>NW_008795365.1:748046-779252 GCF_000699145.1 Aptenodytes forsteri | reverse complement strand
GGTGCAGGGACCGGCGCCAGGTATTTCAGGCCAGCTCGCCGCTCACCTCGGTAAAAGCGGAAGGAGGCCCCGCAGAGGGGTTTTTACACACTTAATAAATTGCAGGGGAACAGCCATTTCACGTAGTTTTAGGAAGGAGAGGTATTAAAGCTCCTCACACAGCCAGAAAGCTCCCCCTACCCCAACCCAGCAAACAGTAATGCAGCCCACGGGTACAGGGTTTTGTGTTTTTATTTAAATCCAGTTACAGCAAAATACAGGCTGGCAGTACAGAGAGCACCATGCCAGAGAGGTAACGCTTGCTCTGTGTCCGACAGCATTTGTCTTGCTTCCCTGCTCCTCTGCCGACTGCATCCCGTGAGGCCGGCACGACGTGCAGTGTGGAGGGCTGACACTGCTGGCGGCCGAGGGGAGGCCACCGGGTAAAGAAGCTGCCCCAAACCCGAAAAGTCACCGTGCGCTCTACATTGACAAACAGTTACCCGAAATGAAGCTACTCGCCCCTCCCCTTAGGTAGGAATTGAAAAAGTAGGGAAACATTACATTTGTCTCCCTTTAAAGGGTGACTTCATTATTTTCGATGCTGTGATGATCTCGAGCATCCTCAGCACTCTCTGTTGTTTGATTGCTGTTATCGTCGGGGATCTCAGCTGAAACGTGAACCTGGCTCTCCTTGCTTTCCATGCTCTGGTGGCTATCCCCTCTGACACCAGCCTTGCTATCATCTTCTGCCTCATGGCTGTCGAGTTTCTGCCGGCTGCCGTTTTCCATGCTCCGGTCACGCTGCTTGCTGTCCAGCTCGCTGCTGTCCTGCCCATGGCTCTTGTCAGCCCATTCCCTGCTGATGGCATGCTTCCCCAGGGAGCGGCAGGCAGCAGGATCCTCCCGGGAGAGCCCTGCTTGCTGGCTGTCTACATCCAGGGCGCTCTCATCCTCCTCTGTGGCATCATACACAATGAGCTGTGTTTTAGAGCAAAACAAGAAAGAGCTGTTGTTACTCCTGAAGAACTGATCTGTCAACAGGTGCTGCTGTACTGCACCAAAGCAAGCTGTGTAGGCTGCGGGGACACTCAAAGCCTGCATGATACATCTCTGCCTGGAGACCTGTGGTCTTTTATGGAGTTACATGAGCCTTTCACATTACGAGAAACTCAAGTTTGATCCTGGCCTCAGATTTCATGTGTGCAAGTGTATCTTGATAGTGCAAATTGCAGTATTGCACAGCTTGCAGCAGGAGGCTACACTCCTGCCTCGGCACATCGACAGCCCTCTGGCCATCGATAGCCCCTGATTTGGGGTATCCAGAGAAAGGAAATACATTCCTTCACTTATGCCTACTTTTGCCCCACCAATTCTTTTCAAAACTTACTCCCATAAAATAACATGTCCATTTTCAAGTTCACTACCCTTTTCCAAAAAACTGGGTACCACTGCTCAGAGCTATTTACCTTTTTTGCAGCTTTGCGGAGTTTGCTAGGCTTCACCACTGTGGCTTTTGCTCTCACCCTGTAGGCCACGCTGTCGCCTCTGCCGGCATTGTCTCCCCGGGTGAAAGGGAAAGGAGAGAAGGGTACAGTTACTGGAATGTCTGTGGGAAAACTTGTGACAACCTCATCGGATTCATCCGTGTCATTGGAATCGTTATCATCGTCATCATCCACATCTTCATGGCTCTTGCTTGACACATCAGGAAAATGCTGGAAAACATTTATTATGCATCAGGCAAATGAACATATATGCGAGATGTGCAGACTGGTATCTGTCCTGCTCACCCAGGGCTTATGCACTGTTGAGGACCTACGTGCACGAATTGCTCTGAATTCGCCTCACCCTGCCTGAAGCTTTGTTTTATGTAGGGAGAGATGTTACCACAAGAACCACATTTGATTGAGGAAAATGAGTGCTGCTACACACTGGCTGCCCTGCAGCACTCAACTGACATTTTGCTGTTCAAAACACTTACCGGTTGTACTGGGACACTTACCGGTTGTACTGGGACATCCACGCTTTCTTCTGAAGAGTAAAAAGTCTGAAAACAACATAAAACTCACTATTAGCACACAAAGGCATATACAGTAGAGCTGATCAGCATGTTGACTATTCTTTAAGCACTTAATCCTAACTTGCAGATTCTGGCATTGAAAGATGTTCTGCTTTCTCTTCCAGTTAGTTGCCTGTACCTGCTGAGGTGATGCCAGGTCATTCTGTGGGTGCTGCAGACTCTCCCAAGACTGAGAATTCACGTGGTGGTGGTGGTGGTGGTGGTGGTGGTATCTGTGTGAGTGATGGCCCCTGGGGTCCTTCAAGAGAAAAAAAAAAAAAGGGGGTGTGTGTGTTTAATCCACAAAGGAGCGTACAGGAGCAGGCAAAGCTGCCTGCATCACAACCTCTGTTTTCAGGCAGATGTGGCATCTGCAATACATACTCCTTTTGTACAGGATATGTCCTCAGCAATTCATTGCAGTAGGAAGAGGACTCAGAACAAGCCATGATCCCAGATGAACCTTATACCCAAACAATATAGTAGAGAAGATGCGCCTCTCCCACTAGCAGAGCCTGGGGAATTTCAGATCAGTTTCTCCAGCTCGTTTTTATTGAGTGAAATTTGGAGTTATATCTAATGACCATCATTTCTCCTAATTCTCAGGTCCTTTTCCCAAGAGTGATTTACCTCCCACATCATGAAGACTCTAAACTAAAAGCAGTAGCTGATTCTTAGAGCAAAGAATTTATTTTACATCAATTAGTAGCTGGCAATGGAGTATCAATCAAATAGCTATATACAAGACTAATACCGTTCATGCACACCAGTCCAAAAAAATCATGGGAATTGGATTAAAGTGTTCTTCCAACACTAAATATTGTCATCTGATCCACACTAATGAATGTGGGTTATAGTAGTTGTGCCATGCTACAGACCTTTTCTCTTTTTAACTGACAGCTTACACATTTTTCATTAAGAAAAAAGGTTTCCAGTGCTGGTCCAGAGATACAACTAACAAAAAGTCCTAACATGGCAAAAATCAACTGACATCAGTGGCTCTCTGCTTTGGCTACCTGAGAAACTGGCTCATAACAGCCAGGTAAGGACATGTTCTACAAGCAGCAATCATCATAAAACAAGTATCGGGCAATGTGTATTAGAGAAAAAAAAAATCAAAAAGGATTTATTAAAGAAAATGAATAGAAAGACAGACGGAGCTTACGTATTTTTCTTCGGAGCTGGCAGAAGTGGCATGCTTCTTGGATTTACTCACCTTGAAAGGAGAAAAGAGAAAAAGCATTTGTCAGTATTAGTTTCTTGCTAATATGCAAAGAAAACATGCAAGTGATTGCTGACATGCATTTGTGATTTACTCACTGGCCATGCAGCGGTGATGCTGATAAGGCATAAACACAGAACTGCCACCTTCATTGTGACGTTTTTCCTAGAAAATATTTTGGAACAGTGAGACAACAAGGTAAAATACCACAAAAATTCCATAGGCTTTTTCTTTCTCCTGGTATACTTCACCACGTCAAGACCAGCTCTCTGCTAAGGATTCAACCTGCCCATGCCGATCTTTTTCCTCTGTCCTCCATCACCACCCCACACTGAGCTGGTTTTGTAATGACTTAGCAACTCAAAAGCTACAAGAATTTTAAAACCAGGTAGTGAGAAGTGCTGAGCAGTGGTGAGAGTAGCCACACTGAGAAGACGAGCAGATTCCTCCTGTCATCTACTGACTTGCACTGGCAAAGGAAAAGCTTTGTGAAAAACAAAGTGCTATAAAGATCAGCTTTGGTTTATCTTCGTTCATTTAACAACATTTTGTCAGAAGAGACAGGACAAGACAAACTGAGCTTGGATTCTCTTTTCAGTTATTTTAAAACTAGTTTTCAGGGTTATTAACTGGAGTCACTGTGAGTAAACTCAGTTTATATGAACATAAACTGCTTTTATTGATAGACCTTTATTTCCCCCTCCAGAAGTTTGAACAGAATCACCTGTGTTTCCAAGCAAGAGATGAAGTGAAATATCTGCTCACATTGCAGTTTTAGCAATTTAATAAATGAGTGATTCCTGCTGAAATTAGGAGAGCGCTGAGCTACAGTAAACTTTGGTGCTGACAGACCAATTCCCAGGATAAGGAACATGCCTGAGAAATTAAACTGATTTACTGATGAAGAAGAGGCATTTAAAAATTTAGTAAATCATATCAGGAAAGAAAAGCTACTAAGGGCACATTTAAAATACATTAGTAAGGCTGGCCCTGAGACAGGACACTCTATTAGAGGTATTGCAATTTCAAGAGCTACACAGTGCGTGTCCCATCCATTCAGTAGCGTGTAGCACAAACCGCAAGCCTGCCAGGAGAAACAAGGACACTGCCAGGCAGTGGTTACACAAGGGAGGAAGCTGTCTGTGTTCAAGTACCAGCTTTGAGTTTCCAGCACTTGATTCAGTGGCAGGGTTTTCAGTAACCTCCTCCTGACATCTGTCAGCAGACAGGTTTAAAATTGTGATTATGTGTAATACCTTGCATCGCTAAAGCAACCTTGCTCCTATAAAAGCACACCTTTTTCCACAGAGAAACATCAAATATCCCTGTCCAGTGAAGCAGTTTTCAAAGATCTCCTGCCCAACGCTTCCTTGACTAAAGCTGCAGACAGAATGGCACATGTCAGGTAAAAAAGCAAAAAATTACCTTTTCTGGTGCTGGAGGAGTCAGCTGCGACAAGAGCGCTCTTAGTGATCCCAGCAGCAGCTCCAGCCAGTTGGCTCCCAGCAGCTCTGGCTTTCTCCCCTTGTCCCCTGACTGCCTGACATCTCCAACGTCGGGGAATTTAAACCCTGTCCCAGGCACAGCCACCAATCCCCATGTGGCGGAAAAAGATGAGGTCATGAGGCTCCTGGCCACCGTCCTGCCCACGTTCTCCTACACTTCCTCTTTGGCTTTGTGGCTTTTGAAGCAAACAAAAGCTACTCTATGGTTAAAAAATTACTTATGGGCAAGATCATTAACCAGCAGGTCTGTTGAATGCACAGCATTTGGTATCGTGTAGGAGGACTTCAGGGCACGTCTGTCCTCCTTTTGTGAAAAGGCAGAGCCCAGTTTCCCAGAAACCTTTCATGCCCTGTTCTGTAGGGGGTAAGAACATGTAACGTGTGCAGGAAGAAAAAGAGATCTGAACATAAAACTCCCCCAAAAGGTGTTAATGCTTCCACAAAGTTGTAAATTTGCTCCCCAGCATACACATGTTGCAACAGGAATTGCAAAGACAGGGTGCAGAATATGGCCTTTTGCCTTTTTGGTCTGAACTGGGTCAAAAAAAATTACAGTATTAGTATGTCTCAATAGGCATTCTACACCCAGAAACTTGTTTGTAAAGGTATACAAGAGCCACTGATAGTCTAATTAAAAAGGGTTTGTGCACCGTTATCAGAAATTCTCACTCCTTTTCTATTCATTTTTATTCCTTCTGGGTCCTTTCTAGCTTCATTCACTCTCTCAGGTGGTTTGGTTGAGTTACCTGCTACAGCTGCCTGCTGCACCAAACCTGCTCCACAACCCTTTTCAGGGACCAGATGCCAGATAGTTTTCAAGCTAAAAAAAAAGAAAAAAAAAAAGCAGCTATAGCTCCAGTATGAGGAGTGCCATGACTAGCATTGGGAAGCAAGGGACAACATGGGATGAAATCCCACGTCTCCTATGGAGCAGTGCATCGGCCCTGCTGATGGGTGACAGATCTATTCTGGCAGCACCTCGCTTGGATGGCCATAGCTTTGGATAGATTCTGCCTCATCTGTGATGTGCTGTAAGACTCTCAGACCCTCTTCCATTCAGTGTTTCTTTAAGATGACAATGAGGTGTCATTCAAACACAGGAAAACATTCCAAACAGCCCTTTTAGAAGGCAGAATGTTTGTAACTGTTTCAAAGCAGTTATCTTTCTCCTCATTTCTGATACCCAGCTAACATTTGATGTATCCTTAGTCAAGCAGCAATGAAATAGACACCTTGTTGTCCCTGTCCATGTTACCAATTATCCTGCGCTTACTAACACTTCTGTGGCATGTTTAGAAACACCATGAGAAACATATCCATGTTAGCTCAGCAACTGCCCATCACATCATCATACAGACCTATCTAATTATATTTTTGAGCTGAGAGCAGCAACAGCTAGAAGTTTAACTTAGTCTGCTTAATAGATATAATTCTAATATCCTAGGAGGAGAATTGGATAAAAGGATAGTTTTATCATTAATAATTCTGCATGTACATAAACCCATGTATGTATCCACCTGAATGAGGACTATCCTAGCTTTTATTTTTGGAGCTATGTGACCATTATTATTTACTAACTCAGGAAAGACTTTTCAAGCAAAAAAGCCTTCAGTAACTAGGATTTCAGCAGCGTGATCTTCTGCAGATTTAGCTAGCTTATATTATCTCCCATCATATCTGCAGCTCAGTGCTTCTGGAAACCAGACAGTTTACTGAAGCCCTTGAATGCAGATGCAGGACTTGAGCTGGAAGTGGGTGCTATTTAGAAGCTTCAGCTTGAGCATTATGTAGTAGCTGATACACCCAGGTTATAACACATCACTATTACTTAGTAACTAGGACTGCTTCAAAAGGCCACTGTTGTTGACTCCAGGAAACCCCAAATCAGGCTCTTAGGTCGCCGAGTACCTTTGATCCCAAACACCGATACAAATGAACAGTGCATCTTGCAGCTCCCCTGACCGGTAAGAAAAAAATGGTTTCATCTGACAGAGCAAGAAACTGAGACAGTGAAGCTTGGTGGCTCACACCACTGAATGTGGGACTGGGTATGCTGGGTCCTGCTCTCCTGTCCACATACACTAGATCAAATTTTAAGCCTGCAAAAACCTACTTTCTCTACCAACCATTCATCAAGAGACACGGAACTGGACAACATTACACTGAAAAATTCCCTAGAGCTGTTGTCTGGCCAAAACAAGAACCTTCCAGCACCTGCAATTTGCATAATGGCATACTACGGTCTGTCAGACTTTCAGGAAAATACATATTATGTCAGGACTTGTAAACAACTTGTTTCACCAAATTCAGCAGCAGTTATCAGTCATGCTGATGGAGAAGCCCAGAGCCATTAGAAATACAGTCTTCCTGCAGTTTGCTAAAGACCTTCCTGTACAGGTCAATTATCACTGTGGCTTTTCAAGACAAATATTTTGCCAGTACCTGGAACACTTGTCTCCCAGCAGAGATGCTATGTGACCCCCAGGGAGTTGTTTCTGGCAAACAACTGGTATTTCCAGTGTGCTGGGAGATGGCAGCATTTCTGAGTACCGTTGCCAAAGCTAGATGGTTGATTTTGTAAGAACTAAGGAACAACAGTGATGTTTTGCAGTAATCCAGAAGCAGGACGTGAAGTGACAGTTATTACTAAATGGCTTCATTTTATGCAAGGTCAGCCAGTACAGAGCTGTAGTAAATTTAGCACTTGTCTCATGCCTGTCATTATGTGGTTATTCATCCTGTAAATCATTTCGTCTAACTGAAAAATCCTTTGCCTTGGTAAGAGGTAGTTCTTCTCATCCTCTCAGAGATAAGGAACAAGCAGGGCAGAAAGGGGGGAACTTTCACCCTTTTCACTTCCCACATTAAAATGCCTAATTCTGGAGAGAGCACCTGGCTGGCAATGGCACAGCAGAAGCAACTTGCTCGAATTTGTACAAGTGGGAAGGTACATGATTTCAGCTTTCAAGACCTGTCAGGGTCTGTGCGAAGCACGATCGTGACAGGCTGTAATTTGTTGCATGTAGGTGACATTTTATACTAGGATATCCTGTCAAACAAAGCTTTTGACCACAATTTCTTCCATCTTGAATGTTAGGAACACGTGGTTAGGCTGCCGTTTCGTGTCGTTGAGAAGTGCTATCGGTGCCTCCCTGTGCAACCTCTGACACGTACCTAAGATCGTGAGCTGAGACATCAGCGCGATGCCCGGCGATATCTCTGGCCAGTGTGGGAAATCCCAGCCTGCCTGCAGTGACCTGTAATGCCCAATCTTTTAGATAGCTGGCTTTTGTTTAGATTTGTTCACCAAAAAGAAGCCTCAGGGGAGATCAGAGCAGCATCTTCCAGGTGGCAAAGACTAAGACTGGGAGAGAGAGATTAATTTCTTCAGCAGCATTAAAAATGCTATGAAGTAAAAGCCCCAAGAAACCCCAGCTTGGCAGGGTTCTTAGAAACAACTGTTTTGCAACTAGAATGTCTCAAAGAAAATCAGACTTAGTAAACAGTGGTTTCTGTGAAAAACAGATGAAAACCAAAACTTTCTTGCATTGCTACCATAAAATACTCCTGAAAAGTACCTTGGAAACTCAGCATGTCAGCCAATATAATATAGCCCCCAAAGCCCTTAAATTTTCCCAATTAAAGCTTCAAAAGTGGGGAAAAGCTTACGTTCAGCAGTTGGTAGGCTTCAAAAAACCTTCTGCCACTTAAATAGACTACACAGACCACCACAGCATTTGTGTCCAGGCCTAGGAGAGTACTTGGTATACAGAAGGGATATGGGTGTCAGACCTGTTCGATAAAGAAATTACAACAGAGATTTGATCTTTGCATGTGTGAGCACATGCGATAACGCATCCTGCGCAGCACAACTGTGTATCTTTTGCTTTGCACTGCTTAGAGCATTTCCAAAACAGAGCAGCACTCAAATAAGCAGCAGCAAGTTTCTCCCAAGCAAAACCTCTTGTGGAGTGACAGGGCAGTTCAGAACAATGTGGGGTCCATGACCTTCCAGTCTCCCTGCCACTTCTGATCTGCAGTGCAGCTCAGATGACTAGTTGGCAAGGTGAGCTCTATTTAACCCTCATTCAGGCAATAAAGGGGGTTATGGTATCTTACTTTCCCCAGAGTCGACCCTAGCCATTCCTGGGGGGGTTCGCAGAACCAGGCACAACACTGACCTAGAGCTGCAATAGGTGATTCATTGGGACAGAACGGAGACTTTCTGGGAAACAACCCCACCATAAGCGGCCAGCATATTAGAAAGTGCCAGTGTTTGACAGATAGCACAGTCTTTTGGTCTGTCCTTACCTCCCTCAGTGTAAAGAGAGGCCCCTCGCTTGTCTCCTTTGACTTCTGAGACTAGTTGCTACCTGTGCACATTTTCAAATGCCTTTTTAGGAACAGCTTTGGAAACTGAAGAAAAAAATAAATATTTGAGAAACTGCCATACAGCTGTGGCCCACAAATCCTAGAGGCTGAACAGCCTCAGTCAGATCCCAGCTTTCACAGAGCCGAGTGGCTGCTCCTACTACAGCATAAATACAGTCCAGCTGTCTGTAGCTTCCTAAAATGGAGCCCTACTGACATTTCCTCCCTTGACTTTTACAGCCAGCTAGAAAAAACAGATTTTCTGGATCTTTTTTTCCTGTTGAAATTCATGTATTTTAATACTGAAGTCCATGGAGCAGCAGCAGGAATTGAACCGGCACAGAAACATTATGTTATCTTCAGGTCATCATAGTTACCAGTGCAAAGAACAAAACACCAGATATTCCAGTGCTGGTTTTGTGGCTGTGTTTCAGCTCTGAATTGACAGAAAAAGAATTGCATTTGTTTCAACTGGAAAATTTAATAAACACAATAATAGTCAACTACTATTAGAAACAAAAGCAACCAGTGGAAGTCTATATGGTGTACATCATGTTTTCATGACTGTGCCATTTTGTGATGTGTGTAACCATCAAAAAAAACATTTGTTAGAGAACAGGAGGACGAGACTTTCAGCATCTCAATGGGAGCTGAGCTCAATCCACTCTCTTAAGATGCTGGCTCTGAAGCCTGAACACTGCTGCAGAGATAATGCTCCAGGATGAAGGAAAGCACACAAAGTGCGTGTGCTTAAATCCTCTGTATGCTCATAAGAAAGTAACCATCAGTTTGCCAGCTCAGGGCTCACAGTGGGTACTGAGGGGAATTTGATGGTAGGAAATAGCTTCACAGATGATTGCTTTTTGGACAAGCATTGCAAAAACTTTGTGACAAGTTGTTTCCCTCTCTCTCCCCCCTGCTATCTCAGTTCCCTGTTTCCTATCCTACTGCAAAATTTTCTCCTCCCAGTGAGAAAGGACACTAATGGAAACATCTGAATATGCAGAATGGGTATGGAAAGAACAGCATCTTCTTGCTCTGTATTGTGAAACTGTTGGAAAGTCACAAGATGCCTGTTCCACCTAGTGCAGGGACTTTTGGCAGGGCACCACAGGAATGATTCTGCACACCCAGCACCCCTCCGCTTGCATCTTCACTAAGCTCTGCTGGCAAAGCATGAAGAGCCACTCCCTCGCTGCAAGCAACAGAACAGATGACAGTGCAGCATGACAGAGAAGAGGTGGACAGAGAAGATGATGGGTGAGCTCCTCCTCCACAGTCACCTGCACACTGCTTCTGTGCATAACTGAGATGAGTACTGCAACCCTATACTGCACAACAGAGGGAGAGTCCTAACTGTGCCCTGGTAATCCTTATCACACAACAGCCTTGATTTTGCATTCCACATACACCATGTTGAGCTCACGTCATGTTTCCACACACAACCACACAAGGTGTTCAGCCTGAGGAGCAGAGTCCAAAAAAGGTTGCTACCAATCCCAGAGACAAACCTTTTACAAGGCACACTTTCTAAGTGCCTCCTGGAAGGGGCCAGCACAAAACAGATAATTTGGAGAAGTGCCGGGCATTACGCAACACAGGATCACAGCCTGCATATCTGTGGTTATCGGTTCACAAGGCGTCTTTTCTGCAGCCTGCCCTGACTTTTCTATCTCCAGAAGGTCTGGGGAAGGTGAAGCATGTGCTGTACAAGCAATGCAGGACTGCTAGGACTAGTTGTAACCCTGTCAGTAAACCTGACCTCAGACCCAGGCTGGGCTACACACCAGAAACCCTTCAGATTTCACGTGGCTGCAGGTTTTGTTGTGAGCAGTTTACTTAACTCAGTCTAGGGCTGCCGTGGTCTGAGGTGGAACGGATGCAGAACTGAGTCAGTGTGAAAGCAAACATCTCCCGGGCACTGTGCGCCGGGGTGTGGAGCCCCTGCCGGTGGAGTGGGAGGAAAAACCCATCTGTGGGCCTGATGAAGGGAAATTAAAGAGTTGGGGACTGGATTTGGGGAGGAAGTTGTTTGGCTGAGAAGCTGATTTGATTTTGTGGGGGAACCAAAAACCAGCACGCTAGGGTCAAGGCCTCTGCCGTCCTGACTGAGTCACAGAGAGATTCCCCACAGCTTGCTCAAGCTCAGAGGTGATGAGGCTGCTCTCCCGCAAAGCCCATCCAGGCAGGAGCTCTGCAGGAACCAGGCTTCACTGCAGCAATGGATCATTTTGGTTCTGGCTTGGAAAGCCGGGACATCTCCTGCATGTCAGGATACTTCATATTAACTGGTATTGGGGTAGCCACCTCTTGCACAACAAGCAATCTATGTGCCAATAGAGAACATCACCCAGACTCAGCAATTTCTCCTTGTGTTTTGCATATTAAAATTGTGTTAATCTTTTCAATTTAAAAAAATTGGGGTTTTTTGGATGGAATGGGAAGTAGTAACTCACACCTGACAGGCGTTACCATCAGCAAGTCAAAGATGATGTTAATTTTCCTAATTGTATAATTTTTCAAGTAAATAAGATAAATTGTTATACTGAATAGTTCAGATGATGGGCAATACAAGTGTCTGAGAAAAAAGTAAAAAGGTTTTTTTCATTAGAAAAGTACCTTCCCTTCCTGCCCTCCCCCCTCCTCTCTTGTTCAGCCAGTTTTCTTTTCCTTCCCAGCCTCCCTTTTAGCAGGACTGGAATGCAAAAATATTTTGGTTTTGAAAGCACCTGTGTACTACCTGCTGAACTGGCAGCTCATGTACATGGGGCAGGTGCCCTTACTCCCCAGATTTGTCAATTCCTGGACCAGCCAGTCCCTGACCCTGCCCAGCACGGAGGACCAGGAGCCTGGCAGCCTGTAATACGAGGGAACTGCACAGAGGCACACTGAGCTTGGCTAGCCAGGAGGACAGACAGCCTGCTAGGTACGGGAGCACAGCAGCACAAACATTTTTGGCAAGCCCCTGCTCTCCTTCCTTGCTTACCAGCTCTCTTTGGAAGGGAGGAGGTTTTTTGGAAATACACAGTTGAGAGATAATCACATCCAGATTTAGGAAATAACATTTTGCACATAATTCATACTGGCTACCTAGACAGATTATTGGTTGAGCATGTAGCTATAAATTTGGCAGAATAAATGGCAAACTGTGGTTGGCATATGGATGCAAAGCAGGAAGCAAACTGCAGCTATACATTAACTAGAGGGAAGGAAAGCCGAAGAAACTGGGTTAATCAGCAAGCTCTGAAGCAAACAATAAGAAAGGGCAGCTGACGGGGCAACTAACTCTTGAGGAGCGTATGCAGCGTCAGGGCTCTTTGCATTAGGAAGAACATTACCAGTCAATAAATAACAAGCCAGAACTGTTTTGCTCACTGAGTCTTGTTTATCACAAAGAAGTCAAATGACTTCTCCTCACCCATGGAAAATGTGAACGCAGAGGATGACAGGCAATTTTGGGAAGCAACATCCGTTCTGTATGGAGAAACTTGATCTGCTATACCCAAAATAACTGATGTTGAAACACAGACTAAATCTCATCTAAGCAATTGATTAGACAAAATGAGGAAGCACAACTGCTTGTTGGAGCTGTGTTAGTCTCACCTCAGGCAGCAGGACAGTAACAGGGCAGAGACACATGGGCTGAGCCAGACTGGAAATCACAGATCTAAGGAGGCAGGTTGTCAACAGATAACTCTATGCCCTCAGCAGGCTGCTGAAAAGCATTTATTATGGCACCCAGTCCCTGAAGGAAGCACTATAGAAACCCTGGCAGTTGTACCTTCATTGGCACCGACACAGTCACAGCCCATAGGAATCTTTGTCTGAGCCCTGCAGGACCACGCTGCTGCCCACATCCCTGACACTTCCTACTCCTGCACTACCCTAATAGTGCAGGCAACTGCATATTGACTCAGCTGCACTACCTGGGCTCCCTGGGTGTGCTAAACAGAGGAAAAGAAATAGTGTGGTGGCTACAGCAAAAAACAGAGCTAGCTGCAGGTCAGCATCCAGCTAGCAAAGCTGCTTAGATAAATGACTTCTGCAGAACGGGTTCTTCTATATTCACCTTTTGCAAAAAGAATCTAACTTCCCCCGGGACAGGCTTTGGTACGGAGAG
This sequence comes from Aptenodytes forsteri, assembly GCF_000699145.1. Taxonomy (NCBI): domain Eukaryota; kingdom Metazoa; phylum Chordata; class Aves; order Sphenisciformes; family Spheniscidae; genus Aptenodytes; species Aptenodytes forsteri. Next base: position 765,993 of record NW_008795365.1, on the reverse strand, counting down.
AAACCCCAGTGTTTGCCTCCATGCACAAGGTAGCTAGAATTTTACTGATTGAAAATTGGAGGCATAACTACATCCCAGGCTGAAAGTCTGATTGGAGCAGGCTTCCTGCAGCACTGCTTCGCTTTGGCTCAGCCACAGCAATACATACACACACAGATGCACATATATACTAACATACATATGCACATATAGTTAATATTTTAAATTCCACTTTCTGGACCAAATGAAATTCTGGAGTTCTGAGTCACATAGAAGTAACACAAAAAACCCAAAAATCAACAGCAAGAGAGAGTGCTGGACCACGGCAAGTCCCAGTGAGACTAGTCCGAGACCCCTGTTTCAGGCTTGAGTAAAGATGGAAAGAGGAGGGCTTAATTTCAACAAATATTCATGGCCAAGGATGTCTCCTTTGCCTCTGCCCCAGGCAAAGAAACCAGGCTGACACACTGGGCATTTTTAGGTATACCTTCCAATCTTTTCGATCAGTTGATTCATTCATCCTACCTCTTTGCTAGGTGGCTGCTGTCATGAGGGAGCAGTGTAACACAGTGGCAGTCCCCTCTGACACAGATTCCTACAAGAGGAAATGCAGGACTGAGTCCCAGAGCAAGGGCGAAAGGAGGTGGGCTGTCCAGGGAACACTCACCATGGCTTTTTTTTTTGGCCAGTGCCATGAGTGTCATTGCTGGGATATTACACTGCTGTTTTTACAGGCAAGTTACAAGGCATGCGTGCTGGCTTGTCTGGGGTCTTAAGATGATAGGAATAATGTAGGTTTTCCAATGATAACTAAAAAAACCCAGTAGCATCAACATATTAAGAAATGCAAACTGCCATGGCAAGGTTTTCTTGCCTGTCATTTAACTTTATGTCTACTATACCTGCCCGTCCCCCCATGCTGATATTATAGCATGTGACTTAAATCTTTTTCAGAAAAAATAATATTCATTATGGCTCTGATCTTGCAAAGCTACTGCATGGGTACAAGCTTTCTCATATTGATCATACAGTTATCGGGTCCAGTTATTGGGTAAAGACTATTAAATATATTTTTAAAAAGGGGGTAACTATAAGACTTGATGCAATAATAATAATTTGCCCATTTTATTTATCAGCCCCTGGCTCAATACTGCCCACACATCAGACAAGGCATAGATCTCACTCTGAACTCACAATTGTGCTAGCATTTCTCTTAACACATTGATTTCCCATCATTATCATAATGGAAAGCAAGGAACAATACAGAGGCAAAATAGCAAAAAAAAAGTTAACCTGGCCAAGTAATTGCATCCTCTGGCTGTAAGTTTTAAATATCTTTCTTTAACAGGAAGTCTTCCCCATAGACTTCAGTGGAAGACAGCTATGTTTGCACATACACAGATTGCGCATTGGAGGCAGGGAAAGAGGGTGGCTTTTTTTATTATGTGGGCTACACAGACACTGCAAATTGAAACTTAAGACAGCAGGGCTACTCCTGTTTCATCACGATATGGCCTGCTGACAATTAGCCTGTCTGCTTGGGCTGCTCTTCTTCCCTATCCCATCCCTGCATAGCAATTAGCAGGGGTGAAAGCAAGCCTGTGCGCTCCCTTGTTACACGTTGGAGCAACTACTTGGGCTGTCCAGGGGGTCCAGGTCAATACCCAGAAGATCTTTCCTAGAGAGCCAACAACTCTTCCAGGCCTGAATTGTAACACAGACTAAAAGAGTCAATCACCACAGTGTACAGATGATACATACCAGAGGGTGAGGATTTGTTGATTTTTAAAGCTAAAACAGACCATCTTCTACTTTGATCCCCTACACAAATCAGACTGAAGGACCAACTCCAGATACTACTGAGCCTAATAGCTTGCATTTGGCCAAATGCAGTTATTCCTCCTGGATTGGGGTTATTCTGTGTTAAGGCCATTTTCCATAAAGTCACATTGATGAGCGTCAACTACACCGCCCATCCATAACTCTAAGAATTAATTATGCACAGGCTTTCCCATTGTTTTTTGTGGGCAAGAGATTATTCATGCCATTTACACAATTCAGCTGTGTAAAAACACAGCAGCCTGGCTCACAATTATCAGTTGTATTTCAGCCCCTCCAGTACTGGTATTAACAAGTTATATTCTGGTTTTAACAGAGATAACTCTGATGGCAATGCTGGTGAGGTTCTTCCAGCACCCTCCTGCCCACAGCTGAGAAAGCCTCCCCAGAGCACTGGCTTCTCACCCTGCTCCAGTTTCAGACTTTGCTGCTCAAGAAGTCTTTGTTTTACTGTACAGCGAACAGGTCTGTGTCCTCTAAGGAAACGGGAGCTCTCCCAACTCCATTAGGCTGCACACACATCTCCTGGCTTTCTGGAAATAAGATTTCTCCTCTCAGTGATCAACTCTGAAAGACAGCAAGATGGTCAAAGTAGCTGAGCCACTGATGGAAAAGGGATTGGAAACACACAGGTATTAAAAAACCTATAAACTAGTTCTAGAAGCGACCAGTGACAGTATCTCTCCATTCCTCTCTCAATGCAACACAAACTCCCTGTTGTCCACTGTCTTTTTATTACACTCCAAGTTTTTGTTGTAGAATTCCAGAGGAATAACTTTTCTGGATTCGATGGAATTAAAGTAGAAGCGTGGGGGAAATTCCCAAGTGGAGGATCCTTCCTGCCTGACACCTGTTCAGCATCTCTGTACATAGGAAGCAACGTCACAGCTTTTCAGGTTACTGAGCATGGTGTAACCCAACCACTGTGCAAGATGCCCACCTCAGTGGGGTCTCACCCATGTACATGCTCCCTCTCGGTGAGGGTCTAGTAGGGTCAGCTTCCATCATGCTGGGTCTACCAACACTTCCATACATTGTCATCACGCAGGGCCTGTGCCCAGCAGGAGCAATTCTTTGTGTAGGCTATTCAGCTATTACTCTCCAGGAAATCTCTTCATCAGCGTAGGCCCTACTCTAATGAGTGGCAAGGCAGAAATTAGGCTCTCCAATGAAAACAGCTATTGGTTTGTTTGGTTTTTTTATTTCAACATAGTAATCTCCCTACAGAACATTCTAGGAAAGCACAAGAGAAATGTTTCTTCTGTGAAATGTAATCAACATAGTTTTCTTCCTGTTGCAAAATATAATTGCGAATATAAACTGAAGCACAAGAATGGGGTTATTTTGGGCTATGGTTCATGCATTTCAAAATACTGCGACATTTGTCAAACTGAAGACAGGGCAGACGTCTCTCTCCCTTCCTGTTTAAGCCAGTGGTCTGGGAAGGGCTGCCATAACCTATAATGATGGTTAGCTCACCGAAAGCAACTTGTTTCCCCCGATCTATAAATGCAGTTTTCCAAAGATTGAACATATGCCACAACATGCACATGCTTTGTGATCCTGTTTGACATGGCAAACCCTGTTCCAATCTCAAGTAATATTAAAACTTACACAGAAATACTCAGTTCTGACAAACCTGATACATACACTTTTCTCATACGCAGCTCACATGAAGATGTGGAATATTCCTTCAAAGTCAAAGAAATGAGTCAAACTTTCCTCTGCAAAAGCATTTCCTAACCATGGAAGAAGTTGACCAAACATAGGACCATTTTCACATTTCACTGTGTATTTGCAATTGCTCTTGAGGTGGCAAAGCATTTAAACAAGTGTACATCTGAGCTGTTGAGAGGAGTGCAGCACGACGTGGCTGCATGGTCGCAGCCTAGGAAAGCAGTGGTAAGGCACCTCCTGGCCAGAGGTTATTTTACCCAGATGGGTAATTCCCTGCAACGTGTCCCCACATACAAAACGTATAATCCAAGACGGAAATAGAGGACTAAAATAACAAATGGTTTACTTTCCCCTGCTCTCCAAACAAGGTCAATCATTAAACAAAAATAAAAAATTACATTCTGTCAGTGGAAAGCCTCACTAGTATAAGTAGGTATAACACACTTACTGAACTTGATTGTATCTGGGCTCAATAGTTATTACTATAAGTCTTTCTGAGCCAACGTACCTTAAAAAAATATCAGCTGCTTCCTATCTTATTTTCTTAAGTCACTGCAGGAATTTACAAGTAAATACTCTGGCCTCCATCCATAAAAGACACTGCAGCCCAAGCGGCATGGCTGAATAAACCACTAGGCAAAAGCAGGCAACAAGATCGCACAAGCAAACTCCTCGCATTGTATGTAGCTCAGGTAAAGTGAAACAAGGCTGGTCTGGCAGGGACCACATGGGAGCAATACCCATTTGCCCGAGAGCTGCTCTCCCCTGACACTTGAACACAGGAGTCCACTGCTGTGGCCCTCTCCCCTCTCTGCAGGGCCTGTCTGGCCATCCGTCTGTGCTGTCAGGGCCCAGGAGCTCCAGGCAGACTTGCACATCTTGGCGAGAAATGTGCTGAGCCTTCAGCAGCAGCATCACCGCCACTGCCCAGGGAGGTGGCAAAGCAACCTAGGGACATCGAGTGGTGCTTCTCCTAACAGTCAAGGCATGAGTTAGAAGGCTATAGGAGTGCCCATGACTAAGCAGAAGCAGTTATGCACATAGTGTGTATCTTCAAATTAATTTTCTAGATATCAGAAGATATCTAGATATCTATCAGAAGGTATCCCCATGCTACCTGGAAGGTGTTTGTTAAGATCTAAACCACATTTTCCAAAACAAGAGGAGCAACACAGGAAAGAGAAGGGAAGGTGGAAAGAAGACTAAATATTTTTATTTCCAGGTAGTTGCACAAAGGCCACTGGACAAAACCTGAAGAACTTCTTGAACCAAATTCTTGCTGAAAGCCAGGAACCTGAAAGGTGTCCCCTCAGTGTTTTACAATGTTCTGGCCCATTCAGTCTGGCAACTTACTCTGTCACAATACAACATTGATGGCTGTGGCTCAGCAAGGGTTTTCCCCAGAGACCTGACACTTACAGCGAGCATTTAGTACTGGATTACTCTTCTAGCTCTGTTTGTGGAGCCTGTGACAGGTCTAGCCTTGCATCAGGAGCAGATGCCAAGGACAGAGATGCTGAGACTGTTTCTCTCTGCAGCCAATGCACGCCCCTACCCTCCTGAAACACCATCAGGGTGCTGCTGCGAGCAGCTGCCCTCCTGCCCACCCCAATTCTGGCCACCTACAGCTGGGCAAGTGCCAGTAAGCTGTGCGCAGCCTGGGGCATCAGATGCATTTCACTCTTGCCTGCCAGCGCAAACCTGCAAGGAAAATCCAATCACAAGCACATAAGTCACTTCCTTCCTTAGCCACGCGCGCGAGGCACCAAATCCTAAACCAGCCCCATTACTTGGCAAAGCTTCAAGGTCCTGCTGCGTTTTGCACTAACTCAAGCAGGGTGCTGACAGCGGAGGATGCATCTGTTAACACCCAGGGCCATGGTGGCCCAGGTGGTCCTTGCCTGGCCAAGGGGATAACATAGGCAAGCAGGTCCAAGGAGAGTGGGGGTGCCAGGGACAACATGGATTTAGCATTCATCTGACACTGACGGTGATCACTGGGATTGCCACAGGGTCACAATCAGAAGCACGTCTCCCCATGGCCTGTCAGGGCGTACAAAAAAGGCTTGGAGGTTTCTTAAGGAAAAACAAGCAGGGAAAGGCACAGAAAATTTGTCAGGCAAATCACAGAGCCAGCCAACTCGTGGGGAGGTAATTTAAGCCAACCATTGCATGCAATTGCCAGTGTAACAGTTCTGCCTCATGCACAGCACATGAGGAGCTCTGCTTGCTCGTGACCCCCATCCACAGGCTCTGTTTGCTTGAAGCGTATTGCAGGTACACATCCCTCAAACCAAACGTGTGGCACACCTGCAGGCTTTGGAGAAACAACCTGACCATCAGGAGGAGCTAAGGTCCAAATTACCCCTTTGTATATCAAACACAGAAATATGAATCAATTCTGAGCAACTCCAGAGCTGTGACAGACTGCTTTGTTTCAGTAACATGTAAAGCTTTTAAACTGGGATTTTCCAGCAGCCTTCCAGTGTCAGGCTGGTGGCTTATGAATCATATTTTGTCTGTCACATCAGCAAGGTAAATGTGTCAATTCCTGCAGCAAAGGGGATTAAAGCTCTCTGTTGCTCACCCTAATGAGAGCAGGCTCCAGGCTGAGCAGTGGCTTTACTCTAAAGAAAGAGGAAGATGCTCACACCAGCCACAGAACATCTCTCCAGTACAAGATTTGCCTTCCTGGGAGTCTTTTATGACAGCACGCCATTACAAGACAAGAACAACCCCAAGTAAAAGTCTCTCTCAAGCACACAAACACTGAATATCCAGCAGTGTTATGAAAACACCAGTAGCTATCGGTAGGTACTTGTATATGAACTGAATTGAATTATACCAGCACTTTACTACCTACACCACAAACTAGTTCCTTTATGGTTTCTGCAAGAAGGGGAGGTAAAAGAGCATGCCATGCCACATACCTTGAGCAAAACCTTCCCCTCGTGCCTGGCATGCTGACTGGTCACCAGCTCTTGCTAAGGGTCAGAGTCTGTGGCAGGCTCTGGAAGTACAGATCCTACATCCAGAAAGGGTAAGAAGCCTGCAACATCACCATTCCCCTTCTGATACAAGTCACACCAAGGGATTGGTTAGCAACAGTGGAGGATCAAAGAGAAAGAAAACAAGTAAAATACCTTCCCCCCCCTGTTTCTCATCTCCTGGGAAAGCACATCACTGTAGCTGCTCTAGGTGCTTGGGTTATCGCCTGCACACAGACCCAGCTGTCCCACACTGAGCTGTTTACAGCCTCAGGGCTTTATCTCCCCTTGAAGAGGTTAGCTTTTGACCTGTGCCCTTGCACCTCCTACATCTCTGAGCACTTAAAAACCTTTTCCATGGTCCTCATGGCTATTGAAAATCTCTGCAAATTCTGAGAAGCACAATAGCTATTTTGAAAACAGCCTGACGGAGCAAGTCCATGCCAGAGCCCTGCACAGCTCTGCCTCCTAAGCCCAGCATCCCTGGGAAGGGGCCCCCTTGCTTTCCCCTTGACAGTGCCCTGGATAAGGCCCTGACATGAAGCTGCGTACTAGCCACTTTATCCCTGACAGCGTGCTCTTTGAACAGGAGAGAAACCGAGGCTAACATCAGCTACTGATGAGGCTTTTGTACCACGAGGCAGAAGTGTTTTATTTCTGTCATTAAAAATCCAGAGATTTAGTCTCACTGGTGTCCTAATGCATACCCTTGTTAACTTAATCTCATTTTCTAGTTAATCATGAACTCTCAGACTGCGTTCATGCCTTTATATGAACAGGACTTTCAGGGATGAAGTGTGATGCATAGCTTGCTGCTGCCAAACCCAGCTAGTACCTTCCCTTCCCTTTCGGTGTGCCAGAGCAGACTGCCCAGACAGCACAACCCAGGACAGTGCCTGGCCACAGAGCTCAGTCCCTGGGACATTGGTGCCTTGGTTTCCCCACCTGAGAAGCAGATGCAGTGGCCATGGATTGCGGCAGAGAGGATGAAATCTTATCAGTCGCCACAAAAATCTGCTGGATGATGTGGACACCCCCCAGTTCCCCTCCATATCCCTGAGTGGAGAAACACAAGCCCTCACCCCAACAAACACCTCCACCTACCAACTTTGGGGAGGTTTCCTCTAGCTCTGAAACCCCAGGCCTGGGCAGTGTTTGAGCCGCATGGAGAAAGGGCCCAGTTTTGTTTTTCCAGTGACTGTAGTGATGCTCTGCTCTTTTCTGGGGTCTGGCCTTTTGTTTTAAGTGGCCCAGAGCCAGGCAGCACTAGTTAAGCAATAGCAAAAACAGCTCTAGTCTAGCAAGTCCCTGTTAAAATCTTACTCCTGGCTCAGCAAACAGGAAGCTAAAAATTAACTACCTCCCTCGAGCACACCTCCACAAAAGCCCTTTTTGTAGGGCACACTGGTAAGGGCAGGCAGGACGACATGGGGGTGGGGAGGAAGGATCCAGGGCTTACAGAAAGGGGCTGTGCAGGGTGGCAACAGGGAACAGAAACATCCTCCTGAGCAGGGAGAGGGTGAGAACATGTTAGACCCTGTGTATCACAGTGTCTCACCTTAAACACATTTGGTACCCACCACAGCCACAGCTGGTGACAAGGGAGAGGGCACCCGGGGGGGACAGAGATCACTTTTTCCCCAAGGAGAAAGGCAGAGTTTCCTGCCACCCATTTCCAGAATGATGTACTCATCGCTGGGACGTGCTGAGAGCAGCAGCTGTTCCCCAGTTCCTGCACAGCAAATCCCATCTTGCCCCCAGGCATGTGTCAGAGCTGGTTTCCAGCAACCAAAGGAAGCCCACGCAAGCTGGGAGGCAGCAGGGCAGTCACCGGGTCCAAACGAGGTGACAAAATCATCAGCTGCTTGTGACCAACCTCAAGCAACTTTGCTTCAGGCAATTAGCTTGGAGACCAACATACCTGCCTGTTAGTGATTTACATTCATAATAGCTTAACCTCCATGCATGGGAGCTGTCTGTGAAACCCAGGGAACCCGTCCAGGGAAACCCAGCCCGAGAGGTCCCTTGTTATATGCAGCACAAGCCTCCTCCTGCTAAGTGGAGACAGGACCTGTGCAAACTAACCTACAGGTCTTCAGCATCCAACTTCTCTCATCACCAGTATAACAGTTATTTACTTTTTTACAGGTGACCATTTCACAGCAAGAACCATTCCTCTGCACTAATGATCTTGATTCAGATGCATTAATAATGAACCGGGATTAAGGGCAAGGTTTTTCCAGGCAGCAAATGAGACTCTGAGGAGGTATGCCAGGCCACAGCAGTGCTGGGTCTCTTGAGCGTCCCCCGCAGCCTTCCCCACAGTATTTTCCTTTCACTGTTTTGGCTCATTTCAAAAAGCAGAAAGTGAAGCTTGGAAGCATAGAAGAACCAGATGCACTGAATGAGCAGGAGACTATTCCACAAAACTGATATCTAAGGAATTTCATTAAGGAATCCCCTGACCTCCGTTTGGCTGGGGATTTTGGACAGTTGGAGCAAGAAGCCAGCACCAGTTTACTCAGGATGGAGCAGAGGAGGCAAGCACTGACAGAGGGCAGAGCAGGGAGAAATGAGACACCAGGGTGGAAATGCATAGCAGAAAAGGCAAGGCTGGAAAAACAGGAGTGGAAAAAAGGCCTAAGGGAAAAAATGCAAATAGAGGAGAAAAGTCAGAAGGCTGGCAGGAGAGAAGGCTTGAAGCACAGGTAGCTGAGGAAACTCACCTGGAAAGGGGGGAGGGAAAGCAAAATAAGAAATAGGAATCCACTCCAAAAGGCAGAGCTGGTTAGTTAGAGGCAGAGCTGAAGCAGAGGGAGAGAGCACAACCCCGAGCCACCCTGTCCCCACCAGCACTACACAGCCTTCTGCCCAAGTCTGTGGCAATGGTCCCTGCTGGGGCAGGTCCGCCAGCATCTATACTCCTGCATCAGCTCTGCTTTCATGAGCCTGATCACTTAATTATATATTATCCTCAGGGAATCAGCTTGCAAGCTCTGCCTCAGAGCTTGGTGTGATCTGCATAAAGAATTTAGAGTGTAAACTTAACTGCTGTTTGTGGCACAAATCTTGGTGCTCACACAGCACTCTGAATTTCTATAGCTTACCTAAAGGTATCCCCACTATCGCTGGCATGTACAGTGTACACTGTCAGCAGGACTCCACCCAAATACACTGCCAACGGCAACTATTTTTATCCAATTTCTCCCAAGGCATTTTCCACACACACCAGCACCCTCTATCCTGCTCCTCCGACATACACCAGCAAACCCTGTGCTGGAGCATCACCTCATTTCTGCACCGGCTCTTGGGGATGTGCCACCTCCTGTCAGCCCTCCTGGGTGCCCCCAGCTGCCCTTGCCTGTCTGCAGGGAGGCAGCCCAGCCCCACTTTGCTCAGGACACAGCTGTGATCAATACTTCGCTGCCATTAATGTATGCATTCAGCTGCTCTAATAGAAAATAAACAGGAAAGAGTCAAAAGCTGACATGTTCCTCAGCTACGTGACTGATCCTGCCTGAGCATAAGCATCTCCGTTCTAGCCAAGCCTCTATTTTCAGCCCTAGAGACTCAACCCCCTCTTTACTTTCAGTTGAGCAAGATGCTTTTCATAGTCCTGCTTTGCACTGCTAAATCTTTGGCCTTCAAGGGTTAACACTCCAACTAAAACCCATATATATATTTAATATATATTCCCAAAGCATGCTCTATGGCTCAGACAGAAGTGTTTAATGCAGGGATTAGTGGCTGCAGGCGTGTCAATGCAGTATGTTGTGGCCAGCGATGCTAACTCCTCTGTCCATAACTTTTGGCTACGGGTGGGGTAAGGCAGGCAACAGAAGTAGGAAGAGATGCTCCTCGGCAAGGATGTGGGAACATGACCTGACCAAAACAAACTGTGTTTAACATGTGATGGCTGATCCACATCATCACTTCCCGCAGCAGCATCCCCTGGTCCCTGCCAGACAATCATTACATGCTTTTGTTAGATTTCTATATATGCTCTTTTCTGTAAATTTAAAGAGGACCTTCCCTTCCAGTAAATTACAGCTTGCTTTTGGCTTTCAGGCCAGTCTGCAGCTCATGTTTTCGTACAGTCCAAGTTGCTCGCGTTTGCCTTTTCTGAGGCACTGACTGTGGAGAAGGTTAAGAAGTTCAGCGGTTGGGTTGCTGGTACAAAAACAAACCTACAGATTTCTGATCCAGAACACACACCAAAACAACACGCTATAGAGAAACAGCCCAGCTGGAGCCAAGTATACATGCTATTGCGTTACACCCCCCCGATGTTTATTTACAAAGCAAGGCAAGTAGGACTGCCATCCCTCCAGGTTTCCTTAAACATCCAGAAATTGTCCTTGGATCAGGTTTTTGGTGGGAGGGGGGTGTAAAGTAGCTGTGCATGCAGGACCTGTGGACAGCAGGCTTCTCCAGCACATCTACCAAGAGGTGAAACACAGGTGTGCATGGGAGGGCTCATCCACAGCTGCTGTGGGCAAGACAACAGTGGATTTTCTGCACCTGCACCATGGCTTTCCTCCCAGAGAGCACACCCATTGTCCCACCCCGGTGACCTCAGTTGTCACCACAGAAAACACCTTTTCCAGGGACTCTGCAGCTTTACACAGCTGCCCTGCACACCACAAGCTACAGCACTGCACTGAGCTGGGTCAGTGCTCCCCCAAAATCTGCAGGAGCATTTCGAAGTTTTGAACTGGACCGGTCCAAGGATTGTGAGCACTAGCAAGAGGAGGAAAATAGTGGCAAAAATGCCCCAAAAAGGGGAATTCCCCTAAAGGCTGGGGAACTTGATGTCAGTACCTGGAGCTGCATTCCAAAGCCTGTGCTAGCTTTTTACAGTTTCACAAAAGCCTGAATTTTTCTGCCCTCTACACCCACCTTATTAAGGAAAAAGCACTTTTTCCCCCCCAAGAGAAGAGATGGTTTAATTCTCACTTCATCAGGGCTGTACAAGTCACAACACAAGGCAGGTGAAAGCCCTTCACTTTATAAAAGTGCCTCTGTATCCTCTAAGAGCTGAAACAGACTGAATGTTAATAACCATTTTCCAAAACCCCACTGACATTCATTTGCACTGTTTGTCCAAGGGCTCAAAGTCCTCTAGACCTATGGCTCCAGGGCAACAGGTTCCTAATTACCTAGTTTACAGCATCATCACCGCCAGATTAACAAAGCACTGGGAGGTGACTGACCTTGATGGCAAAGAGAGGTGATAATTCACCCAGCATGCCCCTGAGCCAAGGATGCCTGAGAGGCACCTGCAAGCCACACAAGGTCCAGCTGCAGCATACTAAACACACATGTGGCAGAGCAGCTCGCTTCATCATGCCCTGATGCAGCTACAAGGCATAAAGCCACAAAGAGTAATTACAACGAGAACTATTTTTAAGACATGTAGCAAAGCTTTAGTGGTTTTTTGTCATCTCCCCTCCTCTATTTACAGCAAAGGTGCTAGAGAGTCAGCCAGGTTCCCAGTCCCCGACCTGCCCAGGTAAAAGCCTGCCCTGAGCAGGAGAGCTCAGGAAAAGCAGGGCAGGCTGGCCCTTGCTTCCTCCCTGCCCAACAAAGCCAGGGAGACACAGCCCTGCTCGCACCCCGCTGCTGGTGTTGATACCTGCAGTGCTGCCAGCCCCACAGCTGGGAGCACAAGGTGTGCTGCTCCTATCCTGCTCCAATGGCCTTGGCACCCACAGCTCCCCAGGCAGGGCTGGGGGTGGGTTTGCAAAGGGACTGGTACCAGTGCCTAGGACAAGGAGCATCTCACAGCCAGCTGCTGCCATCCTGGAATAAATAAGGAGGCTTCCCCAAGGGGCTAAATACTCAAAGGCTGGGTTCAGCAGGTTTCCTTAATGAGGATGCTGCTGCAAGATACATTACTGGAAAACCTTTGCAGCTGTGTGTGCTTTGGGGAAAGGACCTGACCTGAGCCTTGCCCAGCTGGCCTGCTGTGGCAATCCCCAAATAGGGGTCACGGCTCACTCTCCCCTCATCTGGCTCGCCTGACTCATGGGGGAGCTGACCCCCTTTTCACCCAGCACCTGCTTTTTCCAGTACTGCTGCACATGCCGGCCCATGTGCAAAAGTAACGTTAACAAAAATCCATTTTTGCAAAATCTGAGTGGTTTCCACTGCCACGGCTGCTGCAGAAAACCCTCTGCACCTCACGGGCAAGGGCTTTTAGGCACTAGAAATCAGTGATAGCCCACAATAGCAGATGTTTCTCCTCTAAGCACGACATTTACCTGAATAAACAACCACCCATACTCACCTGGCCATGTCCCCACAATTAGTATTTGTAAGGGAGGCTGGGATTTTTAGGGACAATTTCTTTCCCCTTCTGTACCCCCAGAAAGTACTCTAGTGTGCATATCACTCTTCACTTGGGTTCACGCACTTACAGGGTGGGATGAGAGACCCTAAAGCACTTCAGCAACAGCCTCTGCTGTCCCCACATGAAGAAATGCCTGTTGATAAATCACTGCTGCCCTTCAGTAAAAAAACCCAAAACCAGCACATGGGAACAGGAAGCAAATGCATATATATTAAAGGTTGAAATTAAAGTTTTCCCAAAAAATACACAGCTCAGCAGAGACAAAGATCAAAGAGCCACAGAGCCACAGCCTCCCAGACCCGGTGGCCACCTCTAGCCCGGCTGTAAGCTTACTGTGAGTGTTGGGGCGTGAGGGGTGGCAGCGAGCCACCCTGCCAGCTCCCATCCCGCCAGTGCTCATCAGCCCAGCCTTCACTGCAACGAAAAACCACCTCCCCACTTTGCTCCAGTACTCCAGGAAAACCCTTTCCTCGGGAAACTTGCAGTTTGTCTGTTCAGTGGCCGCTTGTGCTATTTGGCAAGCGAGTTTTCAAAGAGCAGAGCCAGGCACCTCGGTGGTGGTGAGGCGGGGGCTCAGGGTGGGCATCCCAAAATGCCGCATGCCCCAGGATGTAGAGCCAGAGTCACCGCACAAAACTTCCAGGTGCTTTAACAGCAGCTGTGCAAGGAGGTAGTGCTGTTTTATAAATGTATGCCATTTATACCTGAACTAGCCAGTTTTATACCCGACCTCACTGTTCAGGCATGGTTCCCCGGGAGCTCGGGGAAGCAGAGGGGTGAGAGGGCCTGTCCTGGCACCAGGCAGAACTGGGCATCATTCAACAGGCACAAAACGTTCCCAGCAAAAGCCTTTTTATTCCACTAGATGGTGCCCAGGCCTTGCTTATGGATGTTGCTTAATGGCATGGACAAGGATGCAGTCAGGACTGGGGATGGAGATGGCTGGGCACCACGCCCGGGTCCCCATGGGGCTGCAAACCTGCCAGTCCCAGCCCCCAAAACCAACACCTTCATTTGCCAGGCAACGGCATATGCCGAGCCCAAGCTCCCTGGAGCATCGCCATAGTCCATCAGACTTGGGGTGTGACATGCCGTGGCAATTCCAGGGGCGAGTCGCCCAGCCCAGGCTGCCAGCAGCCCTGCAGCCTCTTTCACTCTGAGCTGGGTGGGCTGGCACAGGAGGTGCCTGAGCCTTTGGGGGTCTTGTGGATGCTGCCTCACGCCTGGAAGCTGCAGGCAAACCCCTGCCCCAGGCTGCTTAAATCTCCATGTCCCCGCAGCACTGGCACCAGGCTGCCTGGAGTGGCTCCCCTGGGGGCACCGGGGCCTGATGCCCTGGTGTGGGGCGTAGTGGGCACATGCAATTTTTGATCCTTTCTGCTGAAAAGCATGAGCTCTAGCAAGGCAGAGCCTTGACAGCTGGTGCTACTGATAGCACCAGTGAGATACGCAGTGCTATCCCTGTCCTGGTGGTCCCAGCATCAATCACCCATGCATGATCCCTAAGAACCAAGTCTATGGCCCAAAATTGGACCTGCCCCTTCCCCACATGTGGCCGCGCAGAGGGCAGGGGAGCAGGCGCTCTGTGGGTACATTGCTGCTATCGTAATGCTCCCACCCCATCTCCCAGCATGGACGCAGCACCAGCAGCAAGTCCCCTCCCGTGCATGCTGAGGGCGGCACCTCTCCCCGTAAGGCTTGACACCGCTCCCACCATGCCGTTTGCTCCGGTGCACTGCCAAGCACACCCGTTTTAGCAGTTTCTCAGATAGAAAAAGCAACCTGCAATTGCATAGACAGTGATTAATTTTGCGCACCACCGGTGGCACGGCTCCAGCGTGTCGAAGCCTAGCCTGGCTTGCGTGTGGGGGCCAGCAGTGGGAATGGCGGCAGCACGGCTGAGGTGTTACGGTGCTGCTGGAAGGGCAGTGGGGCCGGCAAGCACCCCAGCAGCATGCTGGAGGGCATGACGGGGATTTCTCACTGTGAGAGATGGACAAACCGAGGGGGGAGATGCTCTGTGGGGCTCCCTAGCAAGGACAAACTGCCCAGGGAGGTGGGTGGCCCTGGGCAGGAGCTGGTGGGGTTTGATACCCCAAGGGAGGGATGTGCGGGGCCGGTTGGCCAAATTACAGCCCCAGAGGTGATGACTGGGCCAGGGATGTGCTGGGGCCAGAAACACCCCCATGCCTGGGGACCAGCCCCCCCGCAGCACACTGCTTGCGGCAAAGCAGCTGCCTGAAGTCCTGCTGCAAACATCAAAGTCAGCAGAGCCCTAGGTACAGAAATGCATTTATTTCTCCGTTAGACTGGAAGTGAAACTGCGAGGACAGAGGCTTTTTGTCACTGTTTATTTACTCACTTCACATCAGTGCACAAACAATGCTACCCTATGCCGTGTAGCACAATTGCTGTTAAATGGCTGTCCAGCACAGCAAACCCATGCATCGCTGTCACAGCACTGGATGCAGCCTCCCTCAAATTAACAGCAGGATTGCATGAACCAGTGATTTTTGGCTCCTGGGCTGTGAAGCACTGCGCGACTCCCAGCAATGTGCAGGGCGCCCCTCACCCAGGCAAGAGCAGCGCCCACAGCAGGGATGCTGGGGGGGGACGACTTGTGGGACCCCCCAACTCCACCGCTGGAGCCCACTGGGGTGGACACCAGCAGCTCCTCAGAGGGTCCCCCGGCTCCAGTGGCCGTGGGGGTGCCCCGGGGCTCCCCACCCCGAGGGCCGCAGTCCCGTCTGTCGGCTGTCGCTGTGGCTGCCCTGCTCCCCCTCGGAGGATTGGCTGCTGTCGGCACTCCCAAGGCCAGCATAGGGGCTGCTGGGGCTGCCCCCTGCCGCGCCAAGGCCGTAAAAGGCCCGCTCGCGGACGTGGAGCTCGTTGGCGCGCTTCACCTGGTCCACCTGCCTGCTGTGACCCAGCGCTGCAAACGCCCCTGGCATCCTGGCCCCCGGCCTCCTGCCACGGTGCCCAGGGAGGCGGCCGACCCCGGCCCCTGCCACTGCCACCCCAGCCTCGCCACCTCGCCCCCGCTCCTTGCCTTCGCCCCCTGCCACACTGCCCCCGGCTCGCCCTGCCTGCGGAGGGAGGCTGCCCCCTGCTTCGGCGGGGCGCGTGGCCTCCCCCCGGCATCGCTGCCATGGCTGCCAGCCCTCACCTGGGCCCCACTCGACACCCAGCTGCCAGCTTTCCTGCGTGGGGACGGCACTTTGTCCGTCTTGAGTGGCTTGTCCAGCCCGGCTGCCCCTGGCTGGACCCTCGTCCCTGCCCCCGGCCATCCCTCCCCACGGGGCTGGGGGGTGGCTGGCCCCACCTTCCCACTTCCCCCTTTCCCCAACGCGCTCGTGCCTGCTTTGCGGCTGCCGGCCATCCCCAGGGCAGTGGTGCAGTCCCCCTCGCTCATCCCGGGGGAGGCCATGGTGGCACCCAGGTGGATGCTGGCCCCCTCAGCTGAGACAGCGGCAGCAGCCTCCTTGTCACCCCCCTGGCGGGGGGTGGTGACAGCCAGGCGGCCTGGCCTCCCCTCGAACCTCTGCCCCTCACCTCTCACCTCATCATCACCATTCCCGCGGATGCCAGCCCCCACAGGGATGGTAACATCACCACCAGCAACCCTCCAGGGGCTGGGGGCCACCAGTCCTTCTCCATCACCAGTGGTGGTGGCACCATCTTCATCTCCTGTGGGACGGCCATCCCCAGGGCTGCTGATGACGCTGTCCCTGTGGCTTGGGGTGGCTGTGGTGGCCGGTCCTTCAGGCTGCCCGTGGGCAGAGATGCCACCATTGTCATTGCCATCATGTGCTGCAGTGATGCCCAGCCCGGGCAGGGAGCTGCTGGTTCCCGCAGTGGGGATGCTGTCATCTTCGTTGCCAACAGTGGCACTAGCCTGGGTGGTTTCTTGCTCCCCGACATGGATGTTGGCCCTCCCAATGAAGATGTTGACCTCGTCGTCCTTGTCCGGAGAGATTTGGGTGAAGCTGGTGGCCCTCACTGTGCTGCCCACCTTCCCGTGGGTGACAGTGACACTGCCCGAGTCAGGGATGTAAGTGTATTCATCCACACCTTTGGCGTCAACTTGGACATCCTCCATGTTCTCGGTGATGGAGGCGAGAGTGGCGCCTCCCATCCCTGTGCCCCGCATGTCACCCTCCTGCTCTTGGCCAGGGACAGTGGCCTCACCGCTGCCCTCATCCCCAGCCCCTCCGGTGGTGGGGGCCCTCTCCCTCCCGGCTGTTGTGGCCCCCTCCACTGGAACCCCCCTGGGGGCACCATCGTTCCTGTCCTCACTCCTGACACTGGTCCTGTTCCCTGCCACGGCCTTGCCGGGGTGTCCACCCTGGGGGAGAATGGAAACACCATCTTCAACTTCAACTACCAAATCCAGGTCGCCGCTGCCCTCTGAGCTGGCCGGGGTGGGACCCGCGACACCGACACCACCGCGCGCTCGCGTGCCGGTGCCTGGGCGAGCACTGTGAGCATCCCCACCAATGCCTGGGGCACTGCGGTTTTTGGGCTTGAGGCCGGTCCCATTCTCCATCGCATTGGTGCTGCCATTGTCACCTCTCTCTGGGGCCACCCCATCCTCTGTCGGCCCCCGCCTGGCATTGTCCTCACCCAGCCGGTGACCGGGGATGGTGCTCTGGCTGTCAGCCTCTTCCTTCTGTGCAGTACACACAAGGGAGAAGTCAGGGCCAGCCCTGGCGCTTGCCGGCTGCATGGGGCGCCACAGCCAAGCCAGGGTCCTGCTGTGCCGCCTGGCCACCTCCTCACCTTTATCTGCGTCTGGTTCCTCCGCGTTGAAAACGAGTAGACATATTTGAAAACGTAGAAGCCATGCTTGGCATTGCAGCCTTTCAGCAGTATCTGATGGGGAAGAAAATAACCAAACCCCACAATTTTCTTATTAAATGCAATGGCAGTAGCTTCCCTTGCTGTGCCTGACACCACAGCAGGGACAGACCAGCACCTGCTGGGGCCCCAGGGTGAGTGATAGCTCCCACCACCTTGTGGTTGTCAGTGCGGGCAGGGACCTGGGCAGGATGCATGTGTTTGCCTCCTGGGCTCTGGGCTTTGGTTTCCCCTTGGGCTTGTTTTCTGCCTTTGC
>NW_008795365.1:742106-747932 GCF_000699145.1 Aptenodytes forsteri | reverse complement strand
GGTTCGTGCAAGGTAGCTTATAGCTTGAATAAACAACCTGGTTGATGGTCCCGTCAGACATGAGTGATGGGACCAACGGCGACCAAAGCACTAGAAGGACAGCAGCTGGCATTTTCTTCCACACTACTCATCTGAATTTTGCTACTGATGCATTTTACACTGATACACCTTGAAAAAAACCCCCATAGCAGCTGGGCCTGGGATTTTTACAACCTTGCCTGTAAGTACACCAAGCATTTGTGCTCTAGGGCTGGGCAGGGGCAGAGGGGCAGCTCGGGGGGGAAGCCCTTCCCTTGCCTGAGCACATCACACCTTTCCCCTCCCCTGCTCTTCCTAAGGGCTGCTCGGAGGCAAGGGGACCAACGGTCTCTTTTTCCGCGGCTCACTGGGCTTCCCTCCAAAAGCAGCTTTTTCTCCCTGCGCCCCCGCTGTAGCGCAGTCCACAGGGTCCAGTTGGGGCAGGGGGGGAACATACCCGGTGCTGTCCCACGCAGTTCCTGGCAGCTCTCCCGGACAGCGGTGGCGGCACCTGCGGGCAGCAAAATACAAGCAAGAGCCAAGGCATCAAACGCTGCCCCAGCATCCAGACGGCTGCCAAGGCCTGCTGCCGGCCGCCCGCCCTGCCCAGCATGATGGGCACACCGTGGCGTCCAGGGAAGGGCGGGAAAAACTCTGTTGATAAGCCAATAAATTCCCGGGCACTACCTGGGGTGCTGGCTTAAAGCCAGCAATAAGAAAGGTCAAAAACCCATTTCCAGGGTCTGAAAACTATTGCAAATTCTGCTACAGCATGCTTGCTGTAGCATGCATTGCATGCTACTTTTAATAGGATATTGTTGGTCTGCAAATACCCTTTTACTGGATTCTGCTGCAGAGTATTTTTATTGCAGAGCAGTTTTAGCACATGGCACTACTGCTCACACCACAATGCTCCACTTTACGTCTGGGATCTGACTGCAGTGGGAGCCTGGAGCTGGTTAACTGGTGATGATTCCCAGTGTTTACTGGGCAACTGAGCAGCGACGCCTGTGCCCTCCCAGCCAGGTTTCTGTACATGCTTGCAAGCTTTTGGCTTCCCCTGATTATCCTGGCATCTTTTGGGATGTATTGGCCAGTGCATCCCTCAGGGATGGGGGACCTGGAGGTGGGAGTATCCTGTGAGCCCCACCAAGCCATTTTGGGGCATTCCCTATGTGCCAGAGGGGGAGACAGCCCCATGGAGGGGAGCCCCCTCCGGTCTCAGCAAAATCAGCCACTGAAGCGCCCCAAGCCCAGCTGAAAGGGGCAGAAACACACCCCAGAGCGTTAAATATTCCCAGCTTATTCCATTGTTTGTCAAAGGCTGGATT
This sequence comes from Aptenodytes forsteri, assembly GCF_000699145.1. Taxonomy (NCBI): domain Eukaryota; kingdom Metazoa; phylum Chordata; class Aves; order Sphenisciformes; family Spheniscidae; genus Aptenodytes; species Aptenodytes forsteri. Next base: position 746,583 of record NW_008795365.1, on the reverse strand, counting down.
ACAGCCCCAGTTATGCAGCAGAGTATTAACCAGCTCTCTCCTGTGCCCTATCTGAAAAGCAAATCTGTGCTGATTTATTGCCTTCCCCCATGCTGTCCTGCAGCAGACCCGGTTGTGCAAGCTTGCCCTTGGGGCTAAAGGGCACACGGCCGGGGCCCAGCCCTCAGGGAAGACGTAGTTTCCCTCCTCCTTACCCTGCTGGAAAAGCAAGCTTTCACTAGGAGCAGATTTTCACTCTAGCTGTGTATTTAATGTTGGGCAACAGTTATGCAGGACAAAAATGGCTGCTATTATATTTATCTTAGTTTGCCCTTTGTTTCAGTCATATCTGTCCGAATTTCACATTAGGATAGCTGGAATATAATTGCAGGAGCCCCTCCGACCCCTGTTACCCATGTGGGTAAGGCAAGCATCCTCCCCGCACCTCCCTTCCTGTGGCTTCGCACTGCCTGTTCCCAGGCCAAAAGCTCTGGGCAGATCCCAAATCCACAGAAATCAAGGGGGGGAGTTACAGCGACCCAGACTGGCCCTTGCACAATGTCCTAACTGCTAAATTAAAGGGACATGCTCAGGCACCTCAGTGCTAATATATATTTCTGCTGCTGGGTTCACCTCTGTGCCAGCACCTCAAAACCCCCCAAGCCCCAGAGGTGCTATATGCAAGTACAACTCATGTTTTCCTGCTGCTGAAAGCGTACTGGAGCGCACTGGGTGGTATACCCCATGCTTTTGGCAGCACACTGGGAAGCTGGGGAGAGCCATACTCACAGGTGTCGAGAGTGCCGTGCTGAGCAGGCACAGGCACAGCCAAATGAGGGCTGTTTGCATCTTGGGCAGCTCCTGGGGGCACAAAATGAAGTGTCACTGGAGTTTGTATTCCTGGGACTTGCGGTCCCCAACAGTCCCGGTCAGCAGCAACCCAAAAGCTCCTGCTGTCCCAAAGCCCCCATGGCAGTGGGGTTATCCAGTGACCCCGGCTTTCCCTAGCCTTTGTGGTGGCCCTCGGCATCGCTCTGCCTCTCTGCACTCCTCACAGCAAAGGTGATGTTCTCGCCATATGCATATGGCGGCGAGGCAAGGACACGTGCATGGCCAGCAGCACCGAATGAGCGCTCTGACACCAGGTGTTAAAGCTTCTTAACTCCCTCTGTCAAAGCAGCTTGGGTGGATATTTGTAATAAATGACCACCAAAACCGCTGCAGGCTAAGCCATACAGCCATAAGTCTGAATTAAGAAACTCGCACACTATTTTCAACAGCACTGATAAATGGCAGGAGACGATAGCTCTGTTGGCTAACAATTCTTATTTCACCCATCCACCCTGGCTTGGGCTCGCAGATCCGGCCCAGAGACTATTTTCAGCCATGCAAGCGTTGCTACAGAAACCATTGGAAGGAAATTCATGCACAAGGATCAGCAGTACAAAGCAACGTAGGCTCAAGAGAGCACGATGCAGAGATGTGCACAGCTGAGGCTCGGGCTGTCTCCCTGTCCCCACTGCAGCTTGCCCAGAGTGAAAGCTGGAGATGCCCTGCTCAGGGAGGGCAGAACCGAAGGGCTGGAGAGAGACAGGGCAGGCAAACTAGGTAAGAAGATTACCTTTCGCCGTCCAAGGCAGGTCCCAGTGGCAGACTGTGGAGGCTGTGCCCACTTTGCTGAAATTTAAAGTTGGCCCCGGGTGTGTGGAGCCAATCAGCTCCTGCCCAGGGACATTTGTCAGGGCTGGCAGTGCCCGCAGATAACCAGGGGGAGTAATTTCCAGCTAAAAATGTGTTTGTGGTGGAAGACAGCTATCAAATGTTCCACCTGACTGGATAAACAGAAAGCATGGTTTATAAATATCTGTTATGAAGGCGAAATTGCTCGATGATTAGCGCAGATCTTAGCGTGGCACACATCCAGCCCGGTTATTGATAAGAGGGGGTGCAGTGGGTCGTAGCATGCTCACCGTGACCGACATGGGAAAGCCGGCAGGGCTGCAGAAAGGGAAGGGCAATACACTGAGCCCGGCCTGCTCGCGGCCATGACCAGAAGCACTGGCCAAGCTGAGAGCTGCCACCACGCCGTAGCCTTCAATGCTTGCTTTTTGGGTTTCAAACTCAACCCCCCTGAGCTAAGCCCAGTGCAAGTGCAAACTACAAGAGTGGTAAAAAACAAAAAAGGATTTTTTTTCCATGCACTGCTTGCACAGGTCCTTTCGAGCCCACCTTTGCTGTGGGAAGGTGCTACGAGGATGTGCACGACGTACATACTCTCCTCCTGTCCCCCTCTAGCTTTGGTGGTATTGCTGGTTGCCTATGCATAGGCCAAGGGGGGGTTCCCCCTGCTGCGGTGAGCCTGGCTCAGCTGCGCACTGCGGTGATGGTGACAACAGCTCTCACCCCACCAGCCACCCTGCCCCAACCCAAACCCTGGGAGCAGGTACGACCGCCACATTAATGCCAGAAATGCTTAAACCATCAGCATCCAGTCTCAGGTGGGAGCAAACCTCAGAGCCAGGAGGAAACTTGCCCTTTCCCCCCTGGACAGGGAGCCATGGTTGGATGCTGCCCCGCGGGTACCGGAGCAGCCGACCGGTGCGCCTTGGCTCAGGGAGGCAGAGCTTTGGCCGGGTGCCCAGGGGGGCTGACGCACATGGGGCCGGGCTGGGCACCCCATGGGAGCAGGACCTGGCCCCTGCCAGCACCAGGGCTGGTTCCCTGACGTCTTTGGGCACCCCCTGGGGATGTGGACGATGGGGCTCTTGTGTCCCCCCCACCAGCCGCGAGCATGTGCAGGGCTCCCCAGTGCCACCGTAGGAATTTGGCCCTGGGGGTGCCCACCCTGCAGGCAGCACCCCCTGCCACCCTGGCAGCCGCAGCCCAGCTTTGGCACACGGAGACGGTTTTGTACAGCGGACAGCAGCTTGCTGCTGTGAGAATAGAAACTCGTTTTGCAGTTGGATATATATTGGGAGCTGAACACAGGTTTCCTTTCCAGGAGTGCAAGGGCAGCGCGGTACCTGCCATAACCCATGCGTGAGGGCCATCGCTTTTCCTAAATGGGGGCACCTGCCTGGAACCCAGCAGAATTTGGTCCTTTCCCATCTCTGGTGCTGATCCCCAGTTGGCCAGGTCCACGCTTTCATGGGGAGGTGACTCTGGGAAGGGATCCTGGGGACCGCAAGCTGGGTATCCCCATCCCTGACACAGGAGGCGAGTGGATGCACCACTGTCACTGTGACAGCCCTACCTTGCCCTGGGGACGAGGCTGTGTGGCGGGGAGAAACGTGGACCATTTTGGGCTGCAGCGCCGGTGACCAAAACACGTCCGAGGTGCCTGGCCTTGGTGGGACCAACATGCCTGGCGCAGGGATGCAGAAGCAAAGATCTCATTACAGGGGTGTGCATCTACAGCTAGTGATGCACGGAAAGAGAAATTAATGTCTTTACCTTTATTAATCTTGCCTGGTCTGTGGTCAGGCCATGGGAGGCATGCTACTGAGGAGTGGAAGATGTGGTAAAGTTATCATTGCCCACATATTGCAAATTCATGTCAACTCTACATAAGATGTGGCAGTAATCCCACAGCAGTGACCCTAAAAATGCCCTTCAATTTTTCGGAGAGGACTCTACAGAGGCTTTCCTAGTTAGCCTTTCTGTTCCTCCCTCCTTTTGTGTGCATCTGAGCTGGAATACAGAGATTTAACCCTGAGCAGCATGAGCACCTGTAGCCCCTCAGCCACCAAGCACCGTGCCACCCCGCTGACCCCAGCTAATTCAGCAGCAAAGCTTTCGTCACCAACAAGCTCAGTTCGGTTGCTTTATTTCATTTCGCTTTGCGAGATACAAAAAAAAGCCTGGGACGGAGCCCGTGAGCACCGCAAGCCACCTGGTGTCCCCTCTGGTGCACAGCAGCTGCAGTGAGCCTTTGGATGCATGTTCCTGAGTGGGATGGGGCAGGCGGGGAGCAGCACTGGGGCTGCCTCCCTGCCCGCTCACTGGCTGTAGTAGTAATCCTGGCCATATACGTCGTAGCCGTGCCCCTTGTAGTAGCCATACTCATCCTCATAGGCCTGGTAGCTGTCCCCGCGGGCGTACTCATCCTGCTCCCCATAGCTGCCATCGGTGGTGCCCTCATCCCCCCGGCTGCGTCCCCCGGCTGTCACCTCGTACTCCCACTGCTCCCCGGCTGTGGTGGCGTCCGTGGGTCCCCCATCTCCCGTGGTGGTTGCCTGGGACAGCCCCTCTTCACCGGTGGTGCTGGCGACGGTGGTGGCTTCAGTTTCCTCCTCCTCTTCCTCTTCTTCTTCCTCCTCCTCTTCTTCCTCCTCCTCCTCGGCCGCGCCGGTGCCCTCCTCAACCACTGCGGTGCCATTGCCATGAGGTCCATCTGCCCCCTCGGTGGTGTTGGTGCTTGTGCCGTTGACGCCATTCTCATTCTCGACTACCTCTTCCTCCTCCTCCTCCTCCTCCCCCTCTCTTTCCCTCCCCCCCC
>NW_008795365.1:723396-740403 GCF_000699145.1 Aptenodytes forsteri | reverse complement strand
CCGGGGCTCCCCCTTCTCCGGTGGTGGTGGCCGGGGCCAGCCCCTCTTCACCGGTGGTGCTGGCGACGGTGGTGGCTTCAGTTTCCTCCTCCTCTTCCTCTTCTTCTTCCTCCTCCTCTTCTTCCTCCTCCTCCTCGGCCGCGCCGGTGCCCTCCTCAACCACTGCGGTGCCATTGCCATGAGGTCCATCTGCCCCCTCGGTGGTGTTGGTGCTTGTGCCGTTGACGCCATTCTCATTCTCGACTACCTCTTCCTCCTCCTCCTCCTCCTCCTCCTTCTCGTCACTGTCTTCATTTTCGGAGTCGCCTCCCTTGCCGGCAGCGCTGTTCCTGCCCCCCTTCAGGGGCCCTTGGCAGCCCTTGCCCTGGCGGGGGGGAAATAACACAGCATTAGTTGGGTGCCGGGAGGTTGCAGCTTTTTGGTACCGCGTGGCATGGGGCAGGTGTGGGCATAGCTGAGCATCCCCCCCACGCCTTGCATGACAAGGCTGCCTTTTTGGGGTGCCCTTCCAACCCTCCCGCTGGGTTAACGCCCAGAGCTTGGCCCAGCTGTGGGCATCCTGCACAGCAGACCCCCAAGCAGAAACGGTGTACAGGGCATCCCATGGGAGCAAGTGAACATGCAGTGAACATACCCCCCCCCCTGCCACGGGTGCTCCCCTCCAGCCCCCCAAACCACACCTGCTGGGGGGATGCGACGTCTCCTTCCAGCCCGTCCTGGCTGTCCCCGGGGGCTGCTCCAGCGGGGTGGCCAGCTGCCTTAGCGCCAGCATGGGATGGCTCCTGCAGGGACAGGGAGAGGACAGGGCAGGTGGTCAGCAGCGGGAGCAGAGCACAGCCCTCCCAGCAGCAAGGGGGGCACGCAGCATCCCCACGTGACATTTGGGCGCTGCTCCGAGTTTCCTGCTTTCCCATGGGTCTCGCCCCAGGCTGAAATTGAGAAGCTGCAGCAAGGCAGCCCGAGCCATGCAATTAAGTGGTGGTGGCTGGAGTCAGGTGTTCCCGTTCTGGCTACACATTTTGCTTTACAAGGTTTGCTTTACATCTAAAGGTTTGCTTTTGAAGTCACCTCTCCCAGTTTCCAATAAACAAAGAAAGCCACAGGCGCACTACATGCAGACACACTACACACCAGGTGTAGCTGGCGAGAGCATGACGGCTCAAAGCCAGGCATGAGCCCGAACCCCACCAGCAATAAGCCAATAGCACTGCTTGGCCCCAGAGACCACACAGTGGAGCAGGTCTCTCAGCGGGGTGCATGGCAGTCTGTGCTGCTAAAAAAGGCAATGAATAACCCAAATGCAAGCAGAGCCTGGGGCAACCACTGAGGAACTGGTGGGGCAGCTCACCCATGTCCCCAGCCTGGGAGGAGGAGCACCTTGCCACCTGCAAATGAACCCAGCTGTGGCGGGGAGATGCGGGGTCACTGCCATCCCTGCCCTGGGCAATCCCCGCTGCTCACATGCCAAGGCCAAGGACACTCACCCTGGCGTTTTGGGCCAACTCGGACACTTAATATATGGATGCATCTGCTGCCAGAGAAAACCCAGGCTGTTTTCCTCTCCACTGGAGGAGCCACCGAATTGCATGGGGCAGCCAGCTGTGCTGATGGGAGCGATGCCCCCCATCTAGCAGCTGATATAACAGTGCTCTTTACATACTTATAACTGACCTTGGGGCCTTTCATCACGATTTATCTTGCTGACCACCCCCTGCCAGTGAAGGCACACAGCATCCCTGCCCAGGAACGGCCACTACTCTGGTGCCCTTGAAACAAAAGGGGCAGCCCCGAACAGCAGCTGCATTCCTGCATATCACTTAATTTCTTCCTCCGGAATGAAATTCCCCTTTTGGCTGTCTCATCCCACTACTCAAAGTTATCACTAGTGATCGCAGTGGTAGGGGAGAGCAACAGGCAGAAAGGGGCAAATTGCAGGGAGGTGCCAGGGCTGGCAGAGGCACCTGGGGGACAGGGGCCACCCTGTGCTGCACCCCAGCCCCAGGTGGGCCTCCAAAGGGGGTTTTAAGACCAGATGTCCAGGCTTACACTCCTGTTAAAAAGACCCCTGAAATTAGCATTCAAATCATTAAATTAAAAAAAAAAAAAAGATGTGTTTAGACCTGACACGTAGGTTTCCAACATGCCGGATCCCTACCTCAAAGCACCTGTGTGCCTGAGACCACTGGATCATTTTTGAGCATTTGCAGCCCAGTGAGGCACAAGAGGCCTTTGCAATCCCTGGCATTTAATTTTGGACCTGGGTGACTCCCGCAAATGCAGTGGTGCCCAAGCTCATATTGACCCAGCAGACAGGAGTAGCGTTACCAGCTGGGATGGTACAAGCGTGCATTTCCCAATATCGCATCAGTTTGTGTCCCCCCACACGCACGCGTGCAGAGCATAACTGTATTTTCCATAGCAATTTTATCAGCACTATGGGGGCAATGCACCCTGAAAGGGGAAGGTAAGACGATTCCCTAACGGTGCCTTTTGCCTTGCAGGTGACCCTCCTTACTTCTGCCCTTTGGCCCATCCTGCTCTTTTCTGAGCCACTGAAAATGGAAACCTGGAAAGTTTGTTTCAGGGTTGTTTGGTGCATGCCCCACCCATCCTCTTTAAAAAAAGAAGAAAAAGGAAAAAATATATAAAAAATAATAAAATAAAGCCCAGAGTAGAAAATCCAGTTGCATCCAGAGTGCAAGGCTGTGGGCGGTCAGCCGCCACAAATGCTGATGAGCAGAGACTACAAAACCAAAGAAAATTCCCAAGTTCCCATATTTGTTTTGCAGGCTGCTGGTTTGCTGTACTCACCCCCCCTTCCTCCTCCGAGCCGTCCCCCTCTTCCTCCGATGAGTCACTGCCCTAAGGAGAGAGAAAACCGAGCTGTAGCCGGACTGGTGGGTCTCCATTGGTGTCACGAGCGTGACGGTCTCAGCCCAGCCCTGCAGGCCAGTGGCAGACAGGGCGCAGACCGTGCCCCTGTCTCATTTGGGCCAATATCTCCGCATTTGGTGGGTGGTGAAGCACCAGCAATGCCTCTGAAGCACCCACCTGGTACTGTCGCTGCGGAGGATGCACATAGGCGTATCTGTACAGGTAATACCGGTGCCTGTTCTTGAACACCTACCAGGAGAAGAAGGGGGTAAATACCATAGTCTGGGGGCTTGGGTACAGGAATGACTGAAACGTCCTCATCCTCAAGGCCAGCACCGCGTGGGGCTGGGCACGCAGGGTGGGGGGAGACCCTACCCCATTTTCTTCCGAGTCGTCCGACTTGGCTCGCTGCAGCCAGCTCTTGACCTGGGGGAAAGGCTGGGTTGGCAGGCACCCCACACCAGCCCCGGCGAGGCCGGGGGGTCCCCCCACTGCCCGGCACTCACCGAGAAGGCACACGCCATCCCCACCAGACAGGCGAAGACCAGGGCAGTCCTCATGGCTGCTTTCTCTAGGAACAGCGAAACAGCGAGGGCTTGCTTTTCAGCTAGAGAGCACCGTCACTATCCCAAACCATACAGGTGTTTGTGTCCACATGGGTGAGCAGGGAGAAGAAAGGCTGACTTCCAGCCACCTCTCGATGGGGTCATGCATTGTTTTCCCTGAGCAGGATTGCTCGCTCCTGCTTCCCCATCACCTGTGAGCGAGTGGGGAAAACCAGCCCCTGCCGGAGATGTGACAGGAGCAGCCGGCGGGAGTGCTGCCCACTGCGGCTGCCCTCCCACAGCCCTGCAACCTGCTTAGGCTCTGTCCAGGGAGAAACACCCCCGGGAATTACACCCCAGAGAGTTTAACCTCATTGAGGAAAAATAAATAAGTAAACAAATAAATGAATATAATCAGCTTCTACAGTCTGCCATTGACAAAAATAGCAGTGGCAAGGTACCAATGCAAGAAGCCCCCCGTAGGCATATCTGGGGGGGGAGGCTTGGCTCTGGGCAGGTCCGAGCTGCACCCCCTAAGCACCAAAACCCGGCCTGCCCTCCTCCATCCCGGCCCCAGCAAGGAGCACTCCCGACCCTTCCTGCAGAGCCCCAGCCTCCCCCCAGGGAGGGATGCTCCCAGCATCCCCCTGGGCTCAGCCAGGCCCACTAACCTTCCTTTTTCCTACCCTTCCTCCGGCTAAACCCACCATCAGCTGTGCTGAGGTCTGGGGGGAGTTGTTATTATATTTATCTGCACTTGAAGTTTCCCCATCTTCATTTAACTCAGGCTAGAAAACAAGTGGCCACAAGCTGGCTTCCCCGGCCATGCAGCAAGGCTCTGGATGCTCATGTCCTCCACCCGAGTGCTTCATGAAGCCACAGACCCAGGAAAGGGCTAAAAGCAGCATCCAGCCCCACCAGCAAGCTGAGCCCCTCCATCCCCCCACAAAAAGCAGATGGCAATGCACAACCCAGCTGGGAAAAGCAGCAGCAAGCTTACCCTGCCAGAGCACCGACGGCTACTCGCGGATTCGGTCAGCACAGATTTCCTCCTGCCACTGCCCCGCCGGGATATAAGGTCTAATTTTGCCCCCCCCCCCAACCAGTCGCCGCCCTGCCCAGAGTGACGCCAGCCTGCCGGCGTGTGCCAGAAAACCCCCAAACTTCAACACTGGCAGATTTGGTGCACAAACATAGCACCCCACACCGCTGCCAAACCCGGGGAGGTTTGCACCACGCCGCGTAATTGAGGGTCTGGCCTCAGAGGAATGGCTGGGAGGCCAGAGTGTATAATAACACTCTGGGCTTAAATTAAAATAAATATTGGGAAATCTGTTCTCGGGGGGTGTCTACCTCCCTTTTTGGGAAATTCTGTTACTGTTTTTTCAAGAAGAGCAACCTCAAAGGCCCAACTCCACAGTCAGCTGTCAGACAAAAAAAGGCTAAATCCAAACAAGTCCCTCTCCAGGCTGCCTGCAGAGGTGAAACGGGCCTTGGGAAGGGCAAGGAAAGAAAAGGGGACCCAGATACAGGTATCACCAGTCCCCCTTTGAAAGCCATTTCTGCCACAGCGATGCTACAAAATGCACGTGTGCTTCATTTCTTGTGCCCCCCAAACCACACAGACCCATGCAGGGGCCAGCCCGGCCCCCTGCTCTCCAAAATCAGGTATTCCCCAGCTGAAATCTGGCAGCTCTGTACACGTCCCCAGCAAAGCAGAATAACTGCCTGAGGAAAAAATATGCAAAACCCCCACCCTCACGGCCACCCAAATCTCAGCGGGCACCTTGGTGGCAGGATACAGTCAGTGGTCGGAGCCCACCCCTCCTGCCCTGCGCCTGATGGCAGGGGATGGGGGCACGCAGGTGCTGCAGCTGACCTCTGCACCCACCTCTGCAGGGACATCCTTTCTCCTTTCCCTATATTTATCGTTTCCTGCTGGGATTTCAGCCACCCAGCTCTCCAGTGCACCTCTGCTCCCTCTTTCCCAGATTTTTCTTGCACTCATCAGCAAAGGCCCCTTGCCGCTCCTGCACGCGCCCAGGCTGCAGCAGCTCAGGGGAATGACTCCTCGCCGAATGCAGCTTTGCTTTCCACAGTGGCAAGGAGAATTGCAAATTGCACCTGACGCCTTCAGCCCGACAACCCTCAGCGATGGAACGGCAGGGCTGGAAAATGCATGCCTTCAAGCAGGTCAATGATGTGCAGGTTAGCCAGTGATAAAACTATGGTTATTTAGGGCAGAAAAATCCGCTTTGCAGTGGAAGACCTGAACGCTCGTGTTTCTGCTCAAAACCGGGAGCTCTGCTTGCTGAAAGCCTCACCCACATCCAGGGGAGCCCAGTTTGAGTCTGAATTTGATTGGGAAGAAAAGGATTTCCAGTTAACCAAATTCCCAGGTTAGGACCAGCAAGAGAAAGCTTTTTGTTGTTGTTGTTATTTTGTCTTCTTGCTCATCACCACATGAACAGGTACATCGTGGGGAGTTGCTAACTGCTGACAAAACACCATGCACATCACATGCTTTTGGGAAGGGAGAGGTCCCTTGCAGCCCCCCGAGGGTCCGGCAGCCCTGGCAGCAAGCCGGGCCATGTGCCCGCTGTGCAAACCCCAGGGCTGCAGGACACAGCTGTGCCTGCCCCATGGGCTTCAAAGCCCGTTGTGTCACTGTGAGGAGACGTAATTACAAGGGTGGCCTGGAGCTGGCTGTGGCTTTCAGCTGGCACCTCGGGCCAGGAAAACCCACACACAAAAAAAAAAGAAAAGAAAAAGAAAAAAGAAGCCATGCAGTATTCCGATGCCAACGCAGCAGCCTCCGTTAAAGAGAGACACCAGCATCATGAGGGACCTGGCTCCCCTGCAGCCCCGTGGGGCTGGGGTGGCTGGAGGGGCTGCCCTACTGGGGGGCAATGCGGGGGGCACAGGACAGAGATAGCCTTGCTTCCCACTGCCCCACACCATCATGGGCTGCCCTGCGCAGGAGAGCAGTGAGCACGTGCCCGGCTTTGAGCTTAAATTTCATCAGGGCTGGGGAACAGAGAGTGCTGGTGGGAGGTGATTTTTAATGTAATGAAAGGGCTGCTGCTCCAGGCTGCTTAAAAAAAGAAAACTGACTATAAAAATGCATATTTCGCCCAAGATCCCTAAAAAGCACCAGGATAATTAACGTTTGCTGAAGTGCCTCACGTGGCCAGCACCTATGTTTAGCTCCTGGGCCAGGGAGCGGGTGCTGCCTGGGCAGGCCACCGGCAGCAGCAACCTCACAGCCCCATGCAGGGAGACCAGCAGGGAAGTTGGCCAAATGCATCCAAAACGTTTCCATTTAAAATAATAACAATAACAATAACAATAATAATAATAAATTTTAAAAAGCATCACATCTCAGGGTTGGAACATTGGTTTCTTAATGCTTTTGCAAGAACTCCGGCTCTCCAAGGCAGCAGGGCTTGGAGAGGTCACCTGTTTGCCCAAAAGCAGTGTTTGGTATCTGTTATTAAAAGTGATCACAGGATCTGACAGCTTCATGAGAATAATCTTGCCTTTGTAGATAAACAGCTGGAAACAAAACACGGAACAGCTCACCTGCCTCTGGGGGATGTGCCAACAGGTGACAGCAGCAAAAACCCACTTTTTGGGAGCACGTTGAGATGACAAGGCAGGGATGCAGAATGCAGTCCACATATGCAAATGCAATGGTTTCCCTTCTGCACTCCCATCAGTTTTTTAACGTGTACAAGTATGCTGCCATGTTGCTCATTACACGCTTTGGTGAGCGAGCCGGGGGTTAGGCAGGCAGCCCGCTCCCCAAGCCCTGCATGGGCGCATCGCTGCCCTGGCACAGCAGACGATGACAAACCCCCAGGCAGCTGCTGCTGCACCCAAACCCCGCCATCGGTCTCGTGACCCAACGCTGGTGTGGTTTGCACCAGCCACTGGCACCAGCTTTGCGCTGCAACTGGGTGGGCTTGCACCTGGCATGACCCAGCAAGGGCACTGGATACGGTTTTGATGTGATTGCCTGAGCCTGTGGAGACCTCACGGTCAGGGCGTCCCTGTCTGGCGCAGGCTGACATGGCTCCTATGTCCAAATTTAATTATTATTTTTGCAGGGTGGTAAATGAGCAGAGCAGCATGCTCCCATCCTGCCTGGGTCCACTGCGGGGCCGCGGCTGCGGTCGGGGCTGCACCATCCTATTTCCACGCCCTGGAGCTATTCTGGAAGGAAACCTCAGGGCCAAAAATAAGTAAAGAAAACAAAACCAGAAGGACACTTTGAGCATGGCGGGGAGAAGCCAGGGTGCTGCTGCAGCCAGGGAAAGGGGCACCCCTGCCATGCAGCACAGTGGCCAGGGCGCCTCTGAAATGGGGGGGGGGACGGACCGGAGGCAGAGCTTGCCCCGACTCCCACCTCTCCCCATGTGCTGTCAGGGACAGGAGCGTGTGTGCCACGGCCATGAACTGGAGAGCGAAGTGATGAGCAAGGAGAGGATGCAGCAGCAACAGCATAAGAATAAGGGATCCCTCTCTCATCCCCCTTACCTCTCACGGCACAAACCCAAATGCAAACCAACATCAGCTGGGTACGTGGCTTGTTATTTTCTTGCAAGCAGTTGATTTTAGAATAAAAGCGGGAGAGGAGAACACCTAAACTGCGCCACGTATCAACCTCAGTTATCAATACACAACCTTATATATTGGCCCTTTGCAATTAAACATTTCATATGATTTTCCTTTTTCTCTGAGGCAGGAAACCAAATAAAGGAAATTAATTCTATTTTCACACCTGGCAAAACGCAGGCCATGAGTAGCTCTGTAACGCGAACACTTTGAGGCAGCCTGAACGCTGGGGAACAGAAACCCAGCAAATTACTGGCACAAGGTCACAGTGTTATCACAAATCCCAGCATTCGCCACCACCCAGGTCCTCACGTGTTTGAACAATATCTGTATATCATATTTTCTCTGGTTTTTTGTTTGTTTTGGGTTTTTTAGGAGGAAGAAACTGCGGACCAGCTAGAATAAGTTACCAGGACTGGTCCCACCACCAGTCTGCTGCCTCCATCCATGTGTGAGAGCCCTCAAACACAGCCACACAACAGAAATAGGAGGAAAAAACCAAATAAACCCAAAAAAGCCCCCATTTTTGGGAGGAGAGCGGGCAGAGAGCCTGGGTTCATTGCAGAGGTACCCAGCTTTCTGCCAAAGTCAAATCAGTGTCCCTGGACAGTCAGACATCTGGATGGTGTGGAGGCACACTGCTCCCTGCGCCGCGCTGGCAATGGCTGCCTACCTCCCTGCCACTGCACACCCTGCTTGAACCTGCAAAAAACCCTGCATTTGGGTTTAAAAAGTTGTTATTTGCAGCAGAGGCAGAGAGCGCTGCATGTGTCAGCAGGGAACTGCGGTGCTTGCACTGGTTATTTGTTATCGTGTACATACATGAGTTGCACAACCATTGTATATGTATCCATATATACACAGACAAGTACATGTCTGTTGCAGTAAGCACCTTAACACTCAGGCACTCATTTTCTTTTCGAAAAAGAAGGCTTTGAAAGTTTTCACACTATAATGAACCTACTTTTTGCTCTGCGGGTGAAACAGCATCAGGTCTGGGACAGGAGAGGGCAGGTGCTGCCTCAGCTCCCCAGTTGCAGGTTCAGCTCCTGTTTTCAGAAACCTGATGCCTTCTGTTAAAACAAAACACCAGCTCTTTGCAGCTTTGTATTTCAAGGTGTGAAACCAGAAAAACCTGAACTGCAAACTACTTTCTCACTCTGCAGCTTTTAGGTCTCCATAACAAGTTCAGGGAGTGCAGTACAGGTGGAACGCTTGCACTTTATGTGCCATCCTGTGGTGCCCAAATCTTTGGGGCAGTGCTGAGGGGACCACAAAACTCCCAGGACACAGCTGAGCTGGGAGGGGGGGAGTTATTTGCCATTGAAGTCCATGGCAGTAAAGGGAGCTGGAAGAAAAAATTCCTTAGAGCATTCGGAAGGTTTGTACTATTTTGGGGTTTCAGAGGCTGTTTTCCCACGGCTGAGAAATTTCTTTTGTTCAGATTGACGGCAGCGGCGACTCCGTCAGAAGTTTTTCCTCCCCATTGAACAGGGCAGAGAAACGCAATCAAACTCTCCCGCCTCACCACATGCTTGGCAAGGAGCAGTTCCCACCACAGAAATCCATCACAGGGGGCACAGAAGAGACAATCCCATTGGATTGTTTCTTCCACAGATATTCCCATTTTGCTAAAGACCAAGAGGGGCCAAGGAGAAGCCCTGCAGCCGGCTGCGGTGCTCAGCCCGCCGTGGCGGGCGCTTGACTGCACTGCCAAAAAAGCCACTGCTGGCTGGAAAGGTGCTCTGCAGGTCATGAGGGTCTCTTTTTCCCACCAAAGCCAGGAAAATAGGGGGGTTGAATAAATGCAGCTTGCGTGCCGTGGCCGCCCCAAGTCCAGCTGCTGCAGCCAGGCTCAGTGCTGCTGCCTCCCACTGCTTCGGCCACACCAGCTACTTATTAAAAATAGATTTTTTTCTTCTTGGAAAGGACAAAAAAATAAACAAGCAACCTTTCTTTTGAGATGATGCAGACTCGTGTTTTCACAAACCCATATGTGACCAAAATATCTGCTTTAAACCCCAGTGCTGATTCCTGGGTAAATCAGTGCGTTCAGCTCTGGAGGCCACCCCCAACACACAAAAAACACCATGTGGGTGGATAAGAAAAATGCATACATTGACATGGGCATTTTTTATCCTTGCCTAACCCACTGGGCAAGCTGACCCTTACAACTTCATCGCGCAATCAGCCCGAAACGGGATGCAGGAACACCTCCAGCGACAGCAGAGCTTGTGGCCGACCTTCCCAGCTGCTTTTCCTGCCTGCCCGACAGCAGAGAGCGGCAGCACTCCCCTCGGATGCTCACCGCACACAGGCATGTGCCGCAAAAACCAAACACATGGGCTGCCGCTAAAAATGCCTTAAAATCCTCAAAGTGAGCATCTTTTGGCCACACTATCTCTGGCCATCCAAAACGTCACCCTGTGAAGTGCTGCCCACCACCAAGCCTGTCCGGATGGCAAGCGGGGTGGCCCCTCTCATACATGGATGAACAGCATTTGATGGGGACAGCCCAGTGCCACCAGTGTCCCCAAAAACCTGCCCGTCCTCGCAGACGTGCGCTGCCAGGTGCTGGGCATGGCCCTGCACAAGGCCAACACGAGCAGCTCCCTCCCTGTGGCAAGGCGGGAGGTTTCCCCAGCGAAGGGCTGAGTTTCCCCCCGCGATGCCTGGGAGGGACGGTCCCGTGGGAAGCCATCCCAGCAGGACCGGCAGGCGGCAGCCAGCTCTGGCACCAGCTCCCTGGCCTTTGGGGAGCAGCCAGCCAGCAGGAGGCAAATTTTGGGCGTTGCTGCCTGGGACGTGCGTGCAACTGCAGCATGTCGCTGGGAAGGCATGCGAAGGGAACCCACGTGCAGGGGGAGCGCAGCTAGCCACCCCTCCAGCACAGGGTGCAGGGGGGTGCCGCATGCCCTGTTTGCAAGGCACACACCCCTCCCGCTCAAACTAAAGCCAAATCAACCCAGTTTTTCTCTCCATGCATGAAACAAGAGGAGGACGAACGCTCGCTGTCCCCTTTGCAGGGGGGTGAAGGCAAGCGGCCCCCTCCCCAGCTGTGCCATGCTGCCGCTCGTCCCAGCGCTGCTCACACAAGGATGAGGATGGACAGAGGGTCATGCACAAACTGCAAGAAGCAGTTTCATAGAGCCCATTTCATCCCACCCTTGTGATGTCTTGGCCATCCTGCTCACGGGCTGGGCTCACCAAAGAGCTGCAGGACACCCCTCGCTTTCCTGGAGGGACCCGAAAAAATCCTCCCAGTCCCCATCCCCACCGGTTGTCCCCACGCAAACACCACCTCTGATGGCCCAGGGGATGTGACCGAGCCTTGCGGCAGAGCCAGCACCCAAAATGTCCCTGCTGCCTCAGCAGCAGCACCACTTGCTGGACACGGGAGAGTTCAGAGCAGTGCTCTACCCTGCGCTGCCACGCAGAGGAGCCAGCAAACACATAATTACTATAATTTTAAACCAAAGTGACAGCTGTCACCCAGCCCTTTTTGCACCTCTGGGCTACAGCCAAACCCATGCTTGCCGTCTTTCACCGCAGTGATAGGGCTGTGCACCAGCATTTTGGTACCCGCAATCCTGACAGGCATCATCACTGTCACAGCATCCCCAACTCCTCACCCAACTAATGCAAGGGGTTCAAAAAATAAGGAGCAAGTTGCAGCCGAGGTATCCACTGTGAAGTGGGGACCAGTGGGGTGGAGGAGGCAGGGTCAGGAAAGAGGCTTGTTCCCAGGGCAGCAGCGTGGGGAAGCTGCACGTTTCAGAGCTGATCTCATACAGAAGTACAAAAAGTTTACACAGGGTGGATATTAATACATAAGTTCTACTAAAACCAGGAGCAGTTCTGTTTTGTAGTGGTGGAAAGAGTCTACAAATTAAGTGCGGTTTTGCTATAAGTAGTAAAAAATTATTTCATTTCTTTACTGGTTCTTGAATTCGGTATTGCAATGCCCAGCAATGACACCACTGACCCAAGGCAGCTGAAAGGCATGCACCCACTCACGCTGACCCCTTGGAGACTGTCCCCTGCAGAGCCACAACTCCATGCTGCAAAACTGTGCAGCTATGCAACAGCCCGCAGCTTCCTCTGTCAGCATCAATACCCATGCTGTACAGCTCGTCATACACATGTGAACAAGGAAGAAGGGCCTGGATGGGATTTTAAACAAATAATGTGTTGTTTACTTGCTTGCTGGTAGGAGAAAAAAAAAATAAAAGGCACATGGAGTAAAAGAGGCTTTACTCATGATCTACCAGCCCACGATAACCCCTTTTCCCCTGCTCGCCTGCATCGCTGCTGCAGGGGACCTGGTGCCAGGGTCCACTGGGGGCACCCAGAGCCAGTTGTCTGGGAGAGCCCCCGTGCCCTGGGGCATCTCCTTCCCAGCGCCTCAGGAAGAGCAGAACAACCCTTGCTCGCATTGCAGCAGGTGATGGCCATAATTTAGCAAAGCCCCAGGCCCAGCTCACTAGGGTCATTAGCCAGCTTTTCCACCCCACTTCTGGGTCACCTAGGGGCAGGGGTGGCCCTTGGGGTGCCTGGAAACAGGGGGGCAGGAACACCCCTCAGCCTCTGCTTTCCTCCTCACCCCAGCATGCTGTGGCTCCTCGTGCAAACAGCCTGCTCTTTGCTCCCCACTCGCTCCAGTCCAACCCCAAATTGCAGCACCCAACTCCCCCGGGAGAGGAAAACCGTACCACTGTGGAATTTGATGGTTTTAATGGTAATTAAAGAAATCAACAGGGTACATTTCAGCTTTGAAATACAAGTGCAAAAAGGATACAATATAATGTTTTCTGTACATTTCTTACAAAATATTACATACATCCCACCCTGAAGTGGTACTTAACACACCGCTGAGCCCACGCACCACGCGTGCACACCCGCTGTAGCTTTTCCTCCTTATGTGCAGGACGTGGAGCTAACGGAAAGCTCCCCTTGGAATCTGGGCAGACGCTTTTAGGGCAGTGGTAGGTAAATACAAGGGGTGAATGCAGGGACCTTTCTGCCCAGCATGCCCAGGTGCAGCTCCTGGAGTGCCGAGCCACCACTGTGCCCTTGTGGCAAGCGGGCAGCATCACCCTGCTGGCACTCACAGCTCTCGGCTGCTCTCTTGTTTGGTATAGGAAATGGCTTTTCTCGATGTGGTTTGGCGTTTTCCCTGTGTCTGGCATCACCTTCCACTTCGCGTCCCATACAGTGTGCCCAGGTCGAGCCCTGGCGACCCGGCCTCATTTTGTCCACAGCATCTTCTCAGGAAGAAGTCAACCAGGCTATATAGCAAATAAATTAAACCCCTCTTCCCCCCCGCACCTCCAGCACCGAGGCTGTGGGGCACGTGTCAGTACCCGTCCTGGCAGTCGTTGTCATCGTAGTCGGCAGCAGGCTTGTTGCGGTAGGCGCCCGGCCGCCGTTTGCGGCTCCCGCTCTCCAGGCTCTGTGGCGAGCTGTCATCCCCGCGGCTGCTGGACTCGCGGGTGGCGTCCTCCTGGGAGTGGCTCTCCTCATCGTCATCATCATCGTCCTCCTGGGACTTGCTGTTGTTGCTCTCTGTGGACCTGCTGTCCTTGCCTGCATTGTCCTCTTGGCTGCTGTCGTCCTCCGGGGATGCGCTCTGGCTCTCGGCTGATGTGCTCGGCACGTCCCCATCAGGGTTGGAGTCATTCTCATCCTCCTTTGACTCCTCCACAGTGTCCTCTGTGGACTGGCTCTGGTCACCATCATCTTCCTCAGACTTGCTCTGGTCGCCCTCATCTTCCCCGGACTCGCTGCCAGGCACAGACAGCGCACTCCTGTCCTCCGCAGACTGCTGGTCCTCCTGCCCTTCCCGGGACCAGCTGCCACTGCGCTTGCTCGATGTGCTCACCACCTCATGTGAGATGTCCTCTGGGGACTCTCCCAGCTCTTTGTCTGACCGGTCGGTGGTGCCCTCCCTAGACTCACTGCCCTCACCCTGCCTGGAGGGGCTGTCCTCCCCATCCCCGTCCTCCCCAGAGCGGCTGGCACTGTTTTCCTCTGACTGGCTGGCAACAGGCTCTTCCGACTGACTGTTGTCCTCTGTGGATGGGCTGTCTTCTCCTGAGTCAGCATCCTCCACCTCTGGGGACCTGCTGTCACCCTCCTCCCAGCGGTGGGAGCCAGTCCCCCGGCTGCTTTCTTGGCTGCTCCCCAGGGTGCGTGGGCCAGCACGGTGCCCCTTGTAGCTGCTGCCTGGGCCATCAAAAATGGAGGGATCATCGCCCTGCATGGCTTCGTCCTCGAAGTCATAGCTCTCCTCCTCCTGGCTGCTGCTGCTGCCCCCTCCCCGCCTGTAGGTCCACTCATACCGGCTGCCAAGGTAGTTCCTGTACCGCCGGTGGTCCGCCCCAATGCTCTCGCTGCTGCTGCTGCTGCTGCTGTCACCGTGTCCTCCGCCAGCCCCGGCATCCCCATGGCCAACATCACGGCCATGTTCGCCTGCCCTGTCGGCACCAGCCATGTAAGTAGGACTTTCACCCCGCTCCTCTTCCCCATTCTTGTCGAAGGTGTCATCCCCACTGTCGTCCTCCTCGTCCAGGAGCCCACCAGCGCGGAAGGGAAGCCCATTGACTCCAGTGCCATAGTGCTCTCCGTTGTCACCGTCATCAGCATTGCGTGCATCCTCCTCCTATGGAGGTGACAAATGGAGACGAATGCAAAGGCTTGCAGGTCACAGGCGCTATCGGCACTGCTCGCTGCACAGGCCAAGCGCTACCCTGAGACTGACAGCAGATTTGGGGCTAAGTGCAGTTTCCTGGCAGAGCAAAACACCCCTCTCCGCTCACTCACCAGGAAACCAAGGCTGCTCCCATTCCGGGCATTTGTGTCCTCGTGGTCCACCTGGTTCAGGTGCTGAGCCTCCCCAGCTCTGCCTTCCTTGTCTCGGCCACTCTGTTCACCCAGCTCCTCGCCCACGGCGTTCCCACCCGCCAGCTCCCCGGCAAGGGCATTGTCCCCCCTCTCCACACTGGCAGGAGGATGTCTGCCATCTCCACCACCCGGGAGGTTGCCCAGCTTGTTGATGTAATTTTCACTTGCTGTATCCTGGGGGCAAAACATGACATGGTGCTTTGGTTTATTAAACACCACTGCACGTTTACTGCTACTGCTACGGGATGATGTATCACTCTTAAGCCATGCAAGTGGTCAAGCCTTTTTCATTGCTCGCACCTCAGCCCTTCAATTGTTTCTGCTGATGCAAAAAAAAGTAGCCACCAACAAAAGGGCAACCCAGAAAAGCCTAAACCATGATGGTTCAGAGCACAGAAACTCCTTTTTCAGGACCAACACAGCAGAATGCAGCAGGTGAATTGGGAATGTGCACAGGGAGGCAAGGCGAAATGAGGTGAAACCAACCCAACTTGAAAAGACTGAGTAGACGGGCAAAGCTCAAAGACCCGCAGAAGTGACAGCTCTTCCCCCAGGTGCCTGGTCCAAGGATGCCTGCCCGGGGCTGGCACCCCATCCCAGACTTGCTCCGCGAGCGGTGGGCACCCCCCGGCTTACCTCCTGTTGGGCGCTGCGGCGGGGGCGGGCAGGCTCACGGCTGGGCACCTAAACACACCCAGGAGACATCTGATCAGTGATTGGTGTGCCTTGGCTGGGTGAAACCACCGGGGTTTGGGGTTTGAGTACCTGTCCCGTGGGTACTTACAGGGTGAGTGCAGGCTACGGCCCAGAGGAGCAGCACCAGGAAGGCAGCCCTCATGTCGGTTGTGGTCCCTGCAGCTGCAACAGGGAGCAAAGTATTTGCACACTAGAGCAAAGCATTTGCATGTGCCCCTGGCTGTAACTTGGCCCCACAAAGCCCTTCCAACTGATACAGCCTTGCTGTCCTGGCACATGGTGCTCAGCCTGGCATACCATCAAACAAGCCGAGGGATTTGTCCTTGTGCCACCTCCTGGCATCTCCTGTGCAGGAACTTCCCTTCAGTTTGGGATTTGAAATACGTGACCATGTTCTTGCAGATTTTTTGTCTAAGCATCATTAAAGAGTGGGAAACCTCCTCTGAATTCTCTGTTCCCACAGTAATGTCACCCACCACCCAGCCAAGCTCAGTGGCCGTGACGAGAGCCAGCAATGCAGATGGGCAGCGCCGTGAGACCACAGGCTGCAGAGCTGCGCCTCCCACCTGGCATGGTCCCCACAGCCCTGTAAAACCTCCCACCGCCCCAAAGCAGAGCACCCCGATAAAATAACCCCACGGACAGCTGCAGCCCCAGTGGCCACTGGGTCAGTCTGGCATCCCACTGGCACTGCTGCCTGCACAGGCAGGTGAAGCAGCGGGGGACTTTCCTCCAGCTCTGCTCTCATTTTCCAAGTCCCTTAAGCAGCCCAGCACTGCATCCCCACAGGGCACGCTAACCGCGCTGCACATCACCCTGCACCCAAAACACACTGGAGCAAAGAGCAACGCTCCTGGTTTCTTCCCTTACAAAGAAACACCTACATCCCAGCTTACAAGTCTCCTGCTTTCTACCAAAACTTGCAAGGAAATCTACAACCCCTGTCCCCAAACATTGCCATTTTCACTCCAGGCAATGCCAAAGCAACCCAAAGAAACCAAAACCTTTACCTTGAGGAGTGATGCAAGCCGGCGTCTCCTCCGGTGCTCAGGATGGGAAGAGCTGGCTGCCTGTCTTGGGATGCCCCCCTACATCCCAGCTTACAAGTCTCCTGCTTTCTACCAAAACTTGCAAGGAAATCTACAACCCCTGTCCCCAAACATTGCCATTTTCACTCCAGGCAATGCCAAAGCAACCCAAAGAAACCAAAACCTTTACCTTGAGGAGTGATGCAAGCCGGCGTCTCCTCCGGTGCTCAGGATGGGAAGAGCTGGCTGCCTGTCTTGGGATGCCCCCGGCTGTGTGCCTCGGTGTGGCTGCGCAGCCATTTAAACCCCGGGCGGGGCCCGCCCCCGGCAGGGGGGGCGCCCAG
>NW_008795365.1:713708-723361 GCF_000699145.1 Aptenodytes forsteri | reverse complement strand
CAGTTTACCCGCTGTCTGGCGCCAGCCCCGGGCAGGGGGCAGCCAATGGCACCGGCGGGCAGCGCTACCACGCGCGGAGGTGTCACCGGGAACTGGCCTCCCACGCTTCCTCCGGCCTCCGCCAGGATGTTGACCCTAAAAAAGCTCCTTGTGGTTGCAGGATGACGAGACGGGCTCGCAGTTAATGACCGACTGCACTGGCCCTGTGTTTTGACTGCTAAATTTATTCCGTTCACACACTTCCCGCCGTGACACACACAAATAACTACAGCGTCACCCACGCGGAGCACCGGACCCCATCCCAGGGATGGCATCCTCCTAACACGTGCACTTGAGAGTGGTGTTTGCCCTGTGCCATGGGCCAGGGTGCTGAAACCCACGTGGGACCATTCCCCTGCTGGGACTCAGCCTTCCCCTGCGCTTCGGGGCAGGAGCACAAAACACCATGCTAGAAGGAGAGGACATGCCTATTTTCGTGTCCACACATGCACTTGTGCAAGGGAGAAGGGAAATACTAAATGGAGGTGTGCAGGGAAGATCCCACCCCCTGCACAGAGGGAGTGTAGCACCCCCAGTGCTTCTTCCAGCTGCTGGCCAGGGGATGACACCTCTGCTCTGGAAAACACAGGCAACAACAGGTACACATGTGTATGGGCACGTATATGCATGGGCAAGTAAATGCAATTATATATATGAATACATATACACGCACCACATATACCCCAGGGTTCCTTGGTGTAGCATGGATTATCTACTCCAAACAACGCAGTAAGCCAGCAGCGCAGATTGCCCCTACTCACTCACAGATAATATGAGGGGGAATTTGCAAACCTCCACGTGTGCACACATGCACACACCCTGACACAGTGCAACCGCACCTCTCTGCCCGTGCGGATTAGGACAGGACCAGCACGCCCCAGCCGTACACCCAGCTTTTCCCTCTGCCCCAGCCTGGGCAGAAGGAAGGCGACTTCCTTGCCTGTATTTGGCTGTTGCTAAATCCTCCGTGTCCGCAGCACCCCCTCTCTGCTGATAAAAACATGCCACAGGTGCAAATAGGTTGCTTTGAAGCAAGCAATGAGTCTCTGCTCTGCAAGCTGGGTTCTTCCCACAGCCAAGCCGCGGATGATGGGCATGGCTACAGGGCAAGGGGGCCAGGAGGAGGGTGCCTATGGGTGTTTTATTGGGGGGGAAGTGTAAATGACGGCATTGAAGCTCTGCGAGGAGCATTTGCATGTCCTCCTGCAGTGGGAGGAGGTGTTTCTGCTGCCCTGGGTAGAAGAAAGATGCCGTCAGGCAGCAGAGCCCCACTCCGGGGAGCTGCCGTGGCAGGGAAGCCTGTGAAACATGGTTCGCCTTCAGTGGCAAACTGCTCCTGGTCTGCTGTGCTGTAAAGCCCTGGCAAACCACAGTCACCTGCAATGGCCCCTTGGTGCAGGGACCCAAATTTCCAGAGGTGGGGGCACAGCCCAGGGGACATGGCAAGGGCTGCAGGTTTACAGGGATTCACAGGAGACGCTGGTGCTGCAAAATAAGTGACTTAAGGAAACTTGAGCAGGGTCAGGTTTGAGCCAGGGCTCTAAACTGCAGATTATCTGAATTTGCCCGAGATGTATCATCCACAGACAACAGCATCCAGAAAGCATCCCCCGTGCTGTGACACCACCACAGCTCGACAGAGCATCTTGTGAAACCAGACATGTCAGTCTGCTGTTGTGGATGCCTGCTTAATTTCATCCTCCAAAATCTCCTGCCTTTTCCCCCCATCATTACCAGCCAGGGGATGATGTGCGTCTGCCCTGTGAGGACTGTGCAAGGACCACGCAGGTGCTGAGTGCGACAAGCATCTTTTTTCTCCTTCCTCCTGCCCTCCATGCAGGGAGGCCCCGGTGCTGCCCCGGCCCCACTGCTCTCCTCACAGCCCCACTGCTCTCCCCACAGCCCCTCGGTCTCAAGACGGGCACCGTCAAGCCGCTCACTCTCACGCATGCACACACCTTCGGCAGATGTTTTCTCTCTTCTTCCCTACCCGACCCCTGCTGCAGATACCGTGGGACGTATTTTCCTCTCTACCTGCGACAAAATTATACCCCTGTCCCCGGCCAGATATGAGTTCACATTGTCAACCTTTTTTAGGCACCTCCAACAATTACTATGTTTTGTTGGGTTTTTTTTATGTCAAACCTGCATTTAACTCAGCCCCCAAAGACCTGGTGCTGCCTTGCATCCAAGCGCTGCTGTGCAAGAAGGGGATAAACACCGAGCTGTGCATACCTGGCTTTTTTATAATACAGGTCACTCGCTACCCCACTGGCCACCCGCACCGAGGTTACCTCCCTCCCCTCCGGTGGCCCCGAAACACCTGTGGCACCAGCGCATCCAACAGCGCTTGCTGCCAGCACCCCAACCTGACCCCAAGTCCCTGCAACCTCCAATAGCCCTGGGTTGAAAGACCAAGGTCTGTCCCCCACATCCCTTCCAGAGAGCATCCCACAGCATCAGCCAGACTTCCCAAGCAGCTCTGCCTTTGTTTTGCAAGAAAAGGAAATCCCAGCCCACACATTGTAACCTTACAATAAGCCTTTAAAGAAAACCAAACAAACCAATAATATTTAGGATTATTGTTGTTACACCAGAGGTGAGAAATGGACTGAGGGTGGGGGAAGTGGCTGTTTGACCAGTGTTTTAAATGCCACTGTGCATTTCCCCAAGTCCTACTCTCCCGAGAGTCCTGAAGATGGCCGGGATGGGAAGCAGCGGGGCAAGGAAGATGCGGGAAACCTGGCCAGACTAAAGCTGGCACCCTCAGGCTACCAGGGAGGAGGTGGCTGAGTCAGAGATGAGAGGACTGGCAGGGCTGGTAAAAAGATGCAAGAATATCACTTTTCTGTTTGACAAGTTGGACTGTGAGGTGTTCATGAGGACAGAGAACAGATATGAGTGCAGACAGCAGGAGGGATTAGAGATGCCAAAACCAAGACAGAAGGTGGCACTGCAGCGAGCAAGCTGGCAGTGGAGGCACATAACAGCTGCTCTCCTCTGCCAATTGAGAGACACCTCAGCATCGAAAACTCAAGAAATTAATATTGTTCCAAAAAAACACCATTACCTCTTTTTTTTCAGTCCAAGGTATTTTTGTAGTATTTATGTTGCTGGTGCGCTTCTCTCCTGATTATACCTATGGGTTTTGACAGCAGCATCAAAAGGAAAAGGATCAATGAATGAACTGGAGCAGGAGAGACCAGGATGAGAGCAGGACTCAACGCACACGTCCTCGGCCCTTTCCCAAACACTCAACACCAGCTCCTGCCATATGCTCAGATCCAAATCCAAATCCCTTTGCTCAGCACTTACTGGTGACAGGCGCTACAATGCAGTGCTGCATTTTCAGTTGGGAGCAGGCAGGAAAAACCTTGCCTCCTAAATATTCGTTTCCCCCGTATGTGCCACATTAGCACCAGGAATTACCCAGTGCCCAATCCCAAGGGATTCATTCCCACACTGCTCCTCTAAAAAGGGGTGCTCAGCCTTGCAAACCAGCCAGGTTCCCACATCGCTACCTGCTTTGCAGGTGGACAGACCACAGCTGATGGCTGCGGGCGCAGGGGGGAAGAAGCAGCCTGGCTTTGGCTCCTCCACACATGCAAGGGATCTGAGCGAAGGCATTGTACCTGTTCCCTGAAGTCTGTGTAAATATTACCTGCGTTTCATGGCATTAATGTGACACATAATGCAGTAGCTAATGATAACATTTTAGGTGTTTGAAGAATGCATTGATTTTTCAACTCCTCCCGGCAGCAAGCCTCAAAGTTACAAATGCTGTGATATACAGCAGATGGAAGTTACCATCGTGTTTTTCACAGCGTGGAGGCGTGCACAAGTTTGGTTTATGCTAAGCCTTTAAAATTTGCTATTTCTCTTCACTGGAAAAAAACAACACCATAGGAGCCTGAGTCCTGGAGCCCTGAATTACAGACACACACAGGGCCCCCTTAACGCTAGACCCCTGCAGTCCCAGAGACCAACAGTCCTCTCCCCTTGCCTCCTGACAGCACAGGGGTAGGATCATTAACCCACCCTTAGGTGTCTACCATGGAGTTTCCTTTACAGCCAGAGAAAACGAGCACTTTTAAGGCACCAATCATTTGCCCTATTTCAGGTACCTATTTCAGGCTGAAATGCATTGCAGACTGTTTGAAGTCTCCGTGACACTGCCGAAGCAAGGCAACCAGCGTGCTGATCTTGTCCTACCAACAAGATGCACCATGCTCTTTCCCAACACACGTGCAAGGCAAGTTCCCAAAACCCTTCTCTCCCCACCTCCCACACCAGCCCCACACTCCCTTCACTTCCATTTCTAGCATTTTTATACCGCCCTCCTCTGAGCAACAGGCTCCAGGCTCTTCACAAATGTTTTTCCCTCAGAAGAAAATGCCACGCAGAGGCACTTGTTAAAACTAGACCTGTGTAGCCGCCCCTGTCTCTCCTGGAGGCTGCAGGCAGACAGGCTGGACAGTAAGGACCCAGCCCTGGAGGCTGGGCTCTGTGCACAAAGAAGTGATTAACTCTCGAAATTAAAAACAACTGTGGGAGTAACGATGTGATTACTTTTTCCAGGTGCAATATGTGCTTGCCTAACAGGTGCCAGCTCCATTTCTTTTACAGGAGCCGAAAGTGCTACTTGTGAATAATTGGGTACACTCCTATTGCCAGCTGCTGGTTTTCAGGCACACTCAACCATCACATGCAAAAGCCCCTTTCCAAATGCCTGCAGCAGCCGGGAAGTACAAATGGAGGTTGCTCAGCCCCCTGCACCTTCATTTTTAGGGACAGGACAAGGCTGATCCCTCTGCAGCCCCGTCCCTCCTCAACACTGTCTCCACATACACATGGAGAATGCCACCACAGTGTCTCCGCTCTAGTCTCTTCTGGGCAGGGGAGCCGCAAAACCAGCACATCGCCGTGATGGTCTGTTTGGACGAAGGCTCACAGGTGTTGTACTTGTTCTGCACTACTTTGCAGTTTGTGTTTCTACTCGTTGCCGGACCAAAAATGCATGGAGCAATAATTGGTATTTGCATTGTGCCCATTGCAGCTGGAAGTCATTGGGTGGGCAGGTACCTTGTGCCATCTCTGCCAGATGTGTGTGACCAGATTCTCAGGTCCTATAAATCCATATTCATCAGCCAGCTTGGCTGAATTCACTAATTTGAGGCCATGACTTCATCAGCCATGGACCAGGTGCCTAGTTTCTGTCTGGCCGCTGTCAGATCTAACATGTCTTCCTGCACACAGGCATTACTGCAGCTTGCTGCCCTCGGTCAAAATAAGGGCAGGGACAGACGCCCAGCTCTGCCCCGCATCGGGGACCGGTATTGACACTGCTGGCACGGGCACTGGGCAGCCCCAGTGTGGCTGGGCTGTCAATAGCTCAGCACTGACAGCAGTAATCATAGCAACAGCAATGGGTAATTACGGCTCCTAAAATTTCATTCAGAGTACAATATCTTCTACAATCATTCCCTGCTCAGAAGTCAGTCCCTTGGGAGGTGGGAGCAGTATTTGTCAATCACAAGCTGGAAATGGAACGATAACAGAGCCTTAACGTGAAAAGCCCTCTCCAGCCATCTCCCTGCGCTCACCCCGGCTCCAACTGGAATTGCTGAGATCTGTGCCAGACACTGGCAAAGCAGCGTGATGTCAGTGCCCTCAGCAAATAAAATATAGCAAAGAGCTGGGGCTGGCTTTGCCCTCTCATCAGCTGGCAGCTTGGGGTGACCTGCTCCAAATTGCAGATTTGAAATACGGCCAGCTGTGCTGTGTGTGCCTATCAGATGTCTATAAATGTTTCACAGCACCCTGATTTCTTGTTGGAGGGAAAAAAAACATCACAAGGAAATGACTGATTGAAATGATTGTATGAAACAGGGACTGCGTGAGTGCAAACAGGTGATGCGGAGGCACAGGCTGCCCGGAGCGGGCAGAGAGGCCAGAACAGGGTTGGCAGCTGAAGACATCTGTA
This sequence comes from Aptenodytes forsteri, assembly GCF_000699145.1. Lineage (NCBI taxonomy): Eukaryota > Metazoa > Chordata > Aves > Sphenisciformes > Spheniscidae > Aptenodytes > Aptenodytes forsteri. The sequence goes on along the minus strand of NW_008795365.1, from coordinate 717,339 downwards.
CAGAGAGCCAGACGCTCCTCCTGGAGGGCGGTCAGCACTCTTCTGGTTCCTGTACTGTCATTATGGCTCACTTAGTCTAAATTCATCACTGCTCGGTGTAGCTGGACAGGAAGCATTACCACAGTCCCCTGGGAGCCTGGGAAAGCTGGATAGACACTGTCAATGCAGCCCAGAGCAAGACACCAGCAGCAATTTGGCTCATGCCTCTAAAGGACAGAAGCCAGTTTGCAGTGTTTTCTCCACTATGAGTTTCATCCTGTGAAGATGCTGAGCAGCTGTGAGCTGGGGCAGCCCAGCCTTCAGCCAGCCTTCTGGGTGCACAGAGTGCACAACTCCATCAGAGAACAACAGAGAAAGATGGTCCCCATCACTGACTAACCCTGTGAGTGGAAAGCCTGCCCCATAGTCAAAGCATCATCTGTCGTGACAAGGTCTGCACACTCCTTGCGGATGTGTCCTGAGCCAAGCCCCACTGGAAAGAGGGTTACCAGACCCTTGGTCTGGCTTGGGATGATAAATCGTATCTCCAAGTTTGTCCAGTTTGCAATGAGCTAAATCCCTGAAATGCTTAAGCTGAGATGTTCTCCCCTAATGCTGACAAAATGCTTTTCCTTAGCCTTACTCACCTTTTTTAAAATCTTCAAAACGTTAATAACTTTTTTTAAAAAAAGACCAAGAAAGAACCGAAAAACAAAACAAAAAACCACTACCAAACCCCAAACTACCTAAAAAACCCACCAAAACAGAGAAGTCTCAACCAATACAACCACAGAAAATAAAAGCAAGACAGAAGATATTAAATCTCTGGGACAGCAGAAGCGCTTTCCAACAGTCAAGACCACCTATTCCTTCATATGCAAATTTCCTCCTGTGCTTACGAAGTAATTAAACCCTCATTGTTCAAAACCCAACCCAAGCCCAACCATAGGACCACATCACACATTGGGGGTGAGCTTCCCTTTGAGCTGAGCTCATTCAGCACAGCACCTGCGCCGCACACAGCCGAACTGCTCGTTCCACTGCAGAGAAGGGAGTCAAACCTTCAGGGAAAAGATGCTCAGGGCAGAAGAGGCAGAAGACTAGAAAGTCCGAAGTTGCCTGCTTCCTTGGAGTCTGAAGGATGGAGGAGGAGGAGGAAGGAGGAATCCAGATGTGTCCTTGCTTACCCACAAACACTCTAGGCAGGCGTGAAGGCTACAGCCTTGCAATAGCTAAGGAGCCCCATCACTGCCCTTCCACTCTCACCAGCCAGAAAGGCACAGTGTTTCTCCTATTTGATTCATCAGGAACAGCCTCATTTCCAATGCCAAAATGCTAGAAAACCCTAAAGGCATTTCACAGGTGTTTTGGCAAATCCTCTTCACTTAGTTGATGATCTAACTCTTTATTATTACGAGTCCTGTAGCCACATCTTTCATGATATTATATAGGCCCTTATACAATATGGAATAAAAATCCCATAGAAATTATTCTACATTATACAGGAATCTACATGCTTACGTTAAACCGCTTTCAGTAAGAAACAAGTATTAAATACAATGAGATGTTTCTTGGTTTTCCTTAGTTCCTAAAAGAGTGTATAAATACTGGGACGGGGGGATGGAAGCAGTGTTTTGAATGTCAGAGGGACAAAGGAAAACCTGGAATGATTAACTGGAAATACTTTTCCTGAAAACAACACATGGGGTTGTTGGTGACAAACCCATACGACCGCTCGACCAGCAGCCAAAGCGCTAGTGTGCATTTCCCAGGGAGGCTGTGCACAGTGCACTGCCAGCGCACTAAAAGGCAGCTCAGGAACATCACCGCAGCACTTGACAGCAACCACCCCTGATCCTGCGGCAGGAGTCTGCATTTCTGCTCCACGTTCACATGGACTGCAATAGGAACTGAATCTTACTGTTTTTAAGACCTAGATTTAGAAGACCTTCTATTTATTCACCCCAGGAATCAGTTTACCCGATTCAGATATCGGTTATAGGGCTGCATCAACCATTCACTCTCAACAACATGACGACTTTAACACTCTTCCTCATTTGATCTATTAACGAATAAAGCTTCCCCCCCAGTTGTTCTTTGTAATTCTGTACCAATCAACTTAAATGTAAGTTGTAAATGACAGACTGAAGTCTTACACAACAGCCTAATTCTGCCAGACAAGTATAGTCCCACTCTGTTAAACTTCCAGCTGAATTCAATGGTACACCTCAAAGGAGTTACATACGTGTGGTTGCATGTGCTAATCGCAATCTTTTGACTCAGGCTATTTCCTCTTCACTATTCCCGCTGGAAACCCCTCTTGTCACACAATGCTTTTTTTCTGCATGCTGAATGCATAGAAGAATATTGCACAATAATACAAGCAGAAATCTTAAAAAAAACGCTCATAAGAAATGAATACTGGATAAGCAATTATCCTCATGCACAGAATTCACACTTTTGCATAACCAGTCACAAACAAGAAGACGTGGAGATATGTTTGATAACCAAGCAGGGAAGACTGATGCAAAGAAATGCAGGCAAAGTGCTGGCTGGAGAAGCAGGGTCAAGAACCGCTGCCTGTTCCCAACCTGCGCGGTCCCACAGCTGGAGCAGGTACACAACACTCCCCTGCATATTTTTTTTTTTTTAGTAACTTCAGGGCTCAAGTCATTGACAAAAGCTTTCCTGAGGGTTTCTAGTATTTGTGCCTCTTGAAATGCCTGCAAGCTCCAGCACTGCCTTCCTTCTCAAGTCACATATGCTAACTGTGAGGTGCCTGTGCTGTGGGAGCAGCCCTGCTCTGCCCAGATGTAATTACACAGTACACTTTGTGGCTTTCTATAAGGAAGTGGCGTCACCACTTCTGTCTTCCGCCAGGCACCTCTCCAGAAGCAGCCCAAATAGGAATGCAGAGCCATGAAAGGACTTCCTCCGTCCTCCCAGCCGCATAGGGCGGGGAGGATCCCTGGAAGCATCACCCCAGCTTACGTGCCAGGGCATCCTCTGCCTTCAGCAGGGTCTAGGCACTCCTTGCTGAAGAAATCGGGCCAGAATCACAAAAACTGATCCATCTCACCCATACTCCTCTCAGCATCGTGGGCTTAAGCACTTCACTATGCAGCCCACGTTCAAACGTTGCCCATGCCCACAGCCGTCAATTCTTCATATGACTAATGTACTCCAGCAGGTAAGCTCAAACCTTTCCATTCCCTCCAACACCCAGTCACACAACTGAAAAATAAATGGAATAAAGGAAGGTTTCAGGTTTTTTTTACCTTTTAATGAAAACAAAAACAAAAATGAAGCTAGTGAGAGCTGGCTGAGCATTAATGCAAATGGTGCACTTGAACAGGCATCGTCAAAATACACTCACTTCTGTGAACTTTTCAAGAAAACCCATTTCCCAGCGTAGATCCATTAGCAAAACCAGCCCATGCCGGCTGCGTGCTGTACCGGGGCTGCCCCGCAGCATGGCATTGCGGTTGCCATTGCCAGTGGCAGCCATAAGCTTTCTGCTGAGCTGGTGCGGGCTGGGGACTGACGCCAGCCAGGCTTGCTCTGTCTGAGCTTTTCCTGATCCACCTGCACGGGGGTAGGGACAGGCAGCAGACCTGCCTGCAAAAGGTGTGCCCAGGTGGAGGACCTCCTG
>NW_008795365.1:663713-709378 GCF_000699145.1 Aptenodytes forsteri | reverse complement strand
AGCAACCTGATCTAGTTGAAGATGTCCCTGCCCAGGGCAGGGGGGTTGGACTAGATGACCTTTAGAGGTCCCTTCCAACCCAAACTATTCTATGATTCTGTGATTCTATGACCAGGTGCTTGCGGCCACAAGTCCAACAGAGTGATGCAGCGTAGGGAAATGCTGCCATGATGGAGGTGCAGGATGCAGCACGGAGAGGCACAGGTGTGGGGGGCAAGAGATGGGCACATGCTGGGCACTGCAGACCCATGGGCTATGCGCAGCTCACCAACACTCAGGCCTGGAGCTTCTGGCTTTAGAGGTAAGAAAGAAACTAGCAAATGTATGGTACTATTGAGAATTTTACATGCAGGAATATTCTAAATTATTATTCCTTCCTTCCTTTTCTGTAATGATTAGATCCCGATGCAACAGCCGTGCTCTACAATGTGTGGTGCTGCTGACAGGCTGTTTTTTTCTGGCTGTGGATCTCAGGAGCGGAATTTCTGGGGGAAGGCAGGCGACAGTCACAGCTCCCTGCAAGGTGGTGCCTCCACATGGTGGTCTGTTTGCTCCCAGTTCAGGTCCTGCTTCCCTCTGAGCACAGGGAGACAGGCACCCATGCCCACACAGGGAGAAGGTGCAGCATCCTTCTCCTTCCCACCACCTCTTCCCACGGTAAAACTATAATTTGATTCCTCTCCCCACAGCCATTTTTGGATTTTCAGCACTGAAATTAGTATAACCTGTTCAGACAGGAAGTCGTTGCTACAGCACTAGACAAGGGTACTTGGAAACGAATACCAGTCTTTGATGAAAAGATAGATGTCTAAAACCCTTTTAATAAAACAAACTGAAACAGACATACAAAAAAAGGCCTATCAAAAGAATGCTCTACTCCCTTATCCTTACTTCATTTAGGCAAAAGGCAATGGAAACACTTTTATAACAGTACTGTATAATTTACCAAGGAGTTTCTGCAATGGCAAGGAAATGATCAAACAAAGCTCTTTAAATAAAAGTAAATAACAAGAAAATGAAATAAATAGAAATAAAAGTTTTACTATGTGAGACATCTTGAATGTCCAGAGTAAACGCAACCATCTGGAGTCATCCATGAAGCCTTCACTCAAAAAATAATTTAGAACACTTACAAAAGAGGTGAGATGAATTTGTGTAAAAATCCAAGGAATTGACTGAGGACCAGTCAGACACACATCTTAAACCAGCTCAACTACATCGAGCCTTCACTAACCCCAAACCTTTGCCTAAAGGGGAAACGGGCCCATGTAAACGTCTTCTGCATTTCTGGTGCTGGGGGAGCTAGAGACAATGGACATCTTAGGGCAAGAGTGTTTCTCTCTCCTCACTCCTCCCTTCTCGCCAGAAGGTTCCTGTCACCCTGTGAAAAGCAAGCTGCCTGCTTACTCCCCTCCCAGCTCACCCCATCTCATTGCGCCTTTGGTTCCCTGCTCCTCAATACAAATCCAGTGACCTGAGCTACCCCAAAGAGGCATTGGGACTGCAATGAAAACCGCCAGCCACTGTAACACTGATGCTGCCCGAGTCCAGAAGTTATTTATCTCCTCTCAGCACCCTGTCCCCTTCATGTTTAGTTAATTCTGTTGTGAAATAACCATCTCTTCAAATACCATTCCCACCAGAGAACTGAAATATGCCGGGCGTGGACTGCCTTCTAAAACTGCTCCCATCAGGTAATTCACAAGTGGTATTTTTAAGCCCATCGCTTGCTGAACAACAAACATTACACCCACCCACCCACAGACTTCTTTGTCTTGCGAGAGAGAGGCTGTAAGCAGCGAGACATCACACACGCAGATGGCAGATTTGATAGGAGCCTAACCTTCATGCTGTCACGAATAACACACGCTCCTCAGTATTTATTTCTATTTGAGGAAGAGGCAATTGCACAGTCAAGGATGCACGCAGCAAGGGAAAAACCTGAGGGAAGAGAGGAGCAGTCATCCAGGGCAGAAGCCGGGGGCACAATACCGCAGGGGATACCGAAACCTTCATGTGCTCTGCAAACCCTGAGAGCAGCTGCCCACTCCAGGCCAATGCCTAGCTGCCCTCAGCCAAGTAAAAAAACCCCAAGAGCTGCCATCCCGGAGCTCCCAGCAGCAAGGGAAGCACCCTGAAATGCTGCCTTAGGGGCAGGGTAAGAGGGGCCCAGGAGCAGGGCAGAGCTTGTTTAGCTATACAAAACCACACATGCTTTTTGCCAATTCCTGAGCAAGAGGGAGCCAGCATTAGAGCCGAAATAAGCCATTTACAGGCTATATGGAATATCAGCAGCAGAACCAGGACCAAGACAGGAGATGTTGATACTCCAGGCTAAGGCCATGCTGTTCCTGAATCAACAAGGAACAGATTAAGTACCATGTTGCACAATTTTTATGTCTCCTTAGGGACAAAGGCTTTGCTGCTTGTCATCACCAAAGATCACAGCACTTATTAAATAAACAGTCTTGACATGCTTTTTACATGAACTTCCCCATTACAAGCGGATGTGGCTTTTTCTCCACTTACATTTGTTTCATGGTGTTCCCAAACAACTGCAGAGCCACTTCAGGTGGCAGTCGGGTTCAATGCTGAATGAAATGGCATCCATCCGTAATATAAAACGTGTTTGACCCCCTGCCCCGAGACTTAAATCCATCTACAGAGGCAGTCTTAAGGCAAGTACTCAGTAGAACATCAGCAACGATGTAGATGAGCCACAACAATATCCGACCCTATTCGGACAGCAGTCTCCGCTGTGTAACTGTCTGCTTCTGCATTACACTTCCCCGAAAGCCTCTTGACTGCACTGTGTACCTGAAATGATTAAGTGAAATAACCACCAACTCTTGAGCCACACTTGGAGATTGCATGACTTGTGCAACGTGAGTGCTTTCAGCAGAATTGCCCTTAAATACCCACGCTGACCTCAATCTCTGTGTCCCATTGTATTAAAGCAAATGCATACTTGAATAATATGGCAAGACAAAGCACATCTCCGCAACCCTGAACTACAGAAGGGTTCAGGTACAGATAAGATCTTTTCAGTTTAGAGCCATGTCTACCTCCTCCTGGTTTAAGGACTTTTCCTGTTCTTTTTTTCTACTTCTTTTTAAGAATTTGGTCAACAAAACATTTTGAACAATACAGACCATTAGCTCAGTCTGTCTGGCTGAAGGGCAAAAATAGCCATCCCTCAGTCTGAGCTTTAAAATAGCTCCTCCCCAACGGGAGACAAATGTTCCCCAGCTGGGAAAGATGTTTATTTCTCTCCCTCTTTTTTAAACATTTAATTTCAGCTTATGTAGGCAATGTGGTCAAACATGACACAACCCAGTGCAGCAGCTCACAGGAGGCAGGATGAGTGTCTCTAATACACTAACTGCATCACGCCTCGAAAGACAAAGGCCTGATTTAGCAGCAGCACACAGGCAGCCTCATCAGACCCTCGGCCCATTTTAGAGTCAGTTCCCGCACATTGTAAGTGCGACTTGTGTCCATACATTCAGGTGATGAGTCCTGGCTGGCACTTGTTCTCTTCTCAGGCATCATGAAAATCATACACAGAAATACATTCAGTACAGCATTTAATAAAGATAGATCAAGAAATAAAAAGCAGCAATATTTAAAAAAAGCAATACATGGTTTTGACAAATCGAGATTGCTGAAGGATTGAAAAACACCATGTAATAAAATAAAAGAATTATAATGTGCAAGTAGACAGAACTCCTGCTATATGGAATAAAACATTGATGATGGGGGGCTCCTGGACTAGTGCACAAGATAAACTGTGAAACTGCGTAGTCTGTATGGCTCTTGAACCTGTTTTTAGATGCAGAGCTGACCAAGTAACAGGTGAAAAAGAACACATAGGAGAACTTTTAACTTAGCTTCTCTGTGATTTTTTTTTTTTTTAATGTTTTTAATGATATGCCATACTTTGTTGAGATTTTTCACTGAAACAACCTCTTAGGAGATAGCTCAGTTTCAAAAAATTCATCATCAACTCATATGCATTTGTTATTATGCTCCATCTTAAGAGATGCTTGTTAATCTTGAAAGGACTCAGGACATTGCTGATCTCTAATTGAGAAGGGCAGCTTTTAGAGTCAAAAAAGCTGTGCTGAAATTTAATTTTCCAGAGTATAAAAATTTCAGTCCAAATTCAGTACAATGAGCCTTCAGAAGGCAGTCGAGTTTTCTTTCGAGGTAAAATAGAAGGAAGGAGTAATGTACGAATATTACCTAGTCCAGAGGATGTAATATGTATGCCCATATATACACACACATATGTTATATAAACACTATAATTACCAGTGATTTATTTTCAGTAGATAAATTAATTTAGAAAGCAATGCATGCAAAAATACTTGGGCAAACTTCCCTATCAGAGTATCTATCATAAGATATAGAGAGCCACAACTGGCCATACACTGACATATCTAGATTTTTCTCCTGCCTCCTCAAGAACAAGGCACAGAAAACCCCTCATGGTATTCCTTTGGTGCAGCACAGCTGAACTCAGGTTGAACAGAACTGGTCAAAGGCACCTGTCCGGCACTGTCTCCAACCAGTTCTTCTACCTGGCTAACTCTCAAGAAAACTAAACTCCCCATGAAATGCCTCTATGGCCAACCCAAGCAATTATTTCCAATAGGAAAGGACAAGCAGTACTTGCCAACATGTCCAACAGGAACTGCTACAGGCTGTGCTCTTTTAAGAATCTAAACTATCTATATAGTTATCCTAAATGAAGGCCATTTCACAGGCTCATGAGAGGTTTCAGGTGCACCATTTAGTAAGGAAGTTACACAGAGACTTCCCTTAATTTCCTGATCAGTTGTTAATTAATTACTAACAGGCAACCAGAGATATGCTTAGAGCCCTATCAACACCAACTGGCAGACTATGATCTGCAGCAACCTGGGAAGCCATGGCACATGCACATCAGCACTGCATGATCAGCCCTGGCTGTAATCAGATTCAAACTGTTTCATGTCTGGTTTTTTGTGTTTCTTTTTTCCCCCCCTCCAGTAAAAAGAGAAAAAGCAGGGACACGTAAACTAGGTACAATATCATGGATACAATAGCCAGTGTACACGTACAGTTTCTTTATCTACTCTAAAAACCCCACTTGAATTCCAACTTGCTTACATTTTTTCATTTCAGGGTAAAGCATAGTTGATGGAAAAGTCAAACTTTATTTGTGAATCAGAACTAGCACTGAGGTTAAAACATACTTTACATTTAAAAAACCTGTAAATTGAACCCTCATACCTGGTATGGAAGTGGATGGCTCAACACCACTCTCTTGTGGGCAAAGATCTGAAGGCCTATGGCTGTACCAAGCATGCAGATGTCCAGACAGCTCCAATAAAAACAAACGTTTTTTCAGTCTAACTCCCTCTCCTCCACAGTCAGTCATACCCACTGACCTTTTCTGCCAGGGAATACAATGCAAGACAGGCATATTAATAAATGTAACTCTAACTTCTCTGAGCTTTTCCTCTTATTCCTTTGTTTCAAGTGTTCATTTAGCAGCTGTCACAGTGAGACATGGATAAATCCATTTTTTTCACCTCCCTGTACTCATTTGTCTTTTCTTCCGTGTTTAGTCTTTATTGTTTGCTGCATATTCTCCCTTTCACTTTCCTCTACATGTAGTTTTCTTCCTTCCAACAGCCATACTCCTCCTCACCACAGGTTAGACTTACTGAAGACCAGCACGTAATATTCACCAGTAAGCACTCATTTTGCCCAAAAATACCCTTAAGGAGAACCCCACATGTCCAGTTTTCCCATCCTCCTGCTGGATAATGCACAACTTCACTGTAACAGTGTCGGCTGCAATTAAAGAGACTAAGTCTAAAATGAAACCGGGCATTTCACGTGAGGTACATCAATAATTGCACAGTACAGCAGACAACCAAAATGGGACCCACTGATGCTCCAATCACAGTGATACATCAATGCTTCTCAAGCACATGTTGATGGAAGCTGTCACGTTCACTGCTGTCTAACGGCCATGCATGGATCAGGCAATTTGGGGAATATCTGGTCTTAACTAATTAAATTGGGGTTTAGTCCAAAGTCTACTGAAATGAGAAAGTGTCTCTCCAGTGACACGGCTGCTGAGATGCGTCCCACATTTTTGTATCCAGCACACAGGCTACAAGCACAGCACTGAAACACAAATGGAAACCAAAGCAAAGATCAAAGCCAGGATATCAGGACCTCTGGCGCAATACTGGTATTAAATGAATTCATGCCCTTCTATTGTTGAGCGAGAATTGATGCAGCCATATACTTCACTAAAAGGTCATCTAGCTGTCAAACACGCTAGTGCTCAAGTCCTTCCTCCCAAGTAAAATAGAGATGGAGACAGGATATAATTATTCTGTTTCCAATGAAATCATCTAACGAGTCACAACAGTAATTTCCAGGTTGCAGTTTTCCAGCACAGCAACTACTTGGCTTCCTCCTCGCCCCTGTACTTGACCACGATGGTACAGCACTTCTTTCTGGTGAGAGAACTATTAATCCATCAATGATAGGGTTTCCAAAAATTATGCTACCTGACACAGGGGGACTGGCTACAGACTTCCTTGCTAGTACTGATGGCTCTGGGACAAGCTCAAGCCACCTGATGACACTCAGAAAACAACCAAGGGATCTTTTTTTGGCCAAAGCATCTTGTCATCAAACACAAAACCAGAAATTTTGATTTAATGAAACATTGCAAATATGTAACAACTTTGATAAACAATGTATAATCCTTCAACATCCTCAAAAGCAAAACATTTCCTCCCCCATTGCCCTGTAAGTCCCAAGAAAGCTGTTTAAACACAGAAACAGGCAAAGCTTAGAAATCACATGCACGTTTTCCAATAAGCTTCAAACCCCTACAAATTTCAGCTTCAAGTTCATGCATGGTTCTTCGCAGTCTGGCACTTTTTTGTGAATTAACAACTTCAAGGCAACGTTAATAGCCATTATCTGAAAATCTTATGAGAAAGAGCTAAATACTTAGCTAGTGTAAAATTAGCATTGGCGTATTTGTCCTAATTTCTGGGGAGCCACCTGAATATCTTTCTTCTATTAGTTGAGGATCTGTCCATACCTGGAATATTTAAAAATCACAGAAGAACACTTATCGCTGATCCCCCAATAAAGCTAATCTGATGGTACAAAGAGGGATGCTCATGGCACACAACAAAGTTTTGAATAGATAAAACCAGTCATCTTTTAGTAATGCACAGCAAAAGAAAAAACAAACAGGAAATTCTAAAATATCACCGCTCCTTTCAGATGCTGACTGGCTGACAGACTAGCAGAATTTCAACTCCAGTAGGCACGAATTAGTTTCCAGGCAAAGAAGCAGAGATAAAAGGGGAAGGGATTTAAAGAATTTCTCGTGGGGCTTTGTCAATGTTTTATTTTCTGCTTGGTCTACAGAGAGAGGGCTCAGCTGTGATTTCAGCCTCTCTTTTTTTTAATTTTATTAACAATAAACTTCACAGTTGGCCACATAAAACATGGTAAATTTTCATACATTTCTCACTGTATCTTGTCTAATCACCTTCACAATGTCTATTACCTTTTGGGATGAACAGAGTAGAAGCTAGTAAAACTGTAACCTTAAAAAAAGTTAAAACATTATCTACAATGACTGAATTTTCAGCATTTGCATTACAGTTCTTACCATTCATACACTATTTCATTTTACTTTGACCTCTCTTCCAATCATTTCAGCACAATATGCAAAGCGTCCTTGTTAGCAAGACATGATATTGGCAGAATGGGAAATCGGAGGCCTGATCTGCTGACTTCGCCACATATGCCACTGGAAGTGCCTCTGTTCTTACATTGGTGCATCCGCTCCACTATTTCTGATCTGAGAACCTCCCAGAAAGTATCCCAGTTCAGGAGGTGCATTTTATGGAATAATGAAATGAGAAGGAAAAAAGAAAGATCCAACTCATTAATACTGAATCATTACAAAACCAAAAGCTACAAAGCATCTGTTGCAGGCAGGCAGCACTTGTAGAGGTTTTCACACTTATACCAGCTTGCTCTGTACCATCACTATCAAACAGACAGCACAGCCATGGCAACAGCTTCAAAATAGCTAACTCCTAAGAGTTATGCAAGACTTTCCAACTGATCCTATTTTTAATTTAGAGCTTTGCTCTTGACTCCTCTACCTTCTTCCTTTTTACAGGCTTACACGCACCGTGTACAGTATATTGAAACAACACTGAAAAGCTTAGCAAGGATCGGCATCCTCCGTGCTTTACTTTCCCCCAGGCCCACAATGTGACTGCCCCAGCTGATCCCTTAGTTCAGCTCTTCTGGGGCCAGCCAACACGGCAGAAACGATTGCACCCGCTCCCTTTGGCTCCCCTCCCCACAAAAGACTAAATATGTCCTTCCCACACAATGGCTGAGCTCCACTGGCCCAGTGCCTGTGAACACTGAATGGTCTTTCTGATCCAATTAATTCAGCAGAATTACACTAGCCCATTACCCCCCGCCTCATCCCATGGAAGCCTAGGAGATTGTTTCCTTTAGTTTTACCAAGACCCATAGAGTATCATCTTCCTTCATTGAAGCTTACAGCAAAACACACTTGCTGAGAGAGTCCATATCAGACACCAAAATATATCACAGAAAAAGCAGCAAGATTTTGCAAGGCTCAAGGATTTCCAGTTCATCAGTGGCTAACCAAGAAGGAGCACCTCTTCTACTGCTATGGTACTGTTTCTTTATTTTTAATTAAACCTTAGAATGCCTTGTATCTAACCGTCTGCAAATTTTTTTCACTTATTGTTAAATAGCTGAAGTTTTCATAGAGTATCGTTGTTTGTTTTAAGGATAAATCATTTCAGACGTTTATGCCTAGAACAGAAAGAAGTGTTCTTTATAAGAGAAAACACCGTATAGTTATTGTATTGAGGAAGATGACCTTTATCTTACCGCTGGGACCATTATTTTCCCTGTGATCCTGCAAAACAATAAAGCATTATGTGATGGCCAACAAGTCAAGCAAAATACATGCCTCTTGCAGAAGCATACAATCATCCAGCTGAAAGCCACGGTGCGACCTGATTTCCCAACACTTGTCACAATCTCCTGTAATATCAGTTCAGGAACTTTAATCCAATAGACAAGGCCACAAAAAGCAGATTCACCCTTCTCTTTTCCCATAATGGAGAGGAGAGAGAGAAACTGTGGCTGGTCTTGGAGGAACCTTTCACAAAGGTGTTGGTAGAACTGGTAAAAACCTGTAGCAAACGGGGCATCCATGAAGGAAATGCAGATTCTGGGAGACAACAAAACCCACCAATTGATATCAAATATAGAAAATAATTCTGGCTACTAAAGAGGTCTCATTTTGACCCCTCTCAAATCAAAGCAGCTCTTTTTGGCTTGAACTGGACTTAAACTACACAGGGCTCTGAAAAAAAAAAACCAAACCAAAAACCAAACCTAAAACCCCAGATCTCGACAAGTAGAAAATAAAATCAAATGGTAGAAGGGACGCATAACAGATCAAACAATTACATTAAGTTAATGTAAATGGTTTATTTAAAAACTGTTTTAACATGTCCCGAAATACTATTGGTTTGGGGTGGGGATTTTTTTGCATTCAGCCATCAAGGACTTATGGCCGATGGCTTTTGCAGCTGTAAAACTGGTAGCATCGGAGGGATCAATTCTCATTAGCAGCTATTTACTGGTACAGAATGAGTAGAATAGTTTCATGCTTTGGTATTTATTTTCTTACTACAATCTCTTCTTTTACTCAGATCAGATCTCTGCCTTTTATTTTTATATATGTACACACATGAACCAGCTTATACATGTGTAACATGTATACACACATGCTCTCACAAGGGCTTTTGAAACAGACCTAGACATAAGAATATGCTGTACCAGTTGCAATTTAAGAGTATCACATGTACATCTTGGTTATAGAAAGAACAGAGAATTCTCCACACTCATGAATTTCCCCTTGTACACAAATACACAAAACTCCATCCACTCAGAGTATTAGTGCTGTGATCATCACCTGGCTATGAGGACTACATCTTTACAGCATTTATCAGTGAGGATGTGGGCATCAGCATTTCTTGCTAACAAGCTTGATATAGCACCAAGCAGAGACTTTTTACAATAATTACAAGACATCCAAATTTATTGCATTCCAAAAAAGTTTCAACGGGGTGATTTAAGAAATCACATTACATGGTTTCTTAATGATACTTTGGGGATATATGAATGAAAGCTTAATTCTGAAACTTCTCTATCATTTTAATAATTATGAAAATCATAGTGTCTTAAGACATTTCACCTGACTCAAGGTTTTACAAAAGCTTATTACCCAAGTCTCATCCTCATGAAATGAGCATTCATGCCCATTCTACACAATGAAAAACTGAGTTCCAAAGTTGACCCCATTGTCTTCCAGATCTTTTTTGTAAATGCCAGACAACATCCATGCTCATTAGCGATGGCAAGGGATTGGACAACTTCATCCTCTAGAGTTAGGTCTAACAACAAAAGCCTATGCAGAGTTTTCTGCCAACACTAGAGCTGAAAGTAGGTCAGTCTGCATGATTTCTTTTGTTAAACATGAGGTGTGTCACCTTCAGCCACAGCCTTTGCAAGTTAATCACTTCTGGGTGGCATTTCAAAAAGCAAGAGAACCTGCTAGGTCGCAGCTGTGTGAGGTTCACGATTTCAGTGGCTGACAACAATGCTGAATCAGAAACAAAATACAGAGACAGCAGTAAAGACTGCACTTGGCATTTCATCTATTCTTGAAATTCTCTCCAATTTTGGTTAAAGATGCAGACTTCCTGCTATGAGCAATGAGAAACAGTGAACCCTGGTGAAATTCCTGGTGACTGAGCTGCACTGGTGTACAAAATGCACGTGGTACAGCATAGCTGAGAAGGACAGGCAAGACTAGCAGGCATGCCAGATGCCATTACTTCAAGCCCTCTAGACAAAAATAATGTCATTGATCAGTATTTCAAGTGACTGCTGACATACTATTAGAATGGCAACCCTTGTGCAGTCTTCCTGTCAGGGATAAGGTCACAAGTAGTCTCTCTGATCCCCAAGAATGCATTGCTTGAGTTTCAGCAAAGATGCCAGCAACTGCAGAACCATGAGAAGTGAAATAACCCCTGAGCAGCAGTCTCCACAACTGAAGGCTGAAGGACACGAGCAGTCATCTCGGCTAAAACTTGAACTGTTAAGTTATAACCTTTGGGTTTCCAAACAGAAGACACAATCGTGAACCTTTAAATGGCACTTTTTTTAATGCACTTATCTTAAGGATAAACTAACATTTAACTTGTGATCCATTTTTCCAGCTCTCCTTACTGGAGGGGAAAGTGTTACTGTTTGCAAGTTCAGCAAACCAAGTAGATGGATCATTCAATCTTTTAAAGCCTACTGATGTATCGGAGGTTTCAGTTACCCATCACACACTTCTGTAAGTCTGATCTCAGGCTAGGACTGATGTTCGCCATGTTCAGCAGGCCCTCAGATGCATACAGAGATGACAATGCAGGGCTGTTGTGTGCAGCCCATACTCAGAGAGGCAACTCCTCTTCATAAAGCAACTCTGCTCAAGTCCTGGCAGAGGCTTTCACGAGCTGGACATACTTCGCTGTGCAGCAGCTGCAGGATCCTACCCTGGAGCTGTCTAACATGGCCCACTGCATCTGTGTTCAATAAGACTGCATGCACCAAAGCACCCTTAGCCCCATCGCAGCTCAGCAGCTGTGCACTGTCCTCTGAAAAAAGGTCATTCAGGGGTTGTTTACTCAGAGCAATTATCACATCCACATCAAGAAAAGTTTGGGTTTTTTTTTCCATTTTAAGCTGAGCTATATGTATCCTGCCTGGAACCCACTGCGATGGAATAAACGACTCGGAGCTTTTGCCTCCTCCAAGTTTCAGGCAAAACATATTCTTCTTTCCAAGCCTGAAAAAGGGGTGGAGGGCCTAGTTAACATTGCTTTCTCAATACCCCAAGCTGAAGTATTGTCAAATTCCTCATTTCTTGGTCAAATAATCATATTCAAGAAATTTCATATTCATCTTCTAGCTAAGTTTTCCTACAGATTTTCCTGCAGAGTATAGTGACTGCATTTCTCCAGGGGGATGTCTGCTTCCTTTTAAAATAGCTTCTTGTGTAATAGTTCTTTACTGACAGTTTATTAATCTTCTATGTTACAAAAGCTTGTTTTTAGGAATTCTGTTCTGCAGGACAAATTTGGAAATTAAAGCAAGAACAAAGTGTCTTCACATTTAGATTTCAGTGTAAAAAAAGTGAATGTCACAATGCAGATCCCTGCATCATATGACAATTAGCTAATGATTAATTTCTTCCATCACCATCATCTTAATTGCCATATATTACATACGACCCACAAGAGCTTTCTCATCTCTGCACCTGCTCGGGCTGGCTATTCTACTACTTCAGCAAAAATGAGTTTTCCTTTCTAACACTGAAAGACTAAATGAGCAAGTACAAAAATCCCATTGCCATGAGCCACAACCTTTGCAGCAAAAAGGGCTGTAGGTTTGCAGGAAGAGTTCCTTGTGGGTTTTTCCCCTTCATTAAGAGCTTTACCCTTCAAGCTGCATATCCCTTGGCTCCTGCTCCAGCAAACCACCTAAAACCCTTCACATGGATTATGTGTAGGAAGCAAAAATGTTCTCCTGGATTCTGGCAAAAGGTCTTGGTATATCGTGCAACCAAGCCCCTGGAGCCTAACCAAACATGGAGTGACACCATAGAAACACTCTTTTCACCCCTGGAGGACAGAAGGGACATGTGCTCCATTGTACAAAGTTTTTTTTTTTTCCTCCCTGTTGAAGTGGCTGTTGTGATTGACTTTGCAGCTTTTATAACAGTCATCCCAACTTCCCCACTGCTCTCCCTTCATGCGTACCATCAGCATTGAAAAAAATCTTTGTGACTATGGCTATTGAACTTGCCTGGCAGTTTCCAGCCACCAGTCGCAAACAGCTGCCTGTACTGGCTGCACAATGGGACTGGTATCACAGGAAGGAGACGCAGAATTACATGGTTAACTTAGAGCAGTCAGGTCCACTACGACGCACCAGCTAAACCCCAAAACTCCTTGCTCTGAAAACAGTGGGAGGAGATACTTATTGCACAGCAATTGGTATTGCTGCCATACTCAGAAAGGCAAAAACCAGGAATTAACACCGGCAATACTTGCACATGCGTTACAGTTTAAGAGTGTGTTTTGCAATGCTACTTAATGTTTGGGGCAGATTATCCTACTGGAGGAAACAAACCCTTGCAACTCATTTGGACTATCGTGACTAGAAAAAAAACCCCTCAACTCGACTATGTTCCTATACTCCATTCAAGGTGGTCAGACTTACCTAAAGACTTATGCTCCCTGTGGGCTAGTTACTAAGAGAAAAATACAAAAGCCCTGTCCTGCCAGCTTAACTCAGATTCATTCCAACCACTTTTTCATTATTTGGACAAAGGTGGCAGAAGCAACTTTTAGAGCCAGTGACAGAGCCAAATTCGAAAATTGTAATTATAAATAAAATACAACATGCAGAGCTTTTCATTTATAGCTCTCAAACTAGTTTACCAAAACAAATGTGACAAATGAGATTTTTTAGAAAAAGAAACTCAGTCAAGTGACATGCCCAGAGCTGTGCTGCTCACCAGGAGCAGAGATAAAGAGAAATCAAGACTACCTGACTAATTCAAATACTTCTTTCCTCAGTCACTTGCCAGGCCTTCAAAAGCACAGTATACAGTTTTTAGGGCTATACATGAAATTGGATTACGCCCCTGCGTTTCTGGCAAGTCGCCTGCATGACCCTCAGTCTAACAAAACTTGCCTTGATCTGAAGTGACTGCCCATACACAGTCCAGTGAGGCATTTTGCAGATGCTCATTAATGGCTTTTGTTGTATTCTGTCTCTCCCTCTGAAAACATCTTAAACAACTAACTCTGGATGCCAGAGAGATAATAGATAATTAGATAAGAGATAATTTGGGGGCTAAATCAGTTAACTGCAAGAAAGATGGTTTGCATACTAGATATGCCCCAGTAATGAAGTCTTTTGCTCTTCATTAACTAAAAGATATTGACATTAAATAATGTGTAACACAGATCTTCCAAAGTGTACACTTCAGATCCAAGCACAGCAGTAGCCAGGATACTTTTGCAAGCTTCTACACCAAAAAATCAATGTAATGCTCAAAGTCCTTGCTTCTTGCTTCACCATTCTGGCTCCCATAAACACAAGCTCCCCTGGAATTCTCCTTTTGGGGTTTTGGGTTCTTCCCCTCCCCAAGAAAAAACATCTGGGTGAACAACATTTTAAAACCATACATTGAGCCTCATGTGATTGAATACAATTGATTTAACTGGCTGAAATCACTGCCACTTTCTTCATATGCCAGGGAGCTCAACCAGCAAAAGACACACTGTTCTTCAACTAAGGACATGGCGATAAGTGTTTCATTAGGAAAGGGGGAAGCAATGAAAAAGGACATATGTTAGGTGGAAAGTGAAAATATTTTAAAGGGCAAGGGGGGGTGAAGTCCGAGAAGACAATTTCCAAGGAAAACCAGCCAGTAAAATGAGAGCAGAAACAGAAGCAGAATGAAAGTCCTACTGATTCTGTATGAATACAGAAAAAAGAACAGGAGGAAATTAAAAAGAATAAGAAAGAAACACAGTAAAAAAAAAAGGGGAAACAGAAACAATGACTTGTTTATTTTTGCTTCTCCCAGTGATACAGCTACAGCCATAGAAACTTCCAGTTCATGTGCACTGCAAAAGTGAGAAAATTTGCTGGTGACATCCAAGGTAAAAATGAGTTGCCTGTCTTTCACTCACATGAGGATATTAGCATCGACTGAAGAAATTCCTAATGCATTGTGTGTTCTTCCAGCCATCCATCTCGCACACTACTGCACAGCAGAGTTGGGTTTGTTGCTTCCAAGGCAGGACTGCACCCGTCTGTCCAAAGCAGCCCAGACAGTATTTTTGGGCTTTGAGGCCTGCTGAGCAGAACTTCACCACTTAATTCTTCCTACTACAGCCACAAAGGAGAGCAGCCAGGAGACACCTTGGCTGTAGAGATGCCACAAACAGGCATTGTCTCAGAACTAAATAAAAAGGGACATTTTTCACAAAGTAGTATCTCAGAAGAGTGGATAAAGATTTACAGGGCTGAACCTATGTACATTCATAACTCTGCCTTTCAGTAACACCACTAGAGTTTGTGAACACAGTGTACAGCTTAAGTCCTGTAAAAGAACTAAGACCAAAGTGTCCTCTAGATAAGCTGGTCTAACACCTGAATTTACATACAACTGGACACTGCGTGGAAATTTTGTGGGTCTTCAGACTAAGCAAGTTACAGCAGCCACTACATTGCTTCCATCAGTCATTTCTAGACCATTATACCCAAATCCTGACTTTATTTCTCTTCATGTTGCTTGCAGAAAAGAAACCTCTAAACTCTACCACTGTACCATTAACTATTGTCCTCTACGAGATCTGAAAAGCATGAAGGCTGTAGCTCTCTTCATTTGTCTTGTAGGATCAGCTTTTGCTATTCCAGTAAGTTCTCATCATGCTATTATTACTGGGCACTTAATTTCCCATTCTGTGAATACTCTATGTTATCCCATTGACCTACACAAGATTTTTATTTACGTGCTGATATTGAATATATTTCTCTATTCTAGACCCATCCCTTAAACTACAAACTCGGAACCGATGGACATAAAACTCCAGAAAAGGTACTCTTCTTGTTCTTTAAGCATTAAGAGGCAACCTATATTATTCATCCCAAACCAAGCATCTCATGCCTCACATATTACATAGCTAGAAACAGAACAGGACAAAATCTAAAGCTCACAGCAGAATTTTCACTTATTTGAAAAAATTACCTTAAATGAATCCCCACATATTACACCCATATTCGTTCAAACAATAAGCTCCACTGACAGTCAAACTTGTGATTATTGCTGCTCCAGTAAACAAGGAGGATGCAATCTTCAATTTACCACACCAAGCAATCATATGGAGTCTCAAACATGTAAGAATTTTAGCCACCATGTTTCATTATTCACAATACAGAGCATCAGATACAGCTCATCTTGGAAAAGTACACTGTGGCTGACAAGCCAAATACACAGCCCTGATGGTAATGAGACAGGTGACTTCAGCAGCCCTATGCCATATATGTATGCTAATGACAAAGCTCACAATTTTGCATTCATGGTTGACCCAAATTAAAATTCCTTTTTGTTGCACCATTCTGGTGAGCATTTGTGGTTCAGACACATTGAATGTAGCTCCAAGCCAATGAATGTTTTGGAACAAGTAAATTCAGAGCATGCTCTGTAGTAAGAAATGCAAAATCCCAACTCTTATGTTAACCTTTTTTATGCTAACATCATTATGTTAGCATAACATAACATGCTAACATCATTATGTAGGCACAACAGCCTACAGCTGTCTCCCAGAAAACAACTCATACAGAAGACACTTGCATCGAAACAAAACATTGCAATACCCAGCGAATCATCAGTTCCAAGTGAATATGCAGCATCTATCAAAGGCCAGTTGTCCCCTAACAGTAGCTAATTAAAGCTATATTGACTGAAATTTGCCATCATATTAAGAGACCCAAGTATCTTCACAAGCAACCGAGTTCTAAAAGTTTCTTATTCTGGGGACAAAGGCATAACAAAAAGCAGCAGCTGAAAGCCACATTTGGGCACATTTCTGCATTGAGGTGATGGCACATAACAAGGCTTCCTGTCAAGACATGAGCCACATCTTTCTCAAACTACTTCTTCAAATACAGGCACCCATAATAGACAATCTTAATGACTGTTTGGCCTTATATTTTCTAACTCTATAGAACTGGAAGCCTGAAGAACAGAAGACTGCTTTTTGCTTAAACTTAAAGACATATTATATGTTGTGCACAGCAGTGCCCAAACACATATGAAAAACCTCTGTTCTTGAAACTTAATTTTCATATGTTTTAATATCAGCTTGAGATGCTTGGTAACACATAGATCACTTTTTATAAGGTCTTCAAGAAATGCGCATTTAATCTGGAAAGGCTCTTCACTGAATTTCTGTTGGATTTGAGCAAACATACAATCTTTCCCTGAAAAAGTTGAGTTGGAAATGACATAGTGAATATGTTGCCTAGTACTTTTCCTGCATCAGCAAGTACACTAAGCAAAAGATAAACTTGTAAAACATTCAGATACCACCTTGACATTATGAAATAGGATATAGCTGATCTGCCAAAAGCCAAATTAACATTTCTAATCCTACCTTTTTTTTTAAAATTTGTATAAGTATTTGTTAGTGGAGTGTTTGTTTCCAAGCAGTCATGACTCTGCCCACACTAAGGGAAATGCTATTCCAACAACTCAGGCACTGAGAAGGTCTCAACTTCATAAGTAAGCCACCCAAAAGCTTTAAGGAAAATCAGCATCAGGTGCTATATTGTAGTAAGCAATAAGCAACACTGAACATCCATAGGCATTCAGAAATACATCAGATGTTGCTGCTATTGGAAGTGCCTGTACTCACCCAGCAGCTGCTGTGATGCTAACAGCAGCAGAAAGGCAATTGCTGCAGCAAGAGCTAACAGTCATTTTAGTACCTGCTTTCTCCTCAAGCATTTGAACCTTTTCCACTGAAGTTACTAGTTTTGCTATTGGCTTGACAGCATGCAAAAAAAAAAGCGCCACTCAAACACCTACGACTCCTGCTAGTGAGCTTATGATACAGTAGTTGCCACCAACTACAATAGTTCCTGATGAATTCAGCTAGGAAGCAATGATGTATCAGATGTATCAGACTCAAAGTAGATGAATCAATTTCATTGATTATGAAATAGTTAAGATGCAGTGCGCTCCTCAGGAATTACTACCACAACAGCTTGTGAAAGGTGCTTTCTCGCCCCCGGCCCTCTTTTCCCAGGCGACCCATTTATCTGTGTAGGAAGATGAGTATCACATCCCACTTCTCTGAGGTAAGTGATAATTACTGCAGCCTACAAGTACATGAAGTTATGACACTAAATTACTAATTAAGCATTTTGAGATTTCACAAGACACCCATATGTATCTATCTCCTGTAAGATCTTAAACAGAGTTGCACAGACTTCTTCAGAAACTCCAGCAATAAAAGAAGGGACAGAAAAAAATTTGCTGAGAAATGGAAATTACATCAGCTGTGAATTTCATGCTCTGGGCTAGCTTAAGAGGAGCATTTACAAAGAAAACAAATAAAGTCAGTGTCATGCTTTGCAATACAAGGCAAAAATAACATTGTCTTCAAATAAATTCTAAGATTTATTAATCTACTTGTTAATTTATTTTTTTTTAAGACTGAATATATTAATCCTGAAGCCCCAAAGGAAGAGAACGCAGGTTATGTAGACAAGGGTGATTTGCTGCCCAGTCACAAAAACTTAAAACCAGAGGTATCGGTACCAGACACTGAACACCAGGATGAGCCCCAGACCACTAGAAAACAAGGAAGAACTGGTAGCGAGCATCAAGTGAAGAATAGCCTAAAAAGCATCAATTTCCTTGCGCTGCACAATAAACCAGGTTTGGCTTCTGATAATCAGGACAGTGACTCTGGAAGCAGCGGCAGAGAACAGTCCAGCTCTGAGCATTACCAGTTCAGGAGGCATGAGAAACACAGCAATACGGCCAATCGACATGTTCTGGGCAATGCAGAAAATCCAGTGGATGCTCTCAGTCTTGATCATGAGCATAACATGTGGAAATATAATAAAAATACAGTTGGCCTATCTGAAAAAAACAGTGAAAGTGGTGAAGAAGAAGGTGTGGAAGAAGAGGATGAGGAATGGGGTGAAGAAACTGATTACAGAGATATGAAGCACAATGGCCACCAGACAAATCAAGGTAACCAATACAAAAAACAGCAAAATGAAAACAGTATGCAACCTGATGAAATCCTGAGAGATTCCAGTCAACCAATCCGGTTAACCAAGAGACATGGTGAGAAATTTGACCTAGAGGAAGAAGAGAGGGAAAACAGCCAGAAGAAGCCCTATAAAGAAGAAATCCCCCCCTCTCAGAAAACCCATAATGAAGATCAGGATGACAAATGGCAAAGCCAAGAGAGGAAAGACAATATTCAAGTAAACTATCAGAGTGACCATGACACAGTGGTGAAAAGACAAGATACGGAGGACAGTAGTGTTGATGATGGTCATGACAGTGTTGGTGGCAAGGAAGATCTCAGCAATACCTGGAAAGAATCACCCTACGAGGAAGAGGAGAGAATCCAGAGTAATGACCAGGACAGCACCAGTACTGAGCACGAAGGGGAAGGAACAACCAAAGATGACACTGCAGGTCACAGAGCGACTGAGGATTACCAAGATGTCAAGATTAAAGACCTTATTCACTCTGAACAAGATTATTACAATCATGAGCCACCTAATTCTGACAGCAAGCAACAACTGGAAACGAGTAGCTCTGTTCAGAGCATGAATTCAATGGAAAGTGAAGATAAGGTAAATTCTCTTTAAAATAAAGTTGGAATAATAGAAAAGGGAGGGGGGGGGACACCAGTCCCAAATTTAAGTTCCTGATGATTGAAAGGACATTTTGGAGAAAAACAGGTTTAATGATTTATTAATATGCAGAAGTCTCATCTCCCCTTTTATTCACTATTCATCTGGTTCATGCTGTGTCACTTCACATATAACATTTAGATGAATGGTACCAGAAAGGAAGTGAGCACAACTCATGTAAGAGCTCCAGCCCCAATGGGCTGTGTAATGAAACATACAAATAAATATGGATATACAGATACAAAACCTGGAACCCAGTCTCAAGCCGACTAGGAAAGTCTGTTCACTCCTCTCTCCTGAAGATTTTAAACACTACCATACAAAAGTGAACAGCTTGGAAAGGCAATCCCTGGAATAATTACCATCCTAGTGGCTAGGGCACTTTCACACAAGATGAAGGATGTGGGCTTTGTGCCTTCAGACAAAGGAGGATGTTGCACCCAGACCTCCCGTACCGCAGTCAGCCATTGGATAACCAGTGGACTATCAGGGGTGTTCTTCAAAAGAAAGGAGTGTTCCTATGGCTGTTAAATAAGGATCTGTAATATTAAAAAAAATTATAGGAGGCATCCACTAGAAAGAGGGCAGGCACCTCCCCACAGCACCAAAGAAGGGTCAGAACTGAAGACATCTTTCCCTTCTCCTTCTGCTCCATGTGTCTGGCGTGGCAGCTCATGGCGCTGCTGCTCTGAGGCACTATTGAGAGGCAGTTAATGCTCGCTGACCTGGAGGGCCCCAGTGCAAACTAAGACTTAAAGCACCAATTCTGCCAACCTCAAGGCACTAGACTGCTGTATGTCAAGTACTGCAGAACCTCCAGGTGCTCAGGCCTTACTGAGCCCCTGTTTCTCTCTCTCCACCTCCTACTTTTTTTTTTTCCTGAATAACAGAGCACCTTAATACTACCAGAGGCTTTATGCACTTCTCACGCATTTTGCATAGCAACTTCTTTCTGCTGCAAGCAGAGCACACTGTGCCTCAGTCAGCTCTATATTTATACCTGACAAAATTTTGTCCAAGTATTTTTTTCTTGCCAAGATTTACCACAACTTCCACTTATGTCTCTGTGACTGTACAGGTTAAGACTATAGGCAGTTCCTATGGTGAGATGGAAAGTGCAAGCAACAGGAGTGAGAAGGCTCTCCTGGGTAAGCCACAAGCAAAGCTATCATGTAACTGCTAACTCTCTGCAGCTGGGGAATCTGCTGGCCTGCAGTTCTTTTCTGCCTTTGGCAGCACACGATTTCACATGACTGAACTGCACTTGTGCATAATCCTGCATCACAATTATGTTCCCAGAGAATCCCTTCCCTTGGATTTACTCATTTGTTTGTGAAAAACATTTGTAGACAGTGCACAAATTTTTGTGTCAGTTATACAGGAATGGGAATTACCTTGCATTGAAACCATTCAGTTTCAGAACAGTAGCTTGTATTCAACTAGGAGTGGGACAAGTGCCAGTGCTGGATTCAGCAAGGACAGATGGGGTATGTTTCACCAAAGGAAGCTGGAAGTGAATGTCAGTCCTTATAGAAGAAATAGCTTTTTCTGAGAAATTTATTTCCCTATCCAAGTCAAACTTGACTGTTAGAAGTCTCTCAAAAATCCTCATTTAAAGTTTGGCTTGCTTTATTCAATACAAGATCCAGCTGCATTTTAACAAACTTACAAAAAGCACTTGACTTCTTGGTGAATATTGGGCTGTATTTTACTTTGACTGTCAGTAGTACCTGACAGAAACACCTAGCTTCATCCTATCCCCTCTAACAGTCCCTCCTTGCTATGATTGCTAGACCCATGTAGGAACTTCCACTGCAAAAGAGGTAAAGTCTGCCATGTGGACAAACAAGGGAAACCCAGCTGTATCTGCCAAGATCCTGCTGCTTGCCCTTCCACCAAAGACTACGAGCATGTAAGTATTTCATTCAGTGCACAGCATGGGGGAAAGCCAACTAAAATGTTTACAAGAGAACACATTCCCCTGCTATTATTTAGAGTAATTCTACCCTAAAAAGCATGCAAGTGGGTTTGGGTGATTCCAGTAATTGTAAAAGTAAGTATAAAGTACC
Source organism: Aptenodytes forsteri (assembly GCF_000699145.1). Classification (NCBI taxonomy): domain Eukaryota; kingdom Metazoa; phylum Chordata; class Aves; order Sphenisciformes; family Spheniscidae; genus Aptenodytes; species Aptenodytes forsteri. The sequence goes on along the minus strand of NW_008795365.1, from coordinate 687,632 downwards.
TAAACTCAGTGACTATAGCTTGAGAATAGTATGAACACATGTAGCTATGTAGTACCTAAAGTGATTTGCTTCACTTAGTCTCTCAGGGATCATAACTTTTCCCCATCACTAAAAGTTCTATTGATCCATTTGATGTTTTGGAGCATAGACTGAATACTAGTACATATCTAGTGTGATAATCCTGTACCATCTCAGAAACTATACTACTGCCACACAAAAATAAATTCAAGTGTCTCTAAACTGGGTGTGTAAGTACAGACAACTAATCCTTATGTAGGCATATAACAACTACAATTTTCAGTACTTCTGATCACGTGTATTCCCTGTGGGTATTCACAACTGCTACACCATATGTTAACAATACTTTTATTATTGTAATGCCTATATGAGTGACCAGAATTTTTCTCAACACAGTGGTGGGGGTGGTTTTGTTTTTCACTCCTCCTCTAGGTTTGTGGTACAGATAATAAGACTTATGATGGCACATGTCAACTCTTTGGCACCAAATGTCAACTTGAAGGGACAAAAATGGGACGCCAGCTGCACCTAGACTATATGGGCTCCTGCAAATGTAAGGCTTGTTTTTCTATGAAGAATTCACCTAGGTATAAAGAGCCAGTAGCCTTAACCACCAGCTAGCCCTAAGTTATCTGCTTTCATGCTGTGCTCTCCCCCTTCTGCATCAATTATCTGCTAATTAAGACCTTCAAACCCTAAGCATGTCTAAAAAGTCACTTTTTCTATAATTAAAGGTATTAAGCATCTGAATCCTAAAGACATCCCTCCTGTGCTTACACCAATTTGTTGTCAACCCTGTCTTCCCCCTGCACTGTCTTACATGCTCCCATTGCTATAGCATCTGAAGATTTTTTTAACACCTTGACCAGAAAACCAGTATTTACAGCCAGTTAATAAATGAAAATGTCAAGTCCAAAAAAAAAACTACCATAAAAACCTACTTTGATGCCAAATGCAGAAGTCAGGATCTAAAAGCCAGAACTGATTTCCAAGCCCTTCAATTGCTGCATACCCTGGGAGGAAAGTGCACTCTTAGCCAGAATATTCCTTTGCTGCCGAGAACTCTGTTTTCATGCAACTGAGTGGTAACAGTTTCACTGCACAACTGTGCTCAGAAGCTGCACAGATAAAGGTTGTGTCTTGCACAACTGGTTAAACGTGCACCAAAGAATGGTAGATTTATAATTGAACCCATTAGTTGCACTCCTAATTTTATATATTAACAGTTCCATCAATTTTAAGCTTAACTGGAAGTTTGCTAGTGAGAATCAAATCTAACTTGGCTCAGAAATGCTCGAATGGGGACTTAACAGATAACTTGTTAACAAAAGCTTTCCTGTTTGGCACAGACATTCCCCACTGTACTGATTATGAAGTGGATCAGTTCCCCCTCCGGATGCGAGACTGGCTCAAAAACATCCTTATGCAATATTACGAACATGATCTGGATACTTCTGGATTCCTAACTGAAAAGCAAAGGAGTAAGGTCAGCAATTCTTTTCAAGTAAGACCATACAGTCACATTGTTAGAGCCAGACTAACCATGTGAAAAAAAAGTGATTCACATCTTACAAGTTCTCCCATTTCCTATGAGCATTCCCTTTTTGGTTAAGGCAATTTAGACTCAGTTAGATTCACAAGTTGCAAAATACACTTACATGTCCCCTCGCACTCATTTAAGCTGAGACATTTCTGCTATGAGTATTCCAAGCAAATGTAAGCCAAGTATATTACTTTGAAGTCAGTGTCTACAGGCAAGAGGCAGAAAAGTCAGAATTAGTACACACCTAGATAAACATCGTTTGCTTGAGAAGACACAAAAGAGCTTTGAAGGAACTGCTTTGTGACAAATCTCTTGGAAAGATCAACTAATACGTAGATAAGGATGACCCAGTTCATGCAGTCAATGCCATTTTCCAAAGGACTTGAAAAAACTAAGCAGCCATAGCATAAGACGGAAGGTCTGGATATGGATAACTAATTAAAAGACAGAATAAGAGGGAACAGCCAGCCAAGAACTCACCTGTGGAGTCCCACAAGTTGAAAGGACTTGTGCCATTCAGCTTTCGTTAAGTGACGTGGAAGAGGAAGGTAGGGGACTGTCGTGGTTTAATCTCAGTCGGCAACTAAGCACCACGCAGCCGCTCGCTCACTCCCCCCCGGTGGGATGGGGGAGAGAATCGGAAGGGTAAAAGTGAGAAAAACTCATAGGTTGAGATGAAGACAATTTAATAGGTAAAGCAAAAGCCGCGCACGCAAGCAAAGCAAAACAAGGAATTCATTCACTACTTCCCATCGGCAGGCAGGTGTTCAGCCATCTCCAGGAAAGCAGGGCTCCATCACGCGTAACGGTTACTTGGGAAGACAAACGCCATCACTCCGAACGTCCCCCATGGTATGGAATGTCCCTTTGGCCAGTTGGGGTCAGCTGTCCTGGCTGTGCCCCCTCCCAGCTTCTTGTGCACCTCCAGCCTTCTCAGTCGGTAGAGCATGGGAAGCTGAAAAGTCCTTGACTAGTGTAAACACTACGTAGCAACAACTAACACATTGGTGTGTTATCAACATTGTTCTCACCCTAAATCCAAAACACAGCACTGTACCAGCTACTAGGAAGGAAATTAACTCTATCCCTGCCGAAACCAGGACAGGGACAAAGTCTGGTGACAATGCACAGGTATTCAAAGGAAGGAAGGAAGGACTTGGAATCACCATGAAGAAAACCGCTCAAACCTCATGAGACCGAGCAACCAGGCAGTCACACAGCAGGATTCGAGACAGAATTACAACAGAGAGTTTAGGGGACCCTCATGGGGGCAGGGGATCCCTGCCTTGGACCGACCAAAAGTAGCTCCTCTTCTGTTCTTGAGACACACCTTGTACTTGGCCATCAATACAGAAGTACGTGAAAATGGACTCAACAGTTAAGGGTATCATTTGCACTTTTTAATCCGGCCACATACACTGTCCATCTATACCATGATGATAGGGCTATAAAATTACACAAGTCTGACACTCAGTTTTAAGAGAAAAGAGCTGCTTTCTACCATCCAGTAGACCTGCAGCATCACACTTCATTGGCTTAAAATGGAGTCAGCATTTATTACCATTAGGCCTTTTTTTTTTAGAGAAGGATTTATGTCAAGTGAATTGGTGACAGTAGTTTGTTTTTGAAGATATAGATGCCATAACTGCCTAAAAAGCCATAACTGTTAGAAAATAGTTTAAGTTAAACCAGACCTGGGCTGCTCTAACTCTGGAGTAGGAGATGCATGCAGTAGGTCACAGCAGGTTTATACAAAATATACTTGAGCAACATCAAAGACTACTTACACAGTTACCAAGAGGGACATTGACCTACCCGGAACATCTCATACTAAATGGTACGAATTAGCTAATTTCTGAGATGGCTTATTTCATACCAAAAGCTGAGTTGCTTGCCTCAGGACAGAAGCTCATTAAATGTGATTGGTTTCATCTTCTACCAACCTGAGGCTACTGCCCTGCTTAGCCAAGTCTGATGATTAGGCCACAGGAATTTCACTTCCTTTCTAGTTACTACCAAAGTCGACATCGACAGCAACAAAAATCATCTGGACTACTTGAGGCAAGCTTTTCATGCTGTGTATGGTCACAAACACTAAAACCCATTTCCCTGCTAGTATTTTATCGTTTAATTTCTCCAAACCACCTCCTTGCAGGATAGTTCTCTTCAGGACAGATCTTCATCCCTAAACAAAAAATATCAATTTCTGTTGTATTCAGGTCAAAAAAATCTACCAGAACAACAAGCGCCTTGTGGCTGGCAACCATGCAGTTGAGCTGCTCCTGCATGACTTTGAGAAAAATTATCACATCTATGTGTATCCTGTGCACTGGCAATTTCATCAGCTCGATCAGCACCCTGTTGACAGGTAAAAAGAAAAATCTTTGCAGATTCAGTTCCAATTTGCTGTTTAAACTCAGGCTGTTTTACTTTTCTAAACCACTTGAAGGATTCTCTACATACAGGACCAGTCCCTCAGCTGACAGAAGCCAGTATCCCCCTCTAAGGAGGCATTCATCTCTAACGCAGAACTTCTCTCACTGTTTTGCTGGAGCCATGTCTTAGGTCAGAACCTGCTATCCTCTTGCCTTTCATAATCATCATGTATTACACCTTAAGCTCTAAAGTGTCTTAATAGCTACGAATGCCCTGATCCTGGAAGAAAACAAGGCTCATGAGATCCTGTTATTACTGAAGCTAAGAGCAACAGGCTAAGTACAAAGGGCAGAGGCCTGTCGGCAATAATTCACTAGTGAGGCACCCATAGTTTTCAACTAATACTACAGAAGTCTCTTAGTTTAAGGAGCAGATATAGTAAGACAGCACCAGCGTCACAGTTCAGAGGAAGCCCCCAGCTTCTGAGAATGTGACTCAAATTTCAGGCTTTTGGTCATGACGCTTGGTGGCGAGATCCATGTTTCAAGGCTGCAGGCCCTCAGTTAACATAGCTAAGCACCTTTGCAAGCTTGATCTCCTGAAGATTAACGGCAAAACTCCACAACTGATGAGTTGTGAACAAGTCACAGTAATACTTGTTCTAGAAAAAAATGTTAGCGAACAAATAGCAGTTAAAACATTTTAGTTTATCAGGTATTATACATCACTGTAATGACCTGGGACAGATTCACTACAGAAGCACCACAACAGAATCCACCGGGGCATGTCAAAGCCACCATTGCCATCTTCTAGCAGCTTAGATCATCTTTGATGATCCTGATGATTTATTAATGAAATACAGCTCTACATACCTCCTCTTTCTTTCAGATTATTAACACACTCAGAGCTCGCGCCTTTGAGAGCCTCCCTTGTTCCCATGGAACACTGCATAACCCGTTTCTTCCAAGAGTGCGATGGAGACCAAGACAAACTCATTGCTTTGAAGGAATGGTGCCACTGCTTTGGGATTAAGGAAGGTAAACCTAAAAGAACAGGCAGATGTACAGGACAAAATGTTCCCATCAAGACTAGGCACATTCTCAGACCACAACATACAGGAAAGAAATTGGAGCCAGAAGCTCATGGCTACTGTGCATGGAGGCAAATGGAACAGTAACAAGATGACTGCAAAAGGTGCAAGGTTCTCAATTGTTTCATAAAAATAGGAAAAAGTTATCTTTTCCATGAGGAAAAATTTGGAAGGTAGTTTGTACTAAATATCAAGTCATTCCTGTGTAGTGTCTGAACCTGTATGTTCTGCATGTCTGCCTCTCAAGAAACACTATTTTACTCTTCAGGGCCAAAGGAAAGGTAAAGCACACTTGTACTTTTAAATCAGTGGTCAAAGCATATTGATTGAAAATGCATTTAAAGATCTCAAGCCAAGTAGGGAAAACAGAGATCTCTCACTGATCAAGTAACTGTGCTCACCTCTAGATTACTATATACAACACAAATGCTGTCATCACGCTGTAGTTGCAGGCCAAACCATCTATTTTACCTAATCTGTCAGATACAACACATGCTCAGATGGTGCCCACCAGACTGCATGCATCAAGAGACTTAGGTAGAGGCAGGGACAGTTTCTGAATCCTAAATGGACTAGCCATACGTTTGGTTCAGCTCAATCCACATCGAGACTTCTCTAGGAAAGTGAAAAGCTAGGTACTACTGTGCTGATGTCTCCAGAATTAGGCAGCAGCTGAACAGAAGCTGTCATGATAGCAATTTGAGATTTACACGACTACATTCAACCTAAGGCATTCCTTTGCAATCTACCTTCTGATCTAGCCCTGAGTCACAGCTGAACAATACTGCCAGTCATTAAGCAAGGGTAGCAGTAGCACAGGTTAATCCCAGAACCCTTATGTGACAGAAGGCATTTGGCTAAACATGCGGACTGAAGACCATGTTCAAAATCCTACTAGCAACTCCCTAATTTTAAGTGGATGCTGCTCCTGGTCAGAGGTCAGACATGCAGAGCCTTCACTCTTCCCCAAATTTTTCCAGCTCTTCTGATGACAATTTACCAGTCACAAACCACGTGTGGAAGTAAGCTGCAAGTAGTTTTCGTAATACACATGTACTGCTGCCAATGATTGTTCATCCAAAGAGGGGTTTAGGGTCAGTCATTTGTGAAGAGGGGAGTGGAAGGGATTCTTGACTCACAAATAGATCAAGGAGACCTAACACTAGAAACAAGAAAGCACCTATCAAGAAAGGTCTAAATGAATGGCTCCTGAATATGAATCAGCAACCATACTTGGTTTTTGTTAGGGATAGTGTTCCCCTACATGAGCCCTCTGAAACTTTAGTGTACCACTTTCTTGATAGTGATACAGCATAAAAATGTCTCTTTGGCATCAAATGTTAATAACATTTTCTACTTTGTTGCAGAAGACACAAATGAAAATCTCCTGGTCTGAGCCTGGCCGAACAGAATCCCAGTGCTGCACTAAAACTGGTGAAATATGTGAATCCCATTTATTTCTGTAATTAACAGCTTCATAGTTTTCAAGACAAAGGTGGCATAAGGTTCACTGCATTCTTATCAAATAACACAAGTGCAGAAAAGTTCTACATTCATTAACAGCAGAAAAATTTAACTACTCCAAGTGGTTCTTAGCTAAACAACCAGTGTTTTCCCCTGCATGTATCCATGATCTCTTTGAACCAATAAATAGTACTAACCTGATGACTGAGCTGTTCACAAAACTCTTCAGCAGAATTAAGATGTGGATTTTACCATAGACTGAAGAAAATTACCTTGAAATAGGACTTGTTTCCTTTATTTACTGTATTGTCAGTTTAACATTCTGCATAGAAGCCTCAAATAAAATAAGTCTACCAAGAGATATGGGTTTTGCCAGAACTTCGTCAAAGAAAAGGTATCAAGGCAATGGTTCAATGAAAATTTCATTTTAGATTTAAGGGAGGAGAAGAAACTAGACTGTAGATCATATACACCAGTCCTTAAACCACAATTCCTAAAATACGTGAGAAAATCAGCGCTTTTCAGATACTTCTTCCCCCACCTCTTGAAATGCAACAGTAATAGTACCAATGCCACACAGCAGAATTCCTTCTGACAAACTGTGTAACGAGCTAATTGTATAAGCATGGCGAGTGTGGATGCATGTCAAAAGACTGATTAGCAACAGGTCCACCATCACAAGGAGCAGAGGATATCACAGCTCCAACACCTCCTTATTCTCCTTAGCAGGCACATTCTTCCTTCCTCCCACAGAAGCACCAATTACTGCTACCATTTTTCCTGAGAAAGAAATGCTAACTAATTCTTTCATCTCCCAACTTTTGCTTGCCTGAAGACAGGCACAATGTAGGCATAAAAAACACAACAGAATGAGATTATTCCTGAATCCCATTAACTTTGTGATTTTAAGCCAAGCACTTCACTGAAAACGCTCCAGGCATGCTCTGCTGTAAGCAAGCAGCCCCAAATGCTGTTCCTACAAAGGAAGATCAGAAAACACCTTTCACCTGAACCATGTCACCTTTCCAATGAAAAGAAAATGGGATTCAGAAATGCTGTTTTGGTAGCTCATATAGCGGAAGTCCACTTGCCCCTTAATAATTTGCTCTTGAAACAGCAAGGGCTGCTAATCCTAGTCCAACTCCAGCCTGATGCCCTGAGAGACAATGAATCAAGCTATGATTGTTTTCAACACAGGAACTTCTTACACAAACAAAAGATTATTTCCCACCAAAACCAGTTTCACTGACAGTTTCTCCCATAAGCCTGACTTGTCACCCACTTCACATTCTACAACATCACACAGCCGTATATATAAATCAACCTGGACTGCATGTACAAAAGCATTCTATGTGCTAATTCCATTTGAAAAAGACCCTTTCTCTGGGACTTCAAATGTCTCAGGGAAAAAGTAATTGTGACAGCATTTTTTTCTGCCTGACTGCAGCCTATTGCTTATTTGCTCTTTCTACAGCCAAGAGTCAACCACCTTAAAACAAATATAGTTCACACAAGGACAACTCACAAGGGATTGACCTATTCTTTACTGAGGCTAATACTCACCATTGCTCTGCTCAAACCAAGTACTAGAAAAAGATACAATGAAATTGAATTTATCAGGGCAAATGGGGAAGATCTTCCTTTAAACAGACCAAGTTCTGCAGGGCAAACAATGACCATCTCCAAGATGATTACAGCCATGGATGTATGAAGCACCTAATGTATTAAGGAGCAGATCAGCATCCCACCTGTTTTGAAATTGAGTGATGCTGCCACTTACACTTTTCCACTGCAAGACACAGAAAAGGAGCATTTGCTAATGTATGCATAGATAGATGCTACAGTCACAGTATGAAAAAAATTTTCACCTGAGCTCTTGTAGTCCGCGAGGGGGCAAGCACCACCAATATTTAATCTACAAATTATAAGAACATTAAGAGTAAGGATGATAAATGAAAGCTAGTTTCCCCATCAGTACTTTAACTATATTGTTAATATTCTAGCTTAAAATATTTTAATCTTTATTATTTCTTCATTTTGTGAAGTAGGTAACAAAGTTAGTGATTTTATTGACCTTCTGTAGACTTGATTGTTTCCATTTAGTTTTAATGAACCTAAATTAAACATCTGTTTAGTCATAAGTATTTTCCCTCTCTACAAGGGAGAAAATGGTGAAATCATATTCCTACCAAGACTCAGGCACCCTTTGAGGCACACAGACATACACACATATTCACATACATACGCACATATAGAGAGTACACTCACAAATGCACCCATTGCTCACACTTAAACCATGGCACAACCTTATCTACTGCGTGCAGCTGGTTATAACATGAATGGGACTAAAATTATCTGACTTACTGACTTTCCCTCTATTTCAGCTAAAACAGCAGGTCAATGTTAAGTGAGAAGAAAAGCAGATGGGGATAGATGTTTTTAGATAGGTCCATTAACAGATATCAAAGTCCAGGATGCAGCCATAACTTCCAACCCTAATGGAAGACTGACAACACGCAGAATATTCCAGGAGAAACATCAACCTGCACTTCCTCTCTCCTCATATTCTAAGCCAAAGCACCCACTGCTACAGACATCACACCTGACCAGACAATCCTTCCCTCTGATCCAGGACAACCACTGCTAAGTCCTCTGTAGATCAAGTCTGTCCTCAGGACCTAGAACTGTACATGTCAGGGCAAGTGTCCTCATCAGCTACATAGAATCATAGAATAGTTTGGGTTGGAAGGGACCTTTAAAGGTCATCTAGTCCAACCCCCCTGCATTGAGCAGGGACATCACTAATCCTTGTGACCATAAATTCAACAGAAATGGCCTGCTCTCATCCATTTAGGTCTCACCTGCTATGAGGCAGGACATTCAGCTCAAGGCAAGCATGAGCTCCTCCTCCATTAAATGTGGCTTTGAGTCACTGTGAGTAGAGCTTTCAAGACAACACAAATAGGCTTAAAAACAGAAAAAAGTTTAGATATATTTTGTTAGTTTAGGCTTAAGAACAGACAGAATGTTGTCAATAGCACAAATGAGCAACACCACCTCTGTCTAGTTTCCACCAACTGGCACCAAACAGCAGTTAACTCACAAAACCTTTCCTCCAAAATTTAGTGAAATTGCTCAGTTAAGTGGGCCTCCTCTGCGTGAAGAGGAGCAAGGATCTAATCCAACATTAACAAACCAGAAAGATATAGCTGCCAAAGGCAAGCTGGCTTATCTCTTTTCACTGACTTGGCCATCTGAATCTCCTTTTCAAAGGAGATCAATCTCCTTATCAGTGCTGTACTGATACTAGATGTGTTTGCATTACGTTTCATTTTCAGTCCTCCTGCATGGCCACATGGAAGACTCCAAAAAGAAGGAAATGCAGGTGGCCACCACCTCACCCATGGGTTCTGGCTCAACAGTCCTGCCTCCACAACAGGCAAATAGGATGCTTTGTAACAAATTTACAGTTCACCTCGCATCCTTACTAAACTGCATGTGTGATCCAACAAGTATGTATTATGCTTTACACCTTCAGACATGTCCCCAGAAGAGAGCACGGAGATGAGCTGTTGATGTCAGTGGTCTCAAACAGTTCCAACACAATGCCAACTTCTTCTGAATTGCATCCTGCAAGACTTTCCCCAGATACATATATTAATTTAAACTTATTTACCAGTTCAGACTTTTCTACTAAAATAATCACCAAACAGAAGGACCAAGCAAGCACCATAATTGAAAACTTAGAGACTTGTCTTTCAATAGCTTTTTGCTTAACCTGCACGTAGTCAGATGTCAGAAAGCACAGTTCTCAAACTGCAAGTATGCTGCCGGTATACAGCTGGTCTCAAAAGGTAGCAGTGACTTTAATTCACAAGTTCCCATTTCTTCAGGAAAAAGGAGGTAATTTTTGAATTTGTAACACTCCCTCTCAGTTAGCAACTTCAGTACTCTAGGTATTATCACCCAAGTATTCCTCCAGCATCACTAAAGTGCAGAACCCTACAGTCAAAATATCTATATTGAAAAAACACACAACAAATATTCCTTTTATAATACATACACACTTCCATTGCCAAACCTGTCAATCCTCCAAGGATTAGTAGGGGTCATAAAAAAATGGCTTCTTTATCAGCTGAGAAGTAAACTAAACATCCAAAAGGTCTTAAGAAGGTATGATTCATGATGTCTTGTAGTTTTCTGACGTAAGCCATAGTACTCAAAACTGTATATATAAACACCAGCCATTCACACAACACTATCACTGGAGCCAGCCAACTTCATCTGATCCACAGACCAGCTGTTCAACATGCAATCCAAAGGTAATACAGATGCTTTAATGTTACCTGGACTAAATTTCATAACAAAAATCATTTGCAGTATGGCTGTAGACTGCATGACTGTGAATGGGAAGGAAAAACTTTCTTCCACAGTGAGAGTGGTCAAGCACTGACGTAAGTTGCCCAGAGAAGTTGTGTATTCTCCATCCTGGGAGATGCTCAAAACCTGACTGGACAGTCCTGGACAACTTGCTCTAGCTGACCTTGTTTGAGAGTGTCTGGGGAATGGACTAAATCTCCAGAGGTCCCTGCCAACCTCAACCATTCTGAGAGTCTGAAAAAAGAGCATGTGACAAGAACTACTCAGAGGAATACCAATGCTCTGCTGCTATGCCTGTTGCTTAAAACAAAAAATCGCAAAAGGCTTCCATAAGCATTGTTAAGAAAGAGTAAAGTTAGGGAGAGGTAAAATCAAAGACAAAAAACAAGGAGAAGTAAAATGCTGACAAGATCTCAAAGCACAGACAAGGCAGCAGGAAGCAGAAGCATAGCAAGCTTTATTCCATAATGACTTATCCTGACCATGTACATGAGCAAGTAAGATACAGAGATGTCACTTAAGGTCACACCACAAGCCATACTCAACTAGGAAGAAGCTCCTGCTGTCTGATTTTCCTTTCTCTCTACACGGAGGAGAGCCATACTCCCCCCAGGTTTTTCCTTTTGCCAAAACCAGGACATTATAACTCTTTGTTTTCAATCTGCTTCACAGGACTCTCTCTCAAAATGCAATTCCTGTTGCTTTCTTGCGTTCTGAGCATGGTTCTTGCTGTTGCGAACGCAGTAAGTACTGAAGAAACTAAACACGCATTCAATGTGGGAAATGTTAACATTGTAAACTGGAAATCACATGCTTTTAAACTAATACAGCAGCCTTAAAAATACTTATGTTTGCTACAGGCCTAAACTTATTTATGTATTACCATTCTTAAGTTATTACTGAGCCCTCAAACTTTAAAGCAAAAAATAAATTGTAAGCACTAGTAACAAGTTCATACCCAGCCCAACAACAGGGGCAATATTTTCTCCATTAGCTATTTCAGCTAACAGTATTACAGACATTGAAGATTAAGTTCCCTTTGCAGAACTATCTTTGCTTTCTAACACGAAAAGAAAAAAAAATCAAAACCAAAATGAAGTACTTGATTTTTTTTTAAAGAAATACAAGCAGGAGGAATTATACCTTAATCTAAAAGAAAATTAATTCTTTTTCTACAGGAAAGCAGCAGTGAAAGCAGCAGTGAAAGCAGCAGTGAAAGCAGCAGTGAAAGCAGCAGTGAAAGCAGCAGTGAAAGCAGCAGTGAAAGCAGCAGTGAAAGCAGCAGTGAAAGCAGCAGTGAAAGCAGCAGTGAAAGCAGCAGTGAAAGCAGCAGTGAAAGCAGCAGTGAAAGCTCCTTTTCGGACAGTATGGGGGACATTAAGTCTTTTCTTTGTAAATTAACAGAATCTCCCTAGTTCTAACATTTGTATTTAACTGGGGATTTTGGTACTGAACAGGAAGATACTAACACAGATGACTTTCTTTTCACAGCAACCAAAAAGGTTCATAAACGCTGTCAGTTGCTTCTTTAGATGCCCAGGCTGGAAGGCTGCTCTGCAGGCTTATCAAGCTCAAGTCTGAGGTAATTGAACTGTCCGGTAGTACAATGGGACATAAGACTGCAGGAAGCTGTAGCTGGCCAGGGAGCACTTCATCAGGGATATTGAGAGAGCTGCTTCTGAATGACAAACTACCATAGAAGGGAGCGGGGGAGGGACTGTGGTTTATCTTTGAAGCTTGAGGACAGTAATCCACTTTGCTTTCCTATTAGCAGACATGCATTCTATGGGGTAACTTTTTTTTTTAATAAAAAACCACTTTCTTCAGCTTGAAAAGAGGTTACGAACTTTCTCAAAATTCTGCTGCTCTTCCTTAGATATTCTTTGAGTATTTGTCTGGGTATGCCAAGCCTTGGGGATAGATGATCTCTTAGATATTTTTAAAAAGTAGTTTAGGATAAGTTAGAGACACAACACGTAGGACTGAAAAATAACGCTTGCCAACACATCTAACTTGCATTAATACACAAGCTAACATCACCCATATAAAGAAGTTGTCCATTTTCCAGAAGATTTGCCAAACGAAAAGAAATGCCACTACATTTGCTTACTTATAAACTTTCAATATTGTAATTATGCAATAAATTTCAGGACACAAGAATGCATCAAGACCTAATTAGTAAGGTTCTGAGATACGCATAAAGTAATTGCATTCTGTACAGCATACCGTCTAAGATCACACACTCCAACTGAAAATTGTCTAACCAGAAAGCTTTCCTGGAAACATGACAATCAAAAAAACATACAGCCAAGTCCACTTAGCCTGTCAAAAAAAGACTTTAACACAAGACCAGTGAGGACTGAAAAGATTCTTTACAGAAATTTTGCTTTCCAGGAATAACACACTGGCTATCGAAACAGTGGAGTTTTTCTATCTCATTGAGTATGGTACTTTCAGAATTTAAATTATTTTCTTATGTTTTCATCTTTAGTACTGTACATTATGTTAAGAGCTTCATATGTAAACAGTAACATCCAAGAAAAAAACCCCATGCTATTTTGACATGCCACAGTATAGTCACCCTTGTTCTCAGCCATGATGAGCTGCACATTCACCTCCCATGAACTGCTCTGAATGAGCAAAGGGTCTGCTCTTGTGGTCATGCTTTCAAAACCTAACTACACTGCTAGGGGCCTGCTCTGCATAATGTATTAATTGCACATTACAGTAATTAACTGCTATTAATTCTAACCTGCCATTCTCTTCTTACTCTGCAGATACCTGGAAAACTATGGATGTCTCCTACATCTCCTACTGTTACTTCCAGATAATCTTCAACTTTCTACAGCTCATTCCCACCCTTTGTCTCACCAGTGCACTGGAAACTGAGGATAACTAACAAGCAAGTCCTGTGTCACATGCCCACCTCTGAAGCCAGTGTGGGTTATAGTGCACAGCGCTCTCAAACCTTGTCTGATTGCTTATTAAGCTTGAATAAATGCTAAGCATAGAATTTCTTAGTTGTCTTCATCTTTTCTTAAGAAAAAATATACCCAGGTCATTTCAGTGATCCTGTTTCCAAAAACCAGGAGTAGAAAGGGAAGGGAACTCCTGAAGCTGGCTATGCCTTTTGTCCATTCTGAGTTTCACAGGTTCTCTCAGGTCTTGATCTGGCCCTACCAGATATTACCCAGTCTCCATACTATGCTGAGGACAGATTTATCAAAATTGTTTCTGCCTAAGCAACCACTAGATCTTACCTACAGTTTGAAGAAAGATTTTGCATAAACCAAGTCTATGGAAGCTTCTACTGCAACAGAAAGCATTCATGCTGTTTTAGTAAGACCACAGAAGAAATCAAATGTGCAGGAGGAGGTGAGCAAGGATTGAAGGAAAAATTAGTAACGCTTAGCATTACTTTTTTCTTTGAAAGGAACAACTCTACAAGATTCCCAGGGTTCCTCGCATAAACGCACATGAGTCCTCCAGATTTCATTAGCTAACTGGGAGGAAGGGGTGGTGTTGAAAAGGAACAAGCCCTAAAATCATTCGTTACTTAAGTAGGATGTGGCCGACAGTCTCAACAATGCATGAGCATGTCACAGTACTGTTACACAAGGTAATTCCAGACCATATCACCACCCTACTTCAACACATGGCTCAAAATTCATTAAGATCCCCTCCCCAGGTCTCAACCACAACTTTTAGCCGTTACTGTCACCAACTCTTGACACTATTACACAATTAACAGCATTTACCCCTTGATTAAAAACACAGGGAGAAATGTCAGCAACTGTTGTGCAGCTCTTGTTATCAGCATAAATGCCATAGAAGACCCACATCAGCCTCCTGACTGCAAGTTACTCACATTACCTAAACTGTAAAAAACCACCACAATTTACAAGATTACACTTTAAGGCTGCTCTTTCCAATGATCTTATTTATGGCACAGTCTCCCCAACAGCTGTACTGCCATAAGCAGTAGGAAGAGAGGAACCTCGAAATCCAGCTCCCAAAAATCAGTCATCAAGTTACATCCTCCAACAGTTATCTTTTTAGATAGAGGCACTGTCAAACATTCAGATGTGAATACCATCCATACTGTAAACAAGAAAGCAATTAAATGTGAAAACTAGTCTCTCAAAATAGAAAATCACTGAAAAGACATGTTAAGTGAAACGACTCAGAAAAGAAACTTCACTTTATTATGTAGCACTTAGAATTATTCAGGTTACCATCCTACAAATCTCACATCCCTTAAGGATTCATACTCCTGACAAGAAATCAGTGCAAAAATACAGAGCTAAAGCGAACAGCCTCTGAACTACAACCAGAATCCCAGCGTTGCCATGCTGTCGTGACACATGCAAATCTGCAGATATTATGAAATGGCTGCAAATAATGAAGACAAGAAAGCAAAACAAGGTAACAGCTCCACATTTATCTCATTTCACACTAGCTAAGAAATCAAAAGAAGCAATCTGAAGTCTCTGAAAAAGCCTCTATTTATCACTGCCAAGTGTTTTTGCCAGCTGAATTTCATGGAATTTTCACTGAATTTCCACTGAAAAGGACAACGTCATCTGTTTCAAAGCTGGAAAACATTCTCCCCTTGGTGTCTGTCGGTTCCTTGTTTACATCACTCACAGCACTCAGGACCAGGATCCTCACTCCAGTGGGCTCCCCGTTTCTCAGTCACAAGCTTAATGAAGTAGCTATGACTTGCATACAGCTTGAGCTTCTCACTGATGTCAACCCACTTCACTATTCCAGCATCATCACCTGCTTCCAGAGGCAAATTATCCATTGTCTCACCTGTTCACAAAACAAGAGTTAGGACATGCTATTGCATCTTCTTTCCTGCTTTTTCTTCTCACATCTGATCAGTTCCGCCCTTCCACATGGCTCCTTCACAGGCAGCAACCTTCAACTGCTTCTCAGAGAAAAAACAATTAAGTTGCTCATCAATTCTGTGCCAGAAACCTTTTTCATACTTGGACTATTTTAAGGCAAATCTGCATGGCAGAGGTGCTGTTAACTCCTTGTCACCACTCCTAGGGTACCATCAGCAGCATGACAAGTTACTAGAAATCATTATGACAACATGCACTCACTACCTCAAGTTTAGCCAATCCTCTGCCTTGATTTTTGTTTGTTTGCCTAACATTTGACTGCTTCCTTTCTCAGGTACTATTCTACAGGACAAACTGAGTTCTGAAACTTATATATGCTTATGGAAAACCAGAATAATTAAAATTTTACTAAAGGCCCCAAAATCAAAAATAGTACTTAAGGAGGGATGCAGAAAGACTTCTGAATTGCTCTCCAAAGTTTCTTGCTCTGTTTCCAAAAAGAATCCCAGGACTTCACAGACAACAACCAAAGAAATGGTTTTAAAAGTATTACAAAAAGTGTATTAGAAACAAAGACCAAAGGAACAGTATCTTCACTGTTTTTGGGGGCTGATAAATCAAGGACATGTGAAACTTCACCACTGGTATCTACCACGCAAAACACAGTGGAAATGTCACCATATGAAGTCTCTGACTTGAACAAGTCAGACACCTAACTAGACTGATTTACCTTAAAAGGTGAGAGATGAGAATCCAAGATAATAGATCGATCTAAGAACTAGCAATGTATGCCCATTCCTACTGATTTACAGAAGTAAAATAAAGTCCAACAATTACTCTGGTAGAGTAACGGATAAAAGGTCTCAGAGCAATTACAACACCAAAGCAATAAACGCAGTGAAAATCTGCCAGCAGCCAGAGGCAATGCTCCTGAAGCACACACTAGCTACTAAAGGAAAAATAACAAAAGAAACAGACTATCCTTCTACCCCACACTCATTAAAAAGGGAAATTAAACCAACTCAAGTTAAATACAGTGACAAGAAGGAACCCTTGTCCAATGTTCAATCTCCATACGAAGGCACATGGTCCATAGCTTAGAACTAGCTGACAAATGAATAATCAATCTTCAGGCAGTCTGTATGTTCCTTATTTCAAGACTGACAGAAACCAAAGGGGAACGACAACTACCTGTCATGGCTGAATATCTTAGGAGACAAGAGACCCTCACACCCATTGGTTTTAGTCCAATATTTTACACCTGACTTGCATGCTCCCCCATTTCATTGCCAATCTCAGCCCAACACACATCCCAAGTTCAAACCAACATATAGAGTAAAAGGCAACTAAAAGCACACTTGGAGATACCCACCAGTTTCATCATGATAGTTCACAGCCTCCGTCTCCATCCAGGCATTATCAGTGTTACGAGGGTCGTCCACATATCCTCTGTACACCTAAGGCCCAAAACAAACTGAAACAAGCTCAGTGTCACAACAAACAAGGTGAAATCAGTAAGATTTTTTTCTTTTCCTCCAATACATTTGCCCTTACAGAGTTTTCAATAGTCCCTTCCATTTCCTACACCATGACAACCTGAGCATCACAGCTTATTTTCATTTCAGCTACACTTTTTCAAGTTCCATACAGCTGCAAGTTACATGCATAGCTTAAGAGGCTATCACAAGAGACACAGAGCTCACCACAAAGTGTTCCTGGCTGAACAGCTTGTGGAGTTGCTTCTCCAATTCTGCTCTCTCCTCAGGCGATTTCTGCAAGGAGTTCAAGGCCTCCTCCTCAAATTCTCGCTTCAGGGTAGTGCTAATCTTCTCTCCTGGGTCCACCATCCCCTTAGAGGCGGGGGGAGGGGGAAAGAAAAACAGTGACTATCCCTCAGATTCCACTTGTTTTTACTCCCTTTTGACTGGTTCTTAGTATATTACATCCACCTGCATCATACTCTGGACATGGCAGCAACTTTACACTTAGTTGTAAAGAGCAAGCACACACATCCTTCAAAACCTCCAATGGATTAAATTGTGCCTACATTAAGCAAAAGACATGGTCAGAATTAAATATGAATACTGCCTTGCAATGCAGAAACAGCAGAAGGCATACCAGCCGATGCTTGGGCAAAGCTAGTTTAAGGAACATTTCTCCTCACCTCTGCAAAACGAGGTCATTCATCAAAAAAACATGCTTTTATCACACACATGCCAGTTATCGCATTGTTGCCTTACCAGCAGGGAAATGTCTACTGGCTCTGGAGCTTTGTTCTTACCCCTGGAATGGCCCACTCCCCACAGTCTCTCCTCTTGATAGCTACGAACTGTAAGATGTTTTTGCCAGTAACTGGATGAGCAACTTTATTGCCACTTCCATCCCTCTTCCACCTGCAGCAAACAACAAACAAGAACATGCTTTGCTGCTACTTGACACAAGGGCCTGGGAGACGAACAGCAAGGCGCCTGTGCTGTCACCTGTGCGGGGGCAAACAAAGCAGAGAAAGAACAGTCACGGGGGGACCGACGGATGCCGTCCGGCAAGATCGATCGCAACCAAGGGCAAAACACTTGAGTTTTTCACACACCTCTACCAACTGTGTTTTCCTCAGCCAAGGGGGCAGAAACCGCCCGAGAGTCACATTTCTGTAGCCACGCTGAGAGCAGCAGCTCCTTTGAGAGCTACCTCCAGCACATCCCATCAGCTGCAACGCTCACTGAGCTGCACTTATGCCTATCCACAATGAGAGGATAAGTAAGCCTTCTGCTAGAACAGAATGTACATGCAGGCTGCAACACCTCCGAACGGCTCACCCAGCACCAGCACAAGGCCACAAACATCCACCATTGCCTTCAGTAGAGAATTAAGAAGAACTACCAATAGTTAAAGCAAAAGCTATCTAAGCAAAGACAAAATAAAAACAGCATTTCTTTTACTTTCAAGGACAACTCCGTATCATTGGCAGCCTTCTGAAAAGGGGAAGAAGTAAAATGCATTAGGATGATTTTCACAATGGTTCTATCTTCAGCATGGCACTTCTTAGCCTGCACCTTTGTTAACTATGCAATCTTTTCTGAATGCTTTATTTGTGTAAAATAGCATGTACACACAGATCCTGCTGGTAAAAACACCATTAAAACAGAGCATACACTGACAAAAAAAAGAGGAGCCTAACCCCACCTCCTCCTATAATATACTAGGCCAAGTCAGTATTTCTTACAGAGCAAAAGCAGGCACGCTGCTTTTTTTTTTTGCAGTTGAGTCATTATGACAAAAAAGCCTATTCCTGCAATTTGACGTGCCTCATCTAAGGCCTTTTGGCATATTATGTATACAGTATCAAAGCATCATGTAATCCTTTCAGTTTTTACATTAGTTACTGAAGATTATTTGTATAATGTATTTCTACTGAATTACATTTCCTGGGTTGTTTTTTTTTTTAAAAATCTGTTTCCTCAGCATTTCAGAAGTGATTGCTTGTCATTAGCAGCGAGTCCTTACTCTTTTCCAGAGATGAAGACTAAAAAAATTACGAAATTAGTGTTCCACATGTCTATATATCTCTCCATTCAGATACCCATATCTGAATGGGCTTACACATACAGGAACACACACAAAAGGCCCATGAAAAGTAATAGCCTGTCCAGAGATGCACAGAAAAAGCAAAACGCATGGTTCTTTTGCTCTACTGCAGGGCACCTTTCAGTCACCTGTCCCTTACCTAGTTACAACAGGATCAGCAGCATGGTTTGGTCCCCAGCGCCCTAACAAACCTCTGCCTGTGAGGCCAGTCCTTCCCGATGGATTTCTGAAAGAAGTGGAACAGTACATTCAACATATTTACTTCCCCACATGCCAAATATGCTCCAATTAATCTAAAAAGTAGCTTTAAAGAAGCTTAAATAACAACAAAGGGAAGGATAGCAACATACATTCGGTGCCACCATATGCTTTAAAAAGCAAGAGAGACAGCGTGGTTTCCTCCTTCATCAACCTCTTTTTGTGTTTGATAGTACAGAGAAAGGAAATATACAAAATGGCTTTGTCATTTCCCAGATCTTGTGTCCTGAGATACTCCTGATCAAGTGTTACTCTCATTGTGCACACAACTTTGTCTGAAAGGTTGCAATCTGCAATCTAGTTTCCAAGACTATAGCTGCACAGAGCATTCAATTATGTACAAACAGCAGAAAGAAAAGAAAATTTTCGGTGAGATTACCCATCTGTGCTATGTCAGGATTTGTCAGTGGAAGGAAATACTCTTCCGCTCTGCCATAGCACACAAGCAGTACAAAAGCTTCAGAGCCCAACACCTGGTCAACCTGTGAAAACAATTAATTCAACAGACCCTACTATTAACAGCATTAGACCTCCTCCAACTCCAGCATCACCACAACCCTCTGTTGTGTTAGTAGTGGCTAACCTTTTAGTGCCTCTCTGCCACAACGTTCTTTCAGAAAGAACTCTCTGGCCCTGAGGTATCATTTTTCCTGTCTCTAGGGGAGACTATCTTGATTTTGTTCTAGCAGGTACCATGTATCAAAACTGATAGACCTGTAAGAGCTCTGAAACTACAACAGTGAAATGAATATGCAAACAAAAAAAACACTCACCGGGGCCTCCCATTTTCAACCACATACAAGCCATTCAGACTCCTCCTCTCCACTTCTCCATCTCTCTCATTGAATTTGGGAGAAAAACCTTTATCACTGTGTGGAAAAGAATAATTCAATAGAGATAAGTTATAAAATGCAACACACTCCTCTGCCCCACAAAAGCTTGAAGGCCAACCACCAGATTGGCAACACCCATTTGACCAATGAGCAGTTTTTACCAGAACTTAAGTTGCAGGCCCTCCCTTTTCTATAGGCTGCTATGAAGTCTCAACCTTTACTGATGACAGTCTCCCTGTATTTAGTTCTGCAGACATAAGTGCGCCCCTCTAAAGTATTTAACATTGAATCTCTCTAGATTTTCATTTAGACAAAGTGTTTCAAAAGTGTTCTTGTTAAGGTTAGAGAACATAGAAGGATGTTATCCATTGATAAAACTAAAAATGATAAAACTAAAAAAGATTTTGCTAATTAAAAAAATTGAGCAGAAATTTTTATTAGATATGACTTATCAGAATTACAAGCTAATAATCACCTACTTTCAAAATTAGCTTAATGCCAATCTCCTATGTGCACCTCTGAAAACCAGCAGAGAAGCAGCTATCTGTCTACAGAAGTGTATTTCCTTTCCCAAAAGCAATTCCTCCCAAACCATCACAGGTTTCAATCTACTGACTAGCTTCTTCCACACATAATTCATTTGGGAAGTTACAGTAATACCTAAAAAATGACTCCGCATTTTCAATTATTACCAACACCTAATAAAAGATTACTTGACACTTTCCCAACTATGCCTTAGCAGAATATCAGCAGCCCTATGGAGTCTGAAGAGTAGTGTACCTTGCAATCAGCAGAATACTAAACCATTAAGAGCAAACAGAAGCACATGTTCACACAGCAATGGGAAACAAGGAAGGTAAGGCTGAAACCTCAAGTGCCATTTTCTTCTGATCTTTCTACACAGGTGTGCACACACAGGAATCACCACATTATCACAGGTTGCATTAGATGCATGCATCTAACTTTCTAGCCAAGAAGCATACAGCATTCCTTGAGAGGAAAATATATTCACAGAATCAATAAAAATGAATACACACATTCACAAAAAAAGTTAGTCATGCATTCAACCTGTCACACTTCCTGAGTCAGAGCACTCAACTCTCAAACTACAACTCTACTTTAATTCTTTTCTCATCTTGCATTCAATCCATGAACAAACAAACAAGTATATTATGAAAATGTTCTCCCAAATTCCTATGGAGAATTAGATTTTTACTTAGCTCACAACAGAGAAGAAGCACTACACAACAACGGACACAGCTGTCCATTATTCCAATTAACACTACTCTTATCTCAATCACCAGCTCAGTAAAATCACGTGTCAAAGACCTTCACAGCTAATCCAAACCATTCAGTTCTCTAACCACCATTTTTCTAGGTCTTGACTTTCACACATCACTGTAGAATCACATATCCCCTAAGCTAATGATCTTATTAACTCAGCTGATCACTACTTTCTGCTTCCACATTCACAGGAAAAAAGAGCCACAATTTCCACTCACTTGATTTGGGGATCTGCCCAATTAGGTCCAGCCAAAACAGACATCGCAGTGTACTCCACAGGATTATAATCTTTCCACTCAATCAGCCAGTCCACTTTATCTTCAGGAACTTGGCTACGCTCAACACATGATCCTGGATACGGGGAGGTGAGAGCTTTGCTGTGGTAGAACTTAACATTATAACTGTTGAACATGTTAAGAGGATGAAGATGGGACCAACAGTTTGCAGATGAGTTACTGAAAGAAAAAAAAAGAGTACCTCATTCATTAGGCTTTAACCCTATTATTTAATCCCAGATCTGCACAGTACATTATAGCAAGTGGAACAGACTACGCTTTTTCCACAAAACAGCTCTCAGTAATATATTATTGCTTCTTTCAAACATCATGCATCTGTATGCCTGGACCAACAAATCCTGAATTTTACCTCCAGCTTCTTGAAGCAGAAGAGTACTCTACTAGACACATATGAAGATTTCATAGCATGAGTGAGAAGCTGAGAACTAGAAATGCCATCCCAGACTGTGTGGAACACCGACCAGTTGTTAATCATATCCAAGGAACACCTCAAAGATATTTACCATAAATGCAGCAGGAAGGCCTGCTTCAGCATTAAATCTCCATGTTGGCATTTCATCAACAAACCAACCTACGACAGTCCTGCTCACACATCCAGTGGTAGACTAGGTAAGAGCAAGAAAGAAATATCCAAAAGCCTGAGCAACACAGCTCTACAAGTCGCTGTGACCACCAAAATGTAATTTTGTGCAATACTGAGTAGGATAACACATACCTTGTTTTTCAATTTTAAAGAAGGCTAGAACTATCAAACTAGTTAAGTTAAAAGAAGAAAATACTTGAGACCTCTAGTGATTTTATTTTGCCATGGGTTTTCAGGAGCTGAAAGACCAGTCAACAATAAAATACTTAACAGCAGATTGGGTTACAGCATCTGATCACCAGCTCTTAAAAATTCTACACAGATTTCCTTCAACACACAAAGGGGCCTTCCTGTACTCAATTGGGTTTTTTTAACTATTACAAAAATAAAGAGGATTATTCTAGATAAGAGGCTCAAAGCTCAGCAAGGGGCTATAACCTACAAGAGTACTCTAAAAGCAAGATATCTGTAAGTTCTTAGTGAAAAGCTTTTTTTTTTAAATCAATAATCACTTCCAGCATATAAGGAAATATACGTCCTCTGCAAAAATGCATCCAGGTTTTAACAACTTAACACCTGAGCAAGGTGGTGATAGGACCAATGAGTTTGAGATAAAAAAAAAAAAAGCAGCTCACACATTAAGTATTAACCCTGCTATCTGAAACCAGATAGGAATATTAGATTGTAACCAGCAGAAAAGGCCAGGCTTTTTCAAAAACAGCAGTTCCAATTCTAAACTCCTCACTCATGCTATGAAATCTTCAGGTGCATCTAGGAGAGTAGGTTCCGCTTCACACTGAAGTTGAGAATTCAATGGTCACAGTTACAGCATGCATGTGCTGTCACATTAACTGCTGAGGTGATGTTCTCAAGGGCACGATTCAACTCATGAACCACTTGAGGATCATAAAATCTTTAACAGAGAAGTGGAAAAGAGCATACTTGATAGGGTGCCAGCCTCCATACACAGGTCAATGTTTCATCACTTTTGTATTTTTCAATAGCTGCATCAGTTCAATTTTAAAGGACAGCCTAATTTTTGTTCCTGCCATGTCCAAACAGGACACCCTCAGCTACACAGCACATCCCGTGCCAAGCTCCCCCTCAGCTGGTAGGGGATGGCAAGGCAGCCCTGAGATCTTGGCCCAGCGATGAGGTGGCTGCTCCCTCGAGAACAGGGCCCTACTTCAACAGGGCCAAACGCCAGCAGAGCCACCGACTCCGACAAGCTCTGAGACTCAGGAGCAGCGGTCCCAGCCTGGTCAGAACACCGCCCAGCTTCACCATCAACAGGCCACGGTACCTGAGGGGCGGGCGGCGCTGGAGAACACAACGGGCAGGCTTGGGGGGGAGAAC
>NW_008795365.1:649903-660853 GCF_000699145.1 Aptenodytes forsteri | reverse complement strand
CCCACGGCGGGGGGGTTGGACTAGATGACCTTTAGAGGTCCCTTCCAACCCAAACTATTCTATGATTCTATGATTCCCCAATCCAACTGCCTTGACAAAGGCCTCATTCCTGGGGGCCATCAGCCTTAAGCAGCAGCTGGGGCTGCGTGGAGCTGCCCGGTCACCCACCCCAGGGACCTGCACAGCTTCTGTCAAGTGCTGAGCTGTCCCAGGCCATTTGTGAACTGGGGCTTTTCACTGCACGGGTTCCCATTGGCATGGCTTTCTGGCACCTGGGGACAAGGCTACAGCAAAGTCACTTCTGCCCTCACTTAGTGGGTTGATAAATAATGACACAGGGGAGCTTCTGTGTGTGTCAAACGCTGTTCTCACAAGAAGCGTCTCTCTACATTGTGCACTTTGGAGCACACTTCTCTTCTCACATCCAGTCTGTGAATACAGAAACGCATAGGGCCACTTTTCGTATCTCGGGGGCGTCAGCTGGGCCTGTGTTTCAAGAGCTCTGCTTACAGTCACGGTGTCTGCCTGCCGTGCTGTGAAAGTCACCGAGTGCCCCCTTTCTGCAGCCTAGCTACGTGTGCTTTACCAAGGCAAACTCACTCTTGTTGCCACATTCCCTTTGTGGCGGTCACTCTACGCAGGTCTGAAATTTAAGGTCGGAATACTAGTCCTCCCACGGACCCCGGCTACAGCTTGAATTTCCCTGGGTAGCCATGAACCGTTCCAGGGCTTGGCAGCGTTTATGCAATCAGGACAAATCTTCAGCCTCTAACTGGTCTGCCGCCATGCCCGAGCAGCGACACGCGGGCAGGGTACAGCTGCGCATGCATGTCTGTCTTTTCTGCCTCTTACAGCATGGCGTCGAGGACACGGCAGCAGAATGCGAAAGGCTGGGAGCCACTGTTCAAGCCTTCGTGGTGGACTGCAGCAAAAGGGAGGAAATCTACAGCGCTGCAGAGAAGGTAGGGGAGCAGGGGCACGTCCAAAGGCTTACCCAAACGTGCTCGGTTTTCAGAAAGGTCAGGCAAACAAGAGAAGAGGTACTGTACACAAGTCATGCCAGCCCTTGGACTCTCCCCGCTTCTGGCTGCTTTCTGTACGGAGAGTGAAGTAGCACTTCCGAGATCGCAGCCAGTCTCATCCTCTTTTGTGAGGCTCTGGCGTATCGCGCCTTGTTGCCAAGTTTGCTCTTTAGGCTTCCAGCTCCTGAAGGAACTTCTGCTTTTTAGTTTCCTGAACAGCACACAGACAACACTGGGGACATTTGAAACATTTTATTGTAAAGGATATGGTCCAGCTGGCTCAAAACAGTCTGTACGTCCATAGTCCCAACTGTGAGTACGCAGAGCATACTGTGTCTGTGGGCAACGTGTGGAAGACTGTAAATACTGGCAGTAATTAAGGGAGAAGCATCAGAGCTAAACCAGCTTTCATGGTACTACTGCACAGTTCCTACCACATCTGGAAATGTGGCGCCATCTTCCTCTCCCTAAAAGGAACAACGTTAAGAATTAAATTGTCGCTCATCTTCCACAGCCTTGCATTTTTTTGATAACTAATGACACGCACCTTTCTGGGCTTTTTTCTGTCCAAAAGGTGAAAAAGGACATTGGGGATGTCTCCATCCTGGTGAATAACGCTGGCGTGATTACAGCTGCCGACCTGCTCTCGACTCAGGACCACCAGATTGAAAGAATGTTTGAAGTCAACATTCTTGCTCACATCTGGGTAAGGGCCACTACCATCTTCATACCTACGTTTTTTGGGGAGCGTTGCTGAGGAGGCATAGTTAGACTAACAATTATTTTCAGCAACCAGTGAATTACAGAAGCGTCTTTCGGACATGTATAGCACAGGGGCACCCAGCTAGACTGACTGCTGGGAAACCTGATTATCCTCTTGCTGATCTGAGCCTGGCCCAGTTTTTTCATTCTCTCTTTCCTCTGCGTGAGCTAGCCGGTGGCAGCCTCATCTGCAGCATGGGTTGGTCTCTGTCAGAGGTGTATTAGGGTTCTCTTTGCATCGGGTAGTTTCGGCACCTGCAGCATAGCGCCGAGACCCTGCAAGTAGAAGATACACAGCTGAAACATACAAAGCAATGTTTTTATCGGCTGAACCGCACAAAGGGCAGCCGGCACGTGGCCCGAATGGCCAGGCAGGGCCTGGCAGGTGCGGGTCGGGCAGAGCAGGGGAGGGGAGGGCCAGCCCCACAGCTCCCAGCACAGCCCAGCTGCAGGGCACAGCGAGGCCTGGCCCCTCCCTGACTGCACCCACCAGCCCAGCCGATCTCCCTGGGTGCTCTTCCCCTCGCGGTTTGTACCTCGCTGTGTCGCCACCTTCCCTCCTGTCTCCTTGAGCTACTTCTGAGCCCGTCTCCCATCATCAACCCCGCCTCTCCTCGTGTTTTGTACCTCTCTCATCTCTCTGCGGACTTTCTCCCAGCAGCCTGAGTCAAGGTGACACAGCTGGGCCCTATCAGAGCTGAGCCCTGGGTCTTTGGCATGCCTGCAGCTGACCCCTGGGGTAGGGCAGCTGCCAGCAGGGGTTACAGAGTGGGAGGGTTTCAGCTGTTAAGGACTTGTTGTTTGCAGCAGAAGAAAAGAGATGCTACAGATTGCTGAGCGAGTGTTTTATTGTACGTGCTGGGGTGAGACACTGGCAGCATTGCCGCTGACACCTGAAACCTAAAAAGCGGCACAGGAAGGATGTGAGAATCGGCTCCTGTTTATAGTCGACTTCAGGGTCAGTGTTGAATCTGCCTAAGAAAACATTGTTCTTTTCCTCCTCTACCCCCGCCCCCATGTTTGCCTCTTGGTTTCCATGACTTTCAAGACCACAAGAGCTTTTCTACCAACCATGATGAACAACAACCACGGTCACGTTGTCACGGTGGCTTCGGCAGCAGGTCATTTTGTGACTTCTTTCATGGTGGCTTACTGGTAAGTGATTTTAAAATCGGCTCTCTTCATTTTTTTTATTTTTAATTGCGTCTTCTCCATCAGAAAGCACAGAGTAACCGAAATAGTCCTCCTGCTGAATACGGTACGTCCAAAGGACCATGCCAAGGAGGAAAAGAGCACAACAGCCAGCACTTAAGGATGCCTGGAAGTTCCTGCCGATTTGCTTATGAGCTCTGACTGAATCAGGAGCAATGCTTGTATGAAGGAATAGTCATGTGACACATCAGCTAATGCAAGCTTCTTTTTTCTCTCCCTCACTGATCCAGACTTTTGCTTGGCAAAAAAGGTATCCTCTTCCCTTGTCATTCTTAGAAAGTAGCACTCCTGTGAGTTGTTGTAGTGTTGTCAAGTAAACCCCTAATGAGTAGCTTTTGATCTTTCTACCATTGTGGTAGTGACTAGTGTATAGAAATACTTCTGCCATCGTGAGATAAAATTGCTTTTTGACTGCAAAATTACCTTTCAGAAGGCAAAAACATGACGATGCTTACTGTGTTGTGAGCAACCTAACTGATGCAACTGAGAGGTCGATGCATTGCCTATTTCTACTAGAAGCACTCGAGTCACGGTGCACGAACAGAAAAGCTGTTAGATTGCATATTGTCATTCTGTGTCAGATCTAGCCCTCTATAATAGCAGCTCCAGGCGGAGCAATCTTCCCCTGGGAACGCTCCTTCTTAGAGAGTCGCTCGCTGTCGGCAACGTGAGAACTCCCCAGCCAGGGATTTTACTGGGATTACACTGTTCAAATCAACAGCAGTCAGTAAACTGATTCTCTGGTTCAACTTTCTTTGAAGTTGATTTATACTCCTGGCCTGCACCAATTTCTGTGGCAGTAAGTTCCTCAACTTTTGCACGCATAATGCTCCTCTATTTCAAAACTCACACGCGAGTGTCACAAGACGCTCCTGTGTGGCACGAGAAACAGTAGAGGGTTGTTCTCCATTTCTACCCTGCCCATCCTTCTTAATTTTAGAGATTCAGGCTGCGTTCCTTCTGAGACTCTTCTCACATGGGAAAAACGGGAAGTCCATCGATTGAGGCACATTAGTTACCATTTTCTAAGAATTCCTGACGTTCATCTGTCTGTTTGCAGCTAAGGCAACTTTTTCTGAAAGACACCCACTCTGCATGCCACAATTACTCCCCCAAGCAGCAATATCTAATCCAGCACTACACTCTGGCACAGGGAAGGTTAGAATTATTCCCTGCCCTCTCTTCTCAGCTGGATTACATTTTCTTTTTGCCTCCTAGTCAGTACTGTGTGATCTTTTAGGCCATTTCCCTTTGTAGAAAGCTAGAAATAGTATTTCTGCCTTCTCTTCTCATTTGTGCTTTTTCCCCCTCCCGCAGTTCAAGCAAGTTTGCTGCAGTTGGATTTCACAAAGCTCTGACAGAGGAGCTGTCTACCCTGGGAAAGGACGGAATAAAAACTACGTGTCTTTGTCCGGTTTTTATAAACACTGGATTTGTCAAAAACCCCAGTACGAGGTAACTATCAGAACTCTGCCTTCCTGCCCGCCCTTCTTTGCATCGAGGCACTACATACTAGCCCCACCTTTAGGCCTTGTATTCCAACTGACTATATAAAACCGGAGATAAATCGGTATATAGCATTGGCTACAGAAAATCTGCAGTGTCATTTAACCCACATTATGGTTGCATTTGAATTACCTGAGTTTGTGCCCATGTGAAGCATCCTACATCAGCTAGTACCGCCCCTGTTTTACCACCACAGCTCTTACATGTATACTTTCCTGTGTAGGCTTGGAAAGATTTTGGAGATTGAAGAAGTTGTAGAGGCCCTGATGGAAGGAATACTGACCAACCAGAAAATGATTTTTGTTCCATCACATCTAAGCATTGCTTTACTTTCTGAAATGTAAGTAGCAAAAGAAAAAAAAAAGGGGGGGGAACATATCAATGCTAACTACCCGAGTATACAAGCATCAAACTTGTAACATCTGATTCAAGTTTAAGTTTTATTTTATGAGGAAGTGCATTTTGCACTCATGGTAGTAAAAGATATGGTTTGGCAGCATAGAGAAACCCTGGAATGACAGTTGGAGAACAGAAGATGTTGTTGTTCAACTCTGTTTCATTTATTTTGTATTATCTTCAGTGTTTGACATCACTATACTCAGTTATTTATCAGTCCAGATTTTACATCAATATGCCTATAGTAACTAGATAATGTGTAACTGTCTGCAGGAGAGAGTATTATTTTTTAAACAACCACCCATCTGAAATATTTTAGTGTAAGAACACCACATCACAAGGTAATGAAAGAGCAGCAGTTCTTTCTAATGACAACAGCAGACATCATGCACAGATTTTTTTGAGCCCTCTCATAGGTCCTTGTGATCCACCTTCTGCAGCTAACTATTCTCAGTGGAGAACTCAACTGCTTTACAGGCTGATAGGGAAGGAGAGGGAGAACAAGAGAACACTTTCTCTTCACAGATCTCCATTTCCCTTGGGCTTGCAAATGAGAGTTTCTCTGAACCACCAGCCCCAGCGTAGTTCCAGACAGAGCTGAGGACCTGCTGCTTATTAGTGTTTGTTTCTTCATGTCAACACCAAAGATTGAGGTCACAGAGGCTGGGAAAATTGCTTCAAAAGGGCTCTACTGCTTCTCTCTGCCATGTAAAGCAAGATTTGCTCTCTCACATGTCTTTAATGTCCAGAGTAGTTGCTCTGCTGAGGAGGCGTTTTTACCAGAGCTCAGGTTCCAAGTCTGGAATTCACATCAGGACAACTAAGTTAACTTTTCAGTTAACTTCTACAGTATTTCATTAAACACTTGGTAATATCTTGTTTGCAAAACCCAACACCAGACAGTGGTAAAAAGCTTTTAAGTCTTTTTGCATCTCCAAGAGCTGCATGCTGACGGTACAAGTCTGTAGAAGCACAGACAAGTCAAACATAGCGCTGCCAAAGCCCTTAGCATAACTTTGCCTTTTTGTCTTAATTTGGGGCAGGGAGACACAAAGAGACACGACTCATAAGAGAAAAAATCCTAGGAGAGGAAACTGCACGTCAGTTTTAACATCTCATCCTTCCATAGGCCTGCTGCTTTTCAGCGCATGAAACACTCAATACACACCTATCTCTGTTCAATACTGAACCTTCTTGGATGCTGCAGCAATATTGCAACCCAAATACTGCCAAGTAGATACCCAGCCTTGGAACTATCATAAAAGGAGATGGGTGGGATTTGAGTTAAACGAGACAGAGATCGATAAGGGCTACGTATTCTTTGGAAATAAAACCCTGTTTAAGCCTTGGTCTCAGTCTGTGTGTGCACGCTTCCACTCCCAGACCAGCTCTTCCCTCACCTGCAGTGCCACTTTTTCCCATAATTTAAGTTTCTTATCCCACATTTAATTTCAAGTTCTCTCTTTCAGGTTGTTTCCAGAACGTGCCGTGGCTGTTCTGAAAAAGCTGACCAATGCCAAGTTTGATGCAGTCGTTGGGCAGAGAAGCACCCAGTGAAAAGCAAAAATTGATTCTCATTTCCCAGTGGCACGAGTGAAAACAGAACATGTGTGAGCATAGTTCAGCTGGTTCAATTCAGAGCAGAACTAAGACAGATGCTTCCAGGCCACCATTTCCAAGCACACCTAAGGGCTTATCCCACACCTGCAGCAGGGACTTACCCACATAACATGGAATGTTAACAAGCAGAGATGCAGCTCTAGAAGTCTAAAGGGCTGCTTTGGCTGTATGTCACATCGTCTCCATCTCCTAGTGCTGAGGCAGACAGGAATTCCCACAAAGCCCATCTTTGGGACAGCACAGCTGCGTACTTGAGTGCAAAGGGATTGCCTGAGAATATGTTAATCTGGACTCATCCCTGAGCAAAGGTATCTTGCAAGAAGCAATTTATAGAGGAGGTGGATGGCCTGTTTCACCTCAATTTTTCTCTTTAAATTTAAAAAAAAAAGTGCTCTAATGAACACTCACAGTTTTGTGTGCTTTTGTAGCGAGTACCTGAAATAATACAGCCTTGTTTGTAATGTAATACCTAATTACATCGATTATCAATTATGCATTAGCACCATCAACACTCCTTATTCCAAATAAATACAGTTCTTTAACACAAAGGTGTCTCTCAGCAATGAAAGTGGTAACCAGGTCTGAGCAAGGACAGCGGAGCAGGTGCCGCAACGGTGAAAGGGTCAGCCAGAGTCTGCCGACCACCAGGCCAGGCTGCAGGGACGAGGCAGGTCCCCGGTCACACCAGGAAGCCACATCAGGATCAGCGAGGTACAGGGCCAGGCATGGCACACCGACACCACAGCCCACGCAAGGGCCGGGGCCAAGGCCAGGGCTTAAAGGCAGGTGCCAGGCCAGGGGGCAGAGGGTGCACAGGGGAAGGCTCCAGATGAGCCTTCTCACAGCTCCTCATCACAGGCTAGCGGCCTGCTCTGACGGGACCCACCCTGACCAGGAGGTTAAACCCCCAAAGGTCTTTGGCCTGTGGTACAAGACAACAGCACCTGATGAAACACAGGTCAAAGACCTCTACAGAGCACAGATTATCTTTCCACCTACTTGTGCAACTCCTGACTGCGCCAGGCACTTGCTGGCTCACAGACATCCAAGGGAGGCCTGAACACGCTGCCACCTTCGGTACAGCTGGAAATGAAAAAAAAAGAAGGGGTTTGCAACATTCAGGGCATCAAAAAAAAGTTAAAAGCCAATTAAAGAACAATTAGGCATGGTTTCCATTTAAGACCAAAGCCAAATTCTGTGTTTTGTGCTGGCCCTGCTTTTTTTTGAGCTGTATATTGCCCTCTTGCTAAGATGACAGTCCTGTCACATATATGAGACACTTGAAGCCAGAGAACATCTGTTTGGCTTTTTCATTATGTTCACTTCCACCTATTCTTACCTAGTGAGGAGTCAAAGGGTCTAAAATACAGATGCTTCAAAAGCCCTTCAGAGGGAGCAGCATACTGGCCAAAATGTTTATTCTTAACACTGGAACCTAAAGGCTAAATCAGTACTTATTTGTACGTATTTGGCAGTTGTCTCTTGTACTGCTGGTAAACATTCTTAACCTTCCACCCAGCTTAGCCTCTCCTGGTACACACCTTTCATGTTTCTGTTATTTCATGGCTTGAATCCTTGCTCAAAGGAAGGGCACAGTACAGTCCAATAACTCCAAAGAAAAAGCTCAAAAAGACAGCCCCCAAGATAGACAAATCAACATCCTGATGCGTAGGGTCTCTTCTCAGGCAGGGGAAGAACTGGCTCCAATAGGACACATCAGACAAGACATTTGACCTCTCCTGGCCCGTTATCCCCACTAGCCCTGCGCATCATTCAGATTCTGATGGCAGCATTAAACTGGAAGACAAAAATCCATCTAGGGAATGATAGACAGCACTCTCCTGCAGAATCTGTTTCTCAGCACACTTGCACCTAAGGAAAGGGAGACTGTGTTCACTCCTGCTTTGCCAGATCTAGTCCAGTCTCTCAGAACCCAGAGGAATTACCAGGCAATGCAACTTGTGCACTATCCATAAGGGGCTACGGTTCCTCTCTCTGTCTCCTATGGCTACAAGTCTTCTGCCTGGCATAAAGAAACAGACACAAAAGGAAGGATTTAAACCTGCATCTCCTGAACACCAGTGACAGAATTGAACCATCAAGCCTCCTAGGCTCTCAGTTCTCTTTCTGACCACAACAGACAACTGAAGCTTATCCCAAAGTCTGGTCATTGTGGGTGCCTAGCAGGAGCCTATGTGAGCCAGCCTCATATAGGCGCCTACAGCTAAGTCCCAAATTTGAAGAGTAATACCTCACATCCTGACTTCGGACTCCTTATGAGTCGGGTTAGTGACTCTGGCCTCGTGCTCTGCCTTCCTCTGAGGTGTCTCTTGGAGTCAGCGCTTCTCTGCCCTCCCTGCCTCCTCCGTCTCGGCCACAGCACTGACTGGAGCCCCGTGCCAGGAAAATGACAGCACCGCTGAGCTGTGCAATTAGGGTCTGGCCCAAACGCCGATGTGTTAATTAAGAACAGAACGAAGTTCCAAGAGAAAAGTAGGAAGTGTCTAGCACTGAATCTCTCTGCTGGAGTCAACCCAGTCTCCCGCAGACAAGATGAGCAATGGTGCAGCCAAACCACCAGGACAAAAAAGAGATCCTTTTCAACAACTCTAGTCTTAACTGGAGATCAATTTTGGTCAGAGGACAGATGTTCATGCAACCTTCATTCTTCCCCAAGCGGCTCAAAAATATCCTCCAGTAAAATTATGAACACGACCTGGATACATCTAGCTTTCTAACTGAAAAGCAAAGGAGTAAGGTCAGCAATCCTTTTCAAATAAGACCATGAAGTTACATTGTTAGAGCCAGATGAACAATTAGTTTCAGGTGTTCTCCCATTTCCTATACGCATTCCTGTTCGCATTCCTGTTCCGATTAAGGTTCTGGATACTCCATTACACACAAACAAGTCCAAGTGTGAGTTGTGTAATTTAGACTCAGTTACATAAGGATGACCCAGTTCATGCAGTCAATGCCATTTTCCAAAGGACTTGAGAAAACTAAGCAGCCATAGCATAAGATGGAAAGTCTGGCTATGGATAACTAATTAAAAGACAGAATAAGAGGGAACAGCCAGCCAAGAACTCACCTGTGGAACCCCACAAGTTGAAAAGACTTGTGCCACTCAGCTTTTGTTAAGTGACCTGGAAAAGGAAGGTGGGGGAAAAAGTCTGCTGACAATGCACAGGTATTCAAAGGAAGGAAGAACTTGGACTCACCATGAAGAAAACTGCTCAAACCTCATGAGACTGAACAGTCGTACAGCAGGATTCGAGACAGAATTACAATACAGAGTTTATGGGACCCTCAAGGTGTTTTTGCCAGTAACTGGATGAGCAACTTTATTGCCACTTCCATCCCTCTTCCACCTGCAGCAAACAACAAACAAGAACATGCTTTGCTGCTACTTGACACAAGGGCCTGGGAGACGAACAGCAAGGCGCCTGTGCTGTCACCTGTGCGGGGGCAAACAAAGCAGAGAAAGAACAGTCACGGGGGGACCGACGGATGCCGTCCGGCAAGATCGATCGCAACCAAGGGCAAAACACTTGAGTTTTTCACACACCTCTACCAACTGTGTTTTCCTCAGCCAAGGGGGCAGAAACCGCCCGAGAGTCACATTTCTGTAGCCACGCTGAGAGCAGCAGCTCCTTTGAGAGCTACCTCCAGCACATCCCATCAGCTGCAAC
This sequence comes from Aptenodytes forsteri, assembly GCF_000699145.1. NCBI lineage: Eukaryota > Metazoa > Chordata > Aves > Sphenisciformes > Spheniscidae > Aptenodytes > Aptenodytes forsteri. The sequence continues at coordinate 650,646 of NW_008795365.1, read as the reverse complement.
GCTCACTGAGCTGCACTTATGCCTATCCACAATGAGAGGATAAGTAAGCCTTCTGCTAGAACAGAATGTACATGCAGGCTGCAACACCTCCGAACGGCTCACCCAGCACCAGCACAAGGCCACAAACATCCACCATTGCCTTCAGTAGAGAATTAAGAAGAACTACCAATAGTTAAAGCAAAAGCTATCTAAGCAAAGACAAAATAAAAACAGCATTTCTTTTACTTTCAAGGACAACTCCGTATCATTGGCAGCCTTCTGAAAAGGGGAAGAAGTAAAATGCATTAGGATGATTTTCACAATGGTTCTATCTTCAGCATGGCACTTCTTAGCCTGCACCTTTGTTAACTATGCAATCTTTTCTGAATGCTTTATTTGTGTAAAATAGCATGTACACACAGATCCTGCTGGTAAAAACACCATTAAAACAGAGCATACACTGACAAAAAAAAGAGGAGCCTAACCCCACCTCCTCCTATAATATACTAGGCCAAGTCAGTATTTCTTACAGAGCAAAAGCAGGCACACTGCTTTTTTTTTTTTGCAGTTGAGTCATTATGACAAAAAAGCCTATTCCTGCAATTTGACGTGCCTCATCTAAGGCCTTTTGGCATATTATGTATACAGTATCAAAGCATCATGTAATCCTTTCAGTTTTTACATTAGTTACTGAAGATTATTTGTATAATGTATTTCTACTGAATTACATTTCCTGGGTTGTTTTTTTTTTTAAAAATCTGTTT
>NW_008795365.1:630603-647882 GCF_000699145.1 Aptenodytes forsteri | reverse complement strand
CCCACGGCGGGGGGGTTGGACTAGATGACCTTTAGAGGTCCCTTCCAACCCAAACTATTCTATGATTCTATGATTCCCCAATCCAACTGCCTTGACAAAGGCCTCATTCCTGGGGGCCATCAGCCTTAAGCAGCAGCTGGGGCTGCGTGGAGCTGCCCGGTCACCCACCCCAGGGACCTGCACAGCTTCTGTCAAGTGCTGAGCTGTCCCAGGCCATTTGTGAACTGGGGCTTTTCACTGCACGGGTTCCCATTGGCATGGCTTTCTGGCACCTGGGGACAAGGCTACAGCAAAGTCACTTCTGCCCTCACTTAGTGGGTTGATAAATAATGACACAGGGGAGCTTCTGTGTGTGTCAAACGCTGTTCTCACAAGAAGCGTCTCTCTACATTGTGCACTTTGGAGCACACTTCTCTTCTCACATCCAGTCTGTGAATACAGAAACGCATAGGGCCACTTTTCGTATCTCGGGGGCGTCAGCTGGGCCTGTGTTTCAAGAGCTCTGCTTACAGTCACGGTGTCTGCCTGCCGTGCTGTGAAAGTCACCGAGTGCCCCCTTTCTGCAGCCTAGCTACGTGTGCTTTACCAAGGCAAACTCACTCTTGTTGCCACATTCCCTTTGTGGCGGTCACTCTACGCAGGTCTGAAATTTAAGGTCGGAATACTAGTCCTCCCACGGACCCCGGCTACAGCTTGAATTTCCCTGGGTAGCCATGAACCGTTCCAGGGCTTGGCAGCGTTTATGCAATCAGGACAAATCTTCAGCCTCTAACTGGTCTGCCGCCATGCCCGAGCAGCGACACGCGGGCAGGGTACAGCTGCGCATGCATGTCTGTCTTTTCTGCCTCTTACAGCATGGCGTCGAGGACACGGCAGCAGAATGCGAAAGGCTGGGAGCCACTGTTCAAGCCTTCGTGGTGGACTGCAGCAAAAGGGAGGAAATCTACAGCGCTGCAGAGAAGGTAGGGGAGCAGGGGCACGTCCAAAGGCTTACCCAAACGTGCTCGGTTTTCAGAAAGGTCAGGCAAACAAGAGAAGAGGTACTGTACACAAGTCATGCCAGCCCTTGGACTCTCCCCGCTTCTGGCTGCTTTCTGTACGGAGAGTGAAGTAGCACTTCCGAGATCGCAGCCAGTCTCATCCTCTTTTGTGAGGCTCTGGCGTATCGCGCCTTGTTGCCAAGTTTGCTCTTTAGGCTTCCAGCTCCTGAAGGAACTTCTGCTTTTTAGTTTCCTGAACAGCACACAGACAACACTGGGGACATTTGAAACATTTTATTGTAAAGGATATGGTCCAGCTGGCTCAAAACAGTCTGTACGTCCATAGTCCCAACTGTGAGTACGCAGAGCATACTGTGTCTGTGGGCAACGTGTGGAAGACTGTAAATACTGGCAGTAATTAAGGGAGAAGCATCAGAGCTAAACCAGCTTTCATGGTACTACTGCACAGTTCCTACCACATCTGGAAATGTGGCGCCATCTTCCTCTCCCTAAAAGGAACAACGTTAAGAATTAAATTGTCGCTCATCTTCCACAGCCTTGCATTTTTTTGATAACTAATGACACGCACCTTTCTGGGCTTTTTTCTGTCCAAAAGGTGAAAAAGGACATTGGGGATGTCTCCATCCTGGTGAATAACGCTGGCGTGATTACAGCTGCCGACCTGCTCTCGACTCAGGACCACCAGATTGAAAGAATGTTTGAAGTCAACATTCTTGCTCACATCTGGGTAAGGGCCACTACCATCTTCATACCTACGTTTTTTGGGGAGCGTTGCTGAGGAGGCATAGTTAGACTAACAATTATTTTCAGCAACCAGTGAATTACAGAAGCGTCTTTCGGACATGTATAGCACAGGGGCACCCAGCTAGACTGACTGCTGGGAAACCTGATTATCCTCTTGCTGATCTGAGCCTGGCCCAGTTTTTTCATTCTCTCTTTCCTCTGCGTGAGCTAGCCGGTGGCAGCCTCATCTGCAGCATGGGTTGGTCTCTGTCAGAGGTGTATTAGGGTTCTCTTTGCATCGGGTAGTTTCGGCACCTGCAGCATAGCGCCGAGACCCTGCAAGTAGAAGATACACAGCTGAAACATACAAAGCAATGTTTTTATCGGCTGAACCGCACAAAGGGCAGCCGGCACGTGGCCCGAATGGCCAGGCAGGGCCTGGCAGGTGCGGGTCGGGCAGAGCAGGGGAGGGGAGGGCCAGCCCCACAGCTCCCAGCACAGCCCAGCTGCAGGGCACAGCGAGGCCTGGCCCCTCCCTGACTGCACCCACCAGCCCAGCCGATCTCCCTGGGTGCTCTTCCCCTCGCGGTTTGTACCTCGCTGTGTCGCCACCTTCCCTCCTGTCTCCTTGAGCTACTTCTGAGCCCGTCTCCCATCATCAACCCCGCCTCTCCTCGTGTTTTGTACCTCTCTCATCTCTCTGCGGACTTTCTCCCAGCAGCCTGAGTCAAGGTGACACAGCTGGGCCCTATCAGAGCTGAGCCCTGGGTCTTTGGCATGCCTGCAGCTGACCCCTGGGGTAGGGCAGCTGCCAGCAGGGGTTACAGAGTGGGAGGGTTTCAGCTGTTAAGGACTTGTTGTTTGCAGCAGAAGAAAAGAGATGCTACAGATTGCTGAGCGAGTGTTTTATTGTACGTGCTGGGGTGAGACACTGGCAGCATTGCCGCTGACACCTGAAACCTAAAAAGCGGCACAGGAAGGATGTGAGAATCGGCTCCTGTTTATAGTCGACTTCAGGGTCAGTGTTGAATCTGCCTAAGAAAACATTGTTCTTTTCCTCCTCTACCCCCGCCCCCATGTTTGCCTCTTGGTTTCCATGACTTTCAAGACCACAAGAGCTTTTCTACCAACCATGATGAACAACAACCACGGTCACGTTGTCACGGTGGCTTCGGCAGCAGGTCATTTTGTGACTTCTTTCATGGTGGCTTACTGGTAAGTGATTTTAAAATCGGCTCTCTTCATTTTTTTTATTTTTAATTGCGTCTTCTCCATCAGAAAGCACAGAGTAACCGAAATAGTCCTCCTGCTGAATACGGTACGTCCAAAGGACCATGCCAAGGAGGAAAAGAGCACAACAGCCAGCACTTAAGGATGCCTGGAAGTTCCTGCCGATTTGCTTATGAGCTCTGACTGAATCAGGAGCAATGCTTGTATGAAGGAATAGTCATGTGACACATCAGCTAATGCAAGCTTCTTTTTTCTCTCCCTCACTGATCCAGACTTTTGCTTGGCAAAAAAGGTATCCTCTTCCCTTGTCATTCTTAGAAAGTAGCACTCCTGTGAGTTGTTGTAGTGTTGTCAAGTAAACCCCTAATGAGTAGCTTTTGATCTTTCTACCATTGTGGTAGTGACTAGTGTATAGAAATACTTCTGCCATCGTGAGATAAAATTGCTTTTTGACTGCAAAATTACCTTTCAGAAGGCAAAAACATGACGATGCTTACTGTGTTGTGAGCAACCTAACTGATGCAACTGAGAGGTCGATGCATTGCCTATTTCTACTAGAAGCACTCGAGTCACGGTGCACGAACAGAAAAGCTGTTAGATTGCATATTGTCATTCTGTGTCAGATCTAGCCCTCTATAATAGCAGCTCCAGGCGGAGCAATCTTCCCCTGGGAACGCTCCTTCTTAGAGAGTCGCTCGCTGTCGGCAACGTGAGAACTCCCCAGCCAGGGATTTTACTGGGATTACACTGTTCAAATCAACAGCAGTCAGTAAACTGATTCTCTGGTTCAACTTTCTTTGAAGTTGATTTATACTCCTGGCCTGCACCAATTTCTGTGGCAGTAAGTTCCTCAACTTTTGCACGCATAATGCTCCTCTATTTCAAAACTCACACGCGAGTGTCACAAGACGCTCCTGTGTGGCACGAGAAACAGTAGAGGGTTGTTCTCCATTTCTACCCTGCCCATCCTTCTTAATTTTAGAGATTCAGGCTGCGTTCCTTCTGAGACTCTTCTCACATGGGAAAAACGGGAAGTCCATCGATTGAGGCACATTAGTTACCATTTTCTAAGAATTCCTGACGTTCATCTGTCTGTTTGCAGCTAAGGCAACTTTTTCTGAAAGACACCCACTCTGCATGCCACAATTACTCCCCCAAGCAGCAATATCTAATCCAGCACTACACTCTGGCACAGGGAAGGTTAGAATTATTCCCTGCCCTCTCTTCTCAGCTGGATTACATTTTCTTTTTGCCTCCTAGTCAGTACTGTGTGATCTTTTAGGCCATTTCCCTTTGTAGAAAGCTAGAAATAGTATTTCTGCCTTCTCTTCTCATTTGTGCTTTTTCCCCCTCCCGCAGTTCAAGCAAGTTTGCTGCAGTTGGATTTCACAAAGCTCTGACAGAGGAGCTGTCTACCCTGGGAAAGGACGGAATAAAAACTACGTGTCTTTGTCCGGTTTTTATAAACACTGGATTTGTCAAAAACCCCAGTACGAGGTAACTATCAGAACTCTGCCTTCCTGCCCGCCCTTCTTTGCATCGAGGCACTACATACTAGCCCCACCTTTAGGCCTTGTATTCCAACTGACTATATAAAACCGGAGATAAATCGGTATATAGCATTGGCTACAGAAAATCTGCAGTGTCATTTAACCCACATTATGGTTGCATTTGAATTACCTGAGTTTGTGCCCATGTGAAGCATCCTACATCAGCTAGTACCGCCCCTGTTTTACCACCATAGCTCTTACACGTATACTTTCCTGTGTAGGCTTGGAAAGATTTTGGAGATTGAAGAAGTTGTAGAGGCCCTGATGGAAGGAATACTGACCAACCAGAAAATGATTTTTGTTCCATCAAATCAACGTGTTGCTTTACTTCTTGAAAGGTAAGTAGGAAAAAAAACCCCAAAACCGAAAAAAAACCTACATGTATCAAATATAACTTGCTGAGTGTAGAACCCTCAAACTTGTAACTTCTGATTCAAAATTAAGTTTTATTTTAGAACACATCACAAGGTAACCAAATAGTGCAGTGATTCTTTCTAATGACAACAGCAGACATCATACACAGAAAGATTTTCTTGAGTCCTCTCATAGGTCATTATGACCCACTTTCTGCAGCTAACTGTTCTCGGTGGAGAACTCGACCGCTCTATAGGCTGCTAGGGAGGGAGGGGGAGAACAAAAAAACACACTTTCTTCACAGATTGCGATTTCCCTTTTGCCTGCAAACAACACTTTCTCTGAAACAGCAGCCTCAGAGAAGTTCCAGACAGAGCTGAGGACCCACCGCTTATTAGTATTTGTTTCTTCATGTCAACACCAAAGATGGAGGTCACAGAGGCTGGGAAAATTGCTTTAAAAGGGCTCTATTGCTTAGCTCTGCCATATAAAGCAGGATTTGTCCTCTCACATGTCTTTAATATACAGCGTAGCTGCTCTGCTGAGGAGGTGTTTTCATCAGAGCTCAGGTTCCAAACCTAAAATTAACATCAGAACAACTAAATTAAGTTTTCAGTTAATTTCTACAGTATCTCATGAAACACCTGGTAATTTCTTGTTTGTGAAAGCCAGAAAACTTGGGTCTAACCCCAAATTTCTTTTTGAGGTGTAAAGACGTTTGGGGTTTTTTTTCCCCCCAAGAATTCCCCAAACTAACCAGATAAGCTTTTGAAAGCGGAGAGAAAGCAAATGCACACGTCTATGTTCAATATTAAAACTTCCTGGATTCTTTGGAAATATTGCTTGGTTTAAGTCTTAGTCTCAGTCTGTGTGTGTGCACACATTCTGCTCCCAGACCAGCTCTTCTCACCTGCATGGTAATTTCTTGTTTGTGAAAGCCAGAAAACTTGGGTCTAACCCCAAATTTCTTTTTGAGGTGTAAAGACGTTTGGGGTTTTTTTTCCCCCCAAGAATTCCCCAAACTAACCAGATAAGCTTTTGAAAGCGGAGAGAAAGCAAATGCACACGTCTATGTTCAATATTAAAACTTCCTGGATTCTTTGGAAATATTGCTTGGTTTAAGTCTTAGTCTCAGTCTGTGTGTGTGCACACATTCTGCTCCCAGACCAGCTCTTCCCTCACCTGCAGTGCCACTTTTTCCCATAATTTAAGTTTCTTATCCCACATTTAATTTCAAGTTCTCTCTTTCAGGTTGTTTCCAGAACGTGCCGTGGCTGTTCTGAAAAAGCTGACCAATGCCAAGTTTGATGCAGTCGTTGGGCAGAGAAGCACCCAGTGAAAAGCAAAAATTGATTCTCATTTCCCAGTGGCACGAGTGAAAACAGAACATGTGTGAGCATAGTTCAGCTGGTTCAATTCAGAGCAGAACTAAGACAGATGCTTCCAGGCCACCATTTCCAAGCACACCTAAGGGCTTATCCCACACCTGCAGCAGGGACTTACCCACATAACATGGAATGTTAACAAGCAGAGATGCAGCTCTAGAAGTCTAAAGGGCTGCTTTGGCTGTATGTCACATCGTCTCCATCTCCTAGTGCTGAGGCAGACAGGAATTCCCACAAAGCCCATCTTTGGGACAGCACAGCTGCGTACTTGAGTGCAAAGGGATTGCCTGAGAATATGTTAATCTGGACTCATCCCTGAGCAAAGGTATCTTGCAAGAAGCAATTTATAGAGGAGGTGGATGGCCTGTTTCACCTCAATTTTTCTCTTTAAATTTAAAAAACGCTCTAATGCACACTGAATTTCATGTGCTTTTGTAGCAACTACCTGTAATAATACAGGCTTATATGTAATGTAATACCTAATTACATCGATTATCAATTATGCATTAGCACCATGAACATGCCTTATTCCAAATAAATACATTTCTTTAACACAAAGGTGCCTCTTGGCACTGAAAGTCATAACCAGGTCCCAGAGGTGCTTTTAAAGTACGGTATCAAGTAATACACCCTTTCCCCATATCATTTCTCACACTGCTCATCTGCAATTCTCAGACACCTTTAAAACACCTTCCTGTGAAAACAGTGCAGTATTTCTCTACAAATCACTGGGTGCCCTCCTGCATTTCATGCATGCTAGAGAATATGATTTATTACATGAGAACGCAGACTGAGTTGGACTATTTTTCTCCTTGCATTACAAGGCAAATAATCCAACCTAATGAAAATTCTGCATTCTGTCTGCTTCAGTATTCATAAGTCAGACTAGTGTATTAAAGAAAAGAGCAAGATTATGCTAAGCCAGGAAAACCTTCTTTCATGTGCAGCAGGCAAGTTTAAGTTGAAGTCCACAGGGCTTCTGCACCTGTGTACAATGCAAGAGAAGGCCTGAACTCCTGGAAACTCCTGAATACGTCTTCATTTTGACTAATTAACACATTCACAGCACAAAGTTACACCCATACAGACACCGGATAACACATGTGCCTCCACATACCTCTTTTCCTTCTGCCTCTTGAAACACATGTGCACCAGACTGAGGGTTTATGTATTCCACTCCTCTGAAACACTGCCTCGCTGACTGCAGAAGATGCTGCAGCAAGAACATCCCTGTGTGATCCTGGGCTTTACCTTCCCAACCCTGCTCTGCCCCTTCTGGGTGCAGGGGAGCAGTGGAGCGGGGATTCTTGGCAGGAGGCACGCCAGGTGCCACAGGTGGGGGCGAGGCAGGCATCACACCGACAGGTCGCTGCCCCACTGCTCCCGAGCAAGGATAGCAGAGCAGGTGCTGCAACGGTGAAAGGGTCAGCCAGAGTCTGCCGACCACCAGGCCAGGCTGCAGGGACGAGGCAGGTCCCCGGTCACACCAGGAAGCCACATCAGGATCAGCGAGGTACAGGGCCAGGCATGGCACACCGACACCACAGCCCACGCAAGGGCCGGGGCCAAGGCCAGGGCTTAAAGGCAGGTGCCAGGCCAGGGGGCAGAGGGTGCACAGGGGAAGGCTCCAGATGAGCCTTCTCACAGCTCCTCATCACAGGCTAGCGGCCTGCTCTGACGGGACCCACCCTGACCAGGAGGTTAAACCCCCAAAGGTCTTTGGCCTGTGGTACAAGACAACAGCACCTGATGAAACACAGGTCAAAGACCTCTACAGAGCACAGATTATCTTTCCACCTACTTGTGCAACTCCCGACTGCGCCAGGCACTTGCTGGCTCACAGACATCCAAGGGAGGCCTGAACACGCTGCCACCTTCGGTACAGCTGGAAATGGGTAGCAGCCATCCCACCCACCTGAGCATTCATGTTGTTCTGTAAACTGAGGTTCTTCAGAAAAGGGAGAGCCCTCGTCATCCAGCTCCTCCTGCTCTTAGGTGGCAACAGGAAGAAGTTTGTGCTGCTGGAAGCCTAAATGACACAAAAACGGTTTCCTTTTTGCTCATGTAACGTTCATATTACAGGACATTCAGGGTGTGCCAAAGCACAAGTTCCCAGCTTGGGAACTTCTGCTTCACAGTGCAAAATTCCTGTAGCCAAGAAAGGAAAAGAAAGAAGGGATTTGCAAATTTCAGGGAATGAAAAAAAAAAGTTAACAGACACGGGTTGACCAAGACCCTCCAAACCCCAAAACTTTTGAGAGAAGCATGCTTTGAGTCCTGAAGGATAAAGGAGGCCAATTTGCGTGCATGTTCAGTGGGTTATTTTGTAAGTCTGTTTTCCCTGCCTCAGAGGCATCCCCCAAATCTGAAAACAGTGATTTAATGTCTTGTGTCTACTCTGAAAGAAGTTCTCTGTTTTGTGCTGCTTCTGCTTTTATTTGAGCTACATATTCAGCTCTTGCTAAGAGGACAGGCCTGTCACAGCTGAGAGCCACTTGCTCTTCTCCATGTTGCCTGAGACTGCAAGTCTTCTGCCTGGCATAAAGAAACAGACACAAAAGGAAGGATTTAAACCTGCATCTCCTGAACACCAGTGACAGAATTGAACCATCAAGCCTCCTAGGCTCTCAGTTCTCTTTCTGACCACAACAGACAACTGAAGCTTATCCCAAAGTCTGGTCATTGTGGGTGCCTAGCAGGAGCCTATGTGAGCCAGCCTCATATAGGCGCCTACAGCTAAGTCCCAAATTTGAAGAGTAATACCTCACATCCTGACTTCGGACTCCTTGAGTCGGGTTAGTGACTCTGGCCTCGTGCTCTGCCTTCCTCTGAGGTGTCTCTTGGAGTCAGCGCTTCTCTGCCCTCCCTGCCTCCTCCGTCTCGGCCACAGCACTGACTGGAGCCCCGTGCCAGGAAAATGACAGCACCGCTGAGCTGTGCAATTAGGGTCTGGCCCAAACGCCGATGTGTTAATTAAGAACAGAACGAAGTTCCAAGAGAAAAGTAGGAAGTGTCTAGCACTGAATCTCTCTGCTGGAGTCAACCCAGTCTCCCGCAGACAAGATGAGCAATGGTGCAGCTAAAGCAGTGGGACATTGGCTAGAGGTCTGTGGAGCTCCTTCCTCAGCTCTTGCAGCTGTTCCACTTTCAGAAAGCAGAGGAGTGTGAGGACCCCACAGGGATTTTATGTACCGGGTGCACTATGTGTTCCCTCAGCTGCTGCACCCAGCATGCAGATGCCACTGCCGTGACTGCCCTGCTAGCTGACAGAGGCTCTGTTCCCCAGTACGGGAGGCATGAAGCTATGGTATCACAAACCCTGTAACTGTGTTCGTAAGCTACATGGCCAGGCAGCACGCTCATGCACTGTTTTGCAGTCATCCATACTGTCGAAGTGTTAGCATGCTTCCTGGCACAGTTTTGGCCCATAACCGTGTCTGGCAGCACATGCACTAGCATAGTGTGGGGGAGTGCGTCCCTGGGTACAGAGCTGCTGGGCAGGCAGTGTGGGTGAGACCATCTGCTTTGCAAGAGGAGTGGAAGTTTACAGACACAGAAGCCTTCTGAGGACACTATCCAAATCAACAGTAAATAAAACAAAGGAGCAGCCGTGATAGTTTCCCTTTTCCACTATATATGCAGACCTGACTGGTCTGAAATTTGGGAAGCTCATTATTAGAGGAAAGAACAACATTTAACAACAATATTTAATAACAATATTTAACATTCATAACTATTGTCTTCATCATGATAGGTGAGATTTTCAAGAGTGTCTAAGTGGCTTCAGCTCATCTCAGTCACATTGAGTCTTACTGAATTTCTAATAGCATGGATTAAAGCTCCCCACAGCACTGCAGCCTGATCTGTCTCTTCAGCAAAGTCTGAGAGTACTTCTTCGGAGACTGGCTCTGCTGCATTTTTCCAAAGTCCTTGAATTCTACTCAGAATGTTAGGAGAATCATCCCAAATTGTGTTTCTTGTCACAAACCTAGGCCACTTAAAAGTGAAAGTCATGGCTGTACATCTTATTGCCACTGTCTGCTAGCACTGAGGCCAACCTCATGACTGGGGCAATACTCATAGTATTTTAATGCTTGCAGGTAATGCCAGTATGCATAATAAAATACGCAATTTTAGGCAGCATTTCAGAACATGGATTTCAAATGCACAGAAATTCCTGAACCCAGCAGTTCAATGAAAGGGGGTTTTGGGTTTGGGTTTTTTCTACTGCTCCACTGAAATTAAGCATCTGAGATCACTGGCTGTTCACAGCGTTGCAAAACTGTCTGCAAAATTCCATTCTGAAACAAATTTTTGGTACCCTAAACCTTTCAGATTCTTTCATTCTGCATCTAGTATCTGGCCATGCATTTTGCTTTTTTCCAGGCAGGTCTCTTGCTTTCTGTACTTACGCTACAGTTGGAGCTCACCACTGAGAGGATCGCGGTTTTACTGCAAAACCTCTATTAGAGTATGAATAAGCTTACATTTATCCAACAAGCCAGGTGTTGCTAGGAGTAAACATGCTCTCATGCAAACTATTTCCTCTCTGTGTTCTCAGCCTTTTAATGTTCATAGCTGGTAGCTGATCATTTTCCAAAACATCACAATCAAAATGTTTTTCAAGAAACATTCTAGTTAAACAGATGTTGCAACAGGAAGATATGCTCATTGCTCAAAAATAATCCAGTGACAATAGTGACTTGTTTTTATATAAAGGTATTCCAGACATTCATGTTCACTAGTACCTACCAGCTTGCTAATCACAAGGTAATCTCTAATGGGAAAAAAACCCAAACGAACACTGAGCAGGAACTTGCACTAATCTTTTGATGACCACATAGCTTTGATGATGAAATGCTGCTGCTTTCTTTTCAAGAGTTGACCTGGAATATAGTACATAAGAAGTTCTTTAAGCCTCATAGCACTGACACCTGCACTCTAAGAGAGGTGAAAAATTGAAGATCATGTAATAACGGTTTTTATTATTATGCAGAGGCGATGGTCTGCATTTACTCTCATCTAGTGATTTCTGTGTAGTTACACTGAAATTATACTGGCAAAAGACAAAATTCAAGTCTCTCTGGTATGAAAAACATCGAGGGGGGAAAAAACGTATTTATCTGGAGCTCAGTTCTCAAAGCCCTTAAAGCACACACATGCAGTTAAGACCAGTTCTGGCTGCACAGCCTAATCATCAGTGTTCTCTTCCCAGCTAAGCACTTTGTTCATGTGGCACATTTCCACTTCCATCCTCCTCTTTCTCTTTGACATAAAATGGTATCAAGAGCCCTTTTAAACACAAGCACAATTCCAAGGGGATTTTAATGAGCTTGTCTGGGAGGAGGCTACACCATGATTTACAGCAAGCAAAATAATATGGAACAAAAAAAGCTAAAACATTTTAGATTAATTGGTTATTTCCTTAGAAGTACCCTTTTTGGTCACTCAGAGCTACATGTCAGTTCCTGTGAATTTAATGCATACTTTCAGACAAAAAAGAGTGTAAAACATTTTGAGGAAGATAAATTGAGCTAAGTTTAATTTTACAAGGGAAAAACAAATGCAAACTTTTTTTTTTAAAAATGAAGTCACCAAGACAAAATATGTGATTTCCATGGCTCTGATATGGAAAAGAAAATGTTTACTCTGGGACATGATGATGCAGATCCTGCTTCACAAAGGCTCTGCATTTTATACATACAGGCTAGTTGTTATATGACAGATCTCTGTTTGGCTAAGGTAGCTCTACTTGGGCCACACAGCTAATGTCGGCCACAGGACACATCAGGATCCCACTGTGCCAGTTTAAAATGACACATTTGATAACTGTTTGTCATTTTAGGAAGTTCAAAAGAGTACAAGTGCAGTAAGAATATTCTACTGAGCATGAGCTAAACTTTATTCCTCACAAGGACAAAGAATGTATGAGCAAAAACAATCTGACATTAGCACACTAATTAACAGAGGCACAGTTACAGCTAACACAGCTATGTTGCTCCTGAGATTCAAGTGAGTATCTCTGCACAGGACCATGGAAATACTTTGTAAAGAATACTCCATTTATGTCTGTTAATTGTAATGGATGCAACATCAGGAATGAGTAGCTGAGAATCATTCAAAAATGCAACATATTATGAATGTAGTTTATACTCACTGTTTATATGTTCATTTTCTAGATAAAGAATTCCTGACTCACAAGGATTATTTTGTTCCTAATCCACACAGTTAATCAGTAACCAATTTAGGGGCAAGAGTGGCTGGAGCTCACGTCATGCTCTCTCTCCTCAGGAGCAAGGAACAGATAAAAAGGAAGGAATGGCAGCATGTGCCAAACAGAGGTGTATTCTCCTTTAGCAGGATGACGTAAGTCCATGTATACCCCAGGCCTATATATAAGAAAGCAGCAGCACAGATTTTTCAGACTGTTATTTTTCAAGCCACGGATTGTTTCAATCTTGCCCTGTCACATACAACACTACCTTTACATCTGCAGCCTCAGAAGTCATGAAACTTAGGATGCTCTGTACACAGTTACATTAAGCACAGATCCTCTCAAGTTCTTAAACACATAATATGGGCCGCAGACAACCAAATCCTAAAGCATGATCCTCAAAACTGTAAAGGCAGTTTTAGATAATGTCTGTGCTGTGCAACGCTGAGCTACCTCAGCGCTAGCTCAAAGGCACTGAGAAAGAGATGTTTTGCATATATAGATAGCCCTGTGCTTATCTGCTACCTTGGAGCCTGGCAGTGGTACAGCTGTGTTAGTGCAGCTCTGTAGTAACATGTTTGGGAAAGGGATTGTTCTGCATTCAGCAGCTAACTCGAGGATCTGTGGATGATGCCAAGTGACACAGTGCAAACCTATACTCAGTGCATGACACCTTCTTGGCGAGACAAAACTACCTGGCATTCAGTCCCTATCTGAAGCCTCCTCAAGGTAGGTGTTTATGCTCCTGCAGGATTTCACCTTGTAGGCATATCTGACACATACTGATTTAGTTGAGCTTAGCACACAAAGCCACAGTCACTCAACACCCAAAGATCCTTTTCACCCAAGCTTATGTTCTGTCTCTGAGCTGTCAGGTCATGATTTCTCTTTTGGACCAAGTGAACTTCATTTTTCCCCCTGAAGAGTAACACTGGAAAAAAAAAAAATCAGCTATTTAAGCTTTCACAGTTGGCTCTTTAGTCATATATCTGCTTCTCTCTCTCTCTTTTTTTTTTTGAGAATTGTTACTATCAGGGAAGAGCAATATTTTTAAATTAGTTTTTCAGAGGGCACTCCTGTTCTCAAAGCATCCCTGCTTGATAAAAAGTCTCTATCCCTTGCCTGACTGGGCACAGTTGGAAACTATTTCTTAGTTTGTTGACATTAATCCTGGATACAAGACATATTAAAAATAGACAGCAGAAAGATACATGACAATAAAGGATAGTTTTAAGAATCTATGTTTTAATTTGTTGCATTTCTCAGTTTAATAAGTCAGCCTTTACAGCAAGGAGATAAAGTATCGAAGTCTTACAGATCCCTTAAAGCCAACCAACCAACAAAGCGTAGCAACCATCCAGGCTTTATTCTTTTGTTGTAGATTATTTTATATTATCACTAATCCTGCTACGAAACTTCCAATTCCATAGGCTCTATATTGCCTAACTTCAGATACAGTCCAATGCTTGGAAGTCTGAGGTCCCTTTCACTACTAATATGCATCGTGCAGCATAGCATACACAGGCTAGTCTTTTGTGTTCTTAAATTATTGTTGCAGAGCTAATGAGATGGCTGAATAAACTTAAATACATTAGGAGACTAATCAGATTTCCATTTCCTAAAATGTAATTCCTTAGCAGTGCAATTTTATAAATATTAACTGCATTTTCTAGAAGACATTTCCTGATTCTACAATTGCTAACCCAATGAGCCAGTGTAGTTTTAAACTCAAATCTTTAAGAGAACCCAATCACAGAAGTTATTTTATATTTACTAACAGAACAGAGCAAAAGCATTTACCAGAACAGTCACAATGGACCGCCAGGATTTCGGCCTCAATGTCTCTCCACGTCCAGGAAAAGGTAACCTCCTTCTGTCATCAGAGATTATACATCACGCATGTAAATCACTGTTTGCAAGGACTTAGTAGATATATGTATCTGAGGGCAGGAGGGGAGCACTGTGCCAAAACCCCCAATGGCAGCAAAACTAAACAATGGCATCTTTGTGGGTTGAAGGCCTGATCAAACTATTACTGAAGTCAATGGGAGCCTTTTCGGTGGTTTCCAGGGGCGCTGGATGAGAGCCACAATACATTACAAGCAGTATCGCTAACTCTCAAAACCAGAAATAAGAGCACAAAGGCGTTAGTTTCTCATTTAGAATAGCAGTCTGCCCACTCATTCCTCCTACCTTTTTACAGACCAGAGTGACGAGCATGTTCCAATCCGCGGCACTCATTGCAGGAAGCTGGGAGGTAAGGTTTCCTACAACTTCTTAAGTATCAGGCTTTCATCCTGAAGAGAACCAATCTGGGGAAGTAAAGCAGCTGCCAGGCTGGACATTGTGGACATACGACGTAGAAACTATGAGGCCAATAAAGAATAAAAGTGTGCACTACAATAGAAGGCAAGGAGAAAACTGCAAAACACAAAGCTCTGACAAACTTGTTCCCATCAGACCACTGGCTGTGTGCCTGCGGTTCCCGAGGCCTGCTGGGAAGCCCCCTTCTTAACCCTCTGACCAAGAGGTCTGTCTGTATGGGTCAGTTTGTCCGATTACAGCCTTCAGGAAACTACTCATGGCCAGCAGCGTCTCTGCCACATACATACAGGTTAGTACCTTTTAACCACATGGATGGATTTGGGGAGGATTACTTGGTTTTTTGTATTCAGAAAAATAGCCACTAAGGCATTGCCGAATTGGAATTTTCCGAGATGTATTGACACAAAACCTAAAATGTTTTGGATTGATCACAACTAGTGCACTCTGGGCAGTTCAGCACATCATGCAATCATTTCAGCTGTTTGTGACTGAATTTTCACCACCTCTGACCTGTATGAAATACATGGCAGGGGGTGAGGGAGGGGGAATAACAACCCAAACCCATTAAATAGCTATATTTTAGATAATAACGATTATTTCCATTTTCACATGGATAGTGTTCTGGTTCTTTCTCAAACAGGCCAGCTCAAATAGCAGTGTTATTTAGTTGGACATTTTTGCCTTTAAAAACTCCAAAATAAATGTGCATCTCCTCCTCAACATAGTACATGTTGTGTGGAACTGTAAACTTCCAGCCACTCATTCTCAGATAAGCATGGATTTATAAAACACCTTCCTGCTTTTCAGCAGAATTGTGTTGTATTCAGGAAAAAAGGAAATCCTAGAATTATTATGCACATCTATAGAGGTGAACTTGGCATGCAGCATGAGAGTCCAGCTTTCAACTCTGCAGTATGTAACTGGAAAAACTATCGAGCTATTTAGCTGTGGGGCTGGAGGCCAAGGGCATTTTCAGTTGGCTAGCTGTGCTTGCTTTTGTGCAAGGCAGTTACTTAAGAAGACTCCGTACTTCCCAGGGCATGTATTTCTTTAATAAGGTCTTTCTTTGATTCTAACAGCCTGTTAAACATTCCTAGCCAACTCTTTTCAAGTTCTCAAGTCAAGCTTTAAGCAAAATGGGACCAAGACTTATCCTTAGTGCTCCACAGGCAGAGAGAGGCACTACGAACAAAGAGACTGAAACAAACCTGGGGAGAAGTGTGTAATGGGGAAACGTATTCCTGCACTGAAGGGGGTGTATGGTAGCACTGTGTGAGACATGTATGTATCTACTGTACGGGCCAGAGCTGGTGGACAGGTGGGGAGGAAGGAGCTGGTATAGTCTTTTCCTCTCTCTCCTAGATCCTTCTCTCTCTGAACTCATGGAGAGCAGTTCCTCCAAAATCCGAAGCGAGATCACTCTGATCTGTATTGCCTAAGAGATTGCACTAGTTCAGATTTTGGGGGCACAGGGAGATGGTATTTCTTCAGAATTGTTCTGCCTGCCTCTGCTTCCCACTGAAGGGCAGCTTTTTTACGTGCCAAGAGGAAAGGAGATAAGCTTTGGTACACGGCATTGAACCAGAAAAGGGAAACACAGTAATGGGAGAATAGCAAGCCAACAGACTCATTGTCACTGTGAATCTGTCCTGGGATGGATGCCTAGCATGTGCTCCAGCAGCACTCATGTGCCTTTATTCACATGCAAATTTTGTTTTTTTTAAATTTGCCTGGAAGATATATTTTTCACAGAAATCACTCTCTAATGGAAAGAAAATAGTCAAAGACCAGCTATAGCAAGAAGAGTAACTATTCTCATATGCCGTTTGATAAACGAGTGGAGCTGGCACAGAAGGATTAGCCACCCTGCACAGCCATCAGCTCTTGCCGACCTCTGTTGTTCTCCTCTCTCCGCGAGGATGAAGTAAAGCACAGCCAGAGCAACTCACATCAGCAACACTGCATCAAAGCCCGCCCTTGGAGCAGCAGCAGCTGCTGCTTTGTGCACTCACCGTAAACTGCCTGTGCTAAAATAAACTCTGCTGCTGGCCCACTGTTAAATAGCGATGGAGCGCACCTTCCTGTTTTTACTGCGCAGCCTGCCTTCTCCCCTTTTCTTCCAGCACGTCATTTCACACCAGCAAAACCCTCACGTGCAGCTGCCTCCCCTCAACGTGTCGCTTTGCCTGTGTTTCTTAAAAGGCGGCCCTGGAACTACAGGTGCTGTAGCACACCGAGCCCTTCCAGCACAACGCTCCTGCCCCGTCAGGTACAGCACGGTTCCGGTGAAACACCAAGAAAAGTAAAAAATGCAGTATCAGCTCAGACACGGACCAAACCCTTCCTTCTCCTAACGGGGTTCTTGGGGGGGTGCGGGGGGCGGGAAGAGAAGCGCTGGGTTTTCGTAACGTCACAGGCCCAAGGTGGAAGGAGCATTAAATCGAAGAGCCTTGCCGGAGCGGGGTGCATAACGGAGACCTCGTCACGTAGGGCCGGC
>NW_008795365.1:573094-629646 GCF_000699145.1 Aptenodytes forsteri | reverse complement strand
GCGGTGTTGTTTTTTCCCCCTCCCTGCCGCCCCCCCCCCCCGTCCATCCTTACCCCTGAAACGCCCCTGTCGCCTCACAGCGCGCCGCCAGCCGGAGGGTAGGGCGGCCCGGACCCCGCTCCTGTGAGGCACTCCTTCGGCCGCGGGGCGGGGGGATGGTAACGGGCCCGGCTGCCTTGCATTGCAAACGCTTATTGCCACGACCGGCTTCAGAGACCCAAACCGAGCGTGGATTTCTTGTAAGTTAACCTAGAATTGCTGCAAATTACCCAGGGCTGGATTACGCCCTTTGCAAGAGCATGCAGGGGTGGCAGGCTGCCTGGGCTAGCCTCTCCTCGGCATCAGTGGGCTTATTCTTTGGGAGGCACCCCGGGAGTCCTGTGCTCACAGAGCTCTTAGTTGCCATACGATTCAAGCACAGAGACAAAAACATGCAAATAAACTGAGCTGGGAGTCCACGTGTTTCAAGACGTTGCATGTAATTCACTACCATGGAGGCTGCAGCCCAAGAAACTAGCACCCTAATCAGCTTACTATTGACATATGTAATGGATAACAAGTAAAGTCACTTCAGTTACCCCAAACCAAATATTTCTTGTGTTAAAAAAACAGCAAGAAATTACCTGTTGCTACTGGGGAGAGCCTCAGGAGTTCCTAGCCTCTCCTTCCTTCTCAAATAAATGAGAATTTTAGATACCACAACTCCACCAGCTCTTTATATTGCCTCCGTGAGTTTCCTTCCTGCTTCCACCTTTCCATCTCCACTCAAGCCGATTGCTTACTGGCTGCTGGGAAGTATCAGTTAATCAAGCTCTTATCCCTAAGGGGTGTGGAGGTAGTTCACAAACCATGTAGGGCCTCCTAGTTCATAGATCTGCGTTTCCTCCTTTGCCTAGTCATTCCTATGTATTCTGCAGTAGTAAAAGTTATAAAACTGAGAGATACCCATCTTTCTGTGCCTGTTGCAAAGGCTTCTGGAAGTATAATCAAGAAACAATTCACGCATGGGTGACTATGGAAAAGTGCCACAGCAGGTAAAATAGCTCATCAAATGTTAACAAGCTAAAACTGCAACAGGTGCGTCACATATGGCTTTGATTGCTTGTAATGGAGGTTAAGCTGCAAAAGGTTCAGCCACCTTCTTTAAGCAATTGGGTGTGAGGTTTTTGAGTCAGTTTGGGCTGATTCCCCTATAATCTCTGTGTGAACTCTTGTGCTATGTAAGAAGCGTGTCCACTTTGTAACGTGCCAAGATTGTACCTGTAGTTTCTGTGCAGCATGTGATTAGCAGTGTACTCATGACCTGATTTATTTTATAAACTGTTAGTGAGATGTCAGTAGCCTGGCACCCAGTTTTCTAGTTGCCCATTTATTTGTAAAAGCAAGTTTAATCATTGTGGTCACAAGAGGACACAATCATTCTGTAATTACTGCCAGTAATTTGATGCAAGGCAGCATAGTACTGTGTTAGTCAGTGTCTTAGCTCTTCCTCAGCAGGCTTCACCAAACAGATTTTGTAATAATAATTTCCTGCATCAACAGTTGTAGCTTCTTGGGTTGTGAAGCCTTTTATCTTACATTACCTCTACTCCCTTCTAATTTCAAACAGATTTTGAAGGAGCCTTGCAGCTCTGGGACAAAAGGAAGATGATACTGCTTTATGGTTTGAGCCCTTTGACTTGTGAGTGTAACGTGAGGCTGCAGCCTCAGTGAATCTCGACTCTAGATGAGAGAATATGATGATGGTTGGCAGCTAAGGCAGAGAGCCCTGAGAGGATGGGGCTGGTGGGTGTATGGGAAATGGTGTTTGGCTACAGCTCTGGGATGCTCTGGCGGGTACCATGCCTTGATTTACACGTCCAGGATAAAGGACAGCTGGCAAATGACTTAGAAATTATTTCGCTCTCCGCTAACACTTCCTAGGAAAGGCTGGACTAAACACTGCTGTGGAGACCATTAAACTATTGTAGTTTTCAGTCAGGTCCATCAGAGAAGACAATAGTCCCTCTCCTTGGTAAGGCCTGTTCTGTGTTCTTACAAATGTAAAGTACTAGTTAAAATTTTTATTACGTATCTATCAACACTTCCCTATGCTCCCAAGAATTGCACTGATCTGCAGTGTTTTTTCTTTTGTGTTCTACTTTTTGGATATTCCTAAGGTTACCTTGCATAAATAAATAACTTCTTAAGTACACCTGTATCTGCAAAGCAGAGTCCTTCTTCACTGTTCTGGGGCTTCTGATGGGTTTTGGTGGTTGTTCTGAAGCAAAAGTAAATCAAGTGTAAGTAAATTGTGGCATATTAGGTTGTTTGTTTTTGATTATGCAAAATTGAAAAAAACTGTGAACTTGTCGCCCCATAAAGCCCAGAAGACAGTTGGCCTTTCTGGTGTTCGATGGAAACTGGGATTAGACCTCAGTAGAACTTTGCTGAGCATATTCATATACTGGATCAAAGGAAGCGGGGAAGAAGCTGTCTCAAAACAGGATTAAGGGATTGCCAGGCAGAATTATTTCCAAAATGAGATTTTATCTGACTATGCTTTTCATGCTCTGCAAAACACCTTTTCTGTCCTTTTTCTGTTGCATTTTTCCAAGAAAGAGCAGTCCTCATTCACTGTTTGTGCGTCTGCAGCACTGAGGGGGTTTTGGTTATAGAAGCAGATGAAAGATGGTGCCAACTATACCCCTTTCACTGTTTTCTGAACTACCTGTGTGACAAGTAACACAAAACAGTAATACATGTCAGTTTTTGCTACAAAAAACTTTTGAAATACTGAAAGGATGTAGAAATTTTATATTAGTGTTAGAATTTCTACAAAAGGAAGCCTGGTAGTTTTAAACAAGCTAAACCAGTTAGATGTGTGGTTTCTGAAAACAGTAATACATGTCAGTTTTTGCTACAAAAAACTTTTGAAATACTGAAAGGATGTAGAAATTTTATATTAGTGTTAGAATTTCTACAAAAGGAAGCCTGGTAGTTTTAAACAAGCTAAACCAGTTAGATGTGTGGTTTCTGAATTATTTTTTTTTCTGTTAAATTAACTTTCTGCTGAAAAGTACAGTAGGCTTAGGCTTGTAATACAGTGTGTAACTTGAACTTTCCCATATTTTCCAACCTTGTCTGATTTGACCTAATTAGCATGGGCATCTGAGCAGTTTTGCATGAGGTTTCCATAACTCCTTTGATGGAATTGGTGAATGGAGAAGGGGAGAGCACTAAGATTTTTTTACACTATTTTGTCTATCAGTTTTTTCTCCCCATGTTCCTTCTTGGTGATGCAGCTGCAACCAGACTGAACAGCAAAGAGCTGCTTGTGCAGTCCCTGCCAAAGCTGCTGCTTGGCTGCAGTTTGCACTGCAGCTGCCTCCTGCCCTTCCCACTTCTCTCCCTCTGTCTCTTTCTTAGTTCTGCCAGCTGCCCTCTTTTCAAATGTTCAGGTTTTCTTAGTGCAACACAGGACAACAGCTAGACTTGTTCTGTTAGCTAGATTAAACTGGAGAAGATCTTGTCACTGCATATGCTTATCTAATCTTGTGGTCAGCAGCACCAGTGTATAATTACCTGCAGAGACTCATCAGGCTCTATATTAGACAAGTTAGTTTTACACAGCCACACGTACAAACTTATATATATTTATATGCATGCAGTCTGTGTGTACTTGAGTCACTTCCAAAACCTCTCTGCTCATAGGGCTACAAACGTTGCATTTGGAGAAGGCAAATTTGTCATCTCCTTCAATTAAAAGGCCCTTTTGTTTTCTGAGTGAGGCTAACTGCCCTTCTCTGCACAGATCGTGATGTGATTTTTGTTCATCTTGTGGGTGGGTAACCAAAATTACATACAGGATAGTTGGTGAAACTTCACCTATATCTTGATTTCTCATGGACTTCTGCCTTCTTTTTTCCAACTTCAGTACCACTGCTCATAAAGAGCATTAGATTTACGGGTATCATACTACTTCTCATCTGAACACTGCCTAGTTGCAGTTAGAGTGGGAGTCCTGGTTTTGTTTCTGTTCTGTATCACCGAAACATCTTCCTCCCTTGCGTCAGTGGAAGAACAAGGATGATCCCCTCTTTCTGGGGCACTGTCTCCCAAGGTACCTGACAGAGGGAGGAGGCCATGTACTGCAACATCTAGGTTGGCTTGTCGGCCAGGATTCCTGGGGTTTAATTTCATGACAGGGAAAAACAGAACAATGTTCATTCATGTCCTGCCACTGTCTATTGTCTTCCATTTCTTTTTGCTTCAAAATTATTTGAGGTATTTTACCTCTACTGAACATAAGTACTCTATGTGACTTAAGGAATTTTACACTTAATTCAGTTTGAGATTTAGCTAGAATGTGTGAATCAAAATCGCTTCACTTTAGGATGTTACTGTTACCTGAATTGCAGCAGATACAAGATTACGTGCTTGTGCTCTGACCTCCCATCCCTGCTTGCTTTTCTAAGTTTGATAGTGAGGAATAGCTAGGAGGGGATCTTCTGTCCCTTGCCTGAGGACCAGCACTGAGGACCAGAACACCAACTCTGGGGTCTGGAACAGCTGCACTCTGGGAACAGCAGACATCATCAATATTTCTAAATATTTAACTTGAACAAGAAAATTGCTGACCTGCTCTCAGCAAACAATGGTGAGCTATAAGCAATGTGTGGTTTGTTTTTTTTATTCAGACAGTTACTCCTTCATGGAAAGTGTCAAGCAGCTGTCTACAAGGAATAACAGATGATGTTATGAATGAGGCACTTCCTTTAGTTTCCTGAGAGTCAGTCACTTTCTGTGATGGTCACTTACTCTTAGCGTAGTCAAAATATTAGATTGTATGGAGGCTGGAAGACTTAATTGCCAAGATGAAAAGGGAGCACATGTTACTGAGGTTTTGAATGGCCATGGCAGTGTTTTGTTCGAGAAAGGAAAGACTGTGTGTGTAAGTCTGCAGCATTCACCCAATACTAAACTAACGTCAAGTAGTTGGATGTTATTGTTGCATTACTGTTGATTTGGGGAGCAAATCTGTAAAAGGCTCTTCTCTCTCAGTTTGTGGATTCTTAGTACATAATTAAAAGAGCATCATGCATGCTAACCTAAATGCTGATTAATCCTCCTAGCTAGTGGTTCTTAAACTAGTGAACTTCTATGTAATTAAAGATGTGAAAATACAACTTCTTGCTCTTTTCATATGCTATCCCTTTAAGGCTGTGCAATGACAAAACTATTTGCCATTCCACTTCAAGCTAGAAGGAGGAGTAGGTTTGGAGTTGAAATATACTGACCTTCATGACTTCTGCGTGACCTTCAGATTTCCAGAGTTCAGTATCTTGATTCAAGCGCTACTAAAACTCATTTCTGTTCCGTTTAAAATCTGAGAACAGTAAAGGCCTATAGCTAAGCATTCAGATTAGCCCAAACCAGTATTTTCTGCAAATGAAACGTCTGTTCTCTCCTTCTGTCTGGGTCGTGATAGCTTGTATCACACACTTCAATACATTATCTTAATATTGTGTTTTACATCTGTAATATTACTTCTCTTTGTGTTTAACTCTAGTAGTGCACCGTGTTGATAAGACTGGCTCTTTACAGAAGCTAAGTATGGTAGTGGCTCTTGACTTACCTTAAACCTCTGATTGTGAAAATGCCTTGATTTTTCAAATAGATGATAGAATTCCTAACAGTGCTATTTCTCAAGCCAGATACAATTAACAGCGAACTGGATATATACAGTGACCTGGCCCTCCTTCAAAGTTAGTTTTACAGCTGTCTCATGGCTACAGCTGGTACTTTCCATAGTAGATGATGATTTGTTTGAAGACTCAAACTGTGAGATGCTGTAATTAAGACAAGCGGAGGATTTGTGGACAGATATCTAAAAAGATTTGAATGTTCGAGATGTATCACAGAAACAAGATGCTCCTGAATTGGTGACTTGGGGGAAGAATAAAAATCTTTTATCTAAGATATTATTATCTGGCACAAAGCCTCATCAAAATGAAACTGAAGTGTGTCAGACTATTGCTATCGGAATATTTCCTTAAGGTTATATTAAACATGTTAATTTTTAACATGTCACAGAAACTTCTTTTTACCTGAGGAGCAGTAACTGACTTGCTCTCATGTTCCCATACACTTATTTGATATTGCCATACTGGGAGCTCCCTCGTACATGTGATTCTCCTATCTATGGCTATGTGCCTGAGTAATGGTCTTGCTCTCCTCTGATGTGATTTCTAGTTTCTTCCCCTGCAATATCAAGTGTGTACTTAGTATGTACTAAATATATAAATCCAAATATGTGCTCAACTTCTTTTAGAATCATGGAATCATAGAATAGTTTGGGTTGGAAGGGACCTTTAAAGGTCATCTAGTCCAACCCCCCTGCCGTGGGCAGGGAGATAGAATCATAGACTCATAGAATAGTTTGGGTTGGAAGGGACCTCTAAAGGTCTTCTAGTCCAACCCCTCCGCTGTGGGCAGGGACATCTTCAGCTAGATCAGAGTTGAACAACTTCTTCAACTAGGGCTCAGAGCCCCGTCCAGCCTGACCTTGAATGTTTCCAGGGATGGGGCATCCACCACCTCTCTGGGTATCCTAGAGGTGGGGGGGGGCCCCCCCACCACTTCTTTCTTACAGGTGAGGGCTCAGAGTATCTTCAAGAACTTCATTTGATATAAGCATCAGATACGGATGAAAAGCCTTGCTTAAAATCAGTTATGTTTGGCTTTTGTGTTATTGCTTAGTTTATTTAAAACATTAAAAAAGTCACCCCAACAGCACTGATTTATCTTAAGACTCATGGTTTTTGTATTGGTGTTTATAATGGCATACCCAGAATAGGTAAAATGTACACCATCAGCCTCTTTTACAGTGAGACACAGAATAGTTTTGGAAAGTATATGTGCAGTTGCAATTAAAGCATGAGGATAAATGTAGCATATATGCCAGATGGAAAAACCTTATGATCTGGGAGCTGCAAACTATCATTTAGTAGTCAGTGGCAGTTCTGTCTGAAAGCAGCATTTCTACTCGGCTGTAAAAACACTGTTAGGTGTGAGTAGCTAGGGAGCGGTGAAGTGAGAGTGTCAGTTAAGGACCAAAATAAGCAAGAGTTCCCTAGAAGTGTAGGCTAAAGACGCTGTATCTTACCTCTGAATGAATAATACATGATGCTTTTCAAAACCCTTGTACAGCATTTCAACTTCTCTCTTTTTCCTCATTTGTCTGTGTTCACTTTTGTAACTTCAGTAGGTTGCCTCTGAAGCTCTGTGTTAGCTTCATATCTCAATGGTAATAGCGACTTCTTCAAAGGGCATGTTAAAGCAAAAGTGGAAAATTAATTTGAAGTTAAAAGAGGAGAAACAAAATAT
Organism: Aptenodytes forsteri; assembly: GCF_000699145.1. Taxonomy (NCBI): domain Eukaryota; kingdom Metazoa; phylum Chordata; class Aves; order Sphenisciformes; family Spheniscidae; genus Aptenodytes; species Aptenodytes forsteri. Next base: position 622,278 of record NW_008795365.1, on the reverse strand, counting down.
CAAGATTTTTCCTCCTAACGAACTAGGAAAACATCTTAGTATAGTAATTTGTAAAATCTGGCATAATAGAAGTTAAGTTTTCAGCAGAAAAAGGTATTCCTTGCTATAAACTATATAAATATCCCGTGATCCATAATATCTTTGAGCTAGTTTGTGGTTTTGGAAGAAATAAGATATTTTAAAGGAAGAATACTTACCTTGCTTACAGCACCATTAGTGAATATTCTAGGCATGTTTGATCTTGCTTTAACCTGCCTGGCCCAGTGTAACCAACAGCCTTGTCACCGTGCAGGACATGATGCTGGCAACAACCCTGCGACCTACAGCAGAAATGAGTATGATCGCCTCAAGTCAATTCCTGCTCTTTCTCTGGTACCAATGCATGAAGAGTTGTAAATTTAGTAAGAGGCATGGATATTTTCAAAATATCCCAGAAGAAAATCAGTTCTGCTCCCAAACATGTGACTGACTGACATTTTTATTGTAGAAGACTTTTTTGTTACTTCAGTCAGTCCACTTCCTCCAACACCAGAGTCCGTGAGCAGAAATCACTGAACTACAGCAAAGCAATCATCAACTCTTAGCGTAGAATGAAGAATGAATGCATAATAAATTAACCAGAAAACATTTAAACCAAAGCTAGCCAGTGTAAGAGAGGAACACGCTACTAAATATGCTCTCCAGAGACTTTGTCTTAAAACCTTACAAATCCATTTGCTTCCCTTGCCAAAATCTAACAGAACTCTTGCTTGTAAGCTGATTCAGTAACTCCATGCTTTCAAACAGTATTTCATTTTTTTTCTTGAGGGCTTCATAATCTTCCACAAAGCATGTGGATGCTCAGCCTAAATCTCACTGAGTTGGCTTTCATGGCTTTTAAACACACAGAGCTGAAACTTAAAATATGCTACCGAACTGGAAAAAAATTTGCTCTTCCCCTACTGCTTAACTTTTTTTTGCAAATAAAAAGGTGGACTTCAAGCTTAACCTAATTGAAGCTCACAGTAGCAGGAAGAGTAAAATATTTGAGTGACAAGCAGAAAAAGCCTTCTCCCCATTGTCTGTGGTATCCCTGATTTGTCTTTCAGCCCTGGGAAAGCTGTGATGTCAGGATAGCTAAGATTCCTTTAGTCCAAGCTGTATATATCTTAGACACCTTAAGTGTCTTCAGCTAAGCTGGGTAAACAGTCTAAAATAAAAGCTAGCAAGCAGGAGCAAACTTTTGTGTAACACTCATTGTCATGCTTTAAATATCAATCTGTTGGATTAATAAGGTTGCTAGACAAAAGGAAATAATTTTAATTCCAAGATTTTTCTATAAGTGTAAGTTCTTGTTCTCTAGTTCTGCAGAAGCTTTTTATATTTTGCTTACATTTGCATAAATTCACAAAACACTTAAGGATTGCTTTGGGTTTTGACAAGACCTAGGAAAGCTGAGTAATAAGTATGTACAAAATACCCATCGGGGTCAGATCAATAGAGACAAAAGGAAATAATTTTAATTCCAAGATTTTTCTATAAGTGTAAGTTCTTGTTCTCTAGTTCTGCAGAAGCTTTTTATATTTTGCTTACATTTGCATAAATTCACAAAACACTTAAGGATTGCTTTGGGTTTTGACAAGACCTAGGAAAGCTGAGTAATAAGTATGTACAAAATACCCATCGGGGTCAGATCAATAGTCTGTCTGTGGCATGAGTGATGAGAGATGCTATTTAGGGATCAAAGAAGCACAACCGTCTGTGGGCCATGTCCCTTCTGTTCCTCTGTCATGCACAGGAGTGAGATCAGGAATGTCGCAAGATACATCCTTGCCTTTTCTTTTTCATGTCTTTTTCAAGAAGTGTGGGCAACGTGTTCAGAAACAACGGCTTTTCCTAAAGGTACCTGCATGGGATTCTTGACTGTGGGTCTTTCCCCCCGCTTCTCCTCCCACCTTCCCCAAGTAAGATTATAGGTAGTATTTATAACATGTAATCAAAGTGTTAGGTACTAGCAGTACCTAATGTCTCATCTGCTTTTTTTTGTGTCTTTTTAAACAGGAAGATGAACAGAACTTAACTGCATTCTAGGACTTGACTCCTGATGGGCTGGATTTTGTCTTGGCAGGAGTTCTTGAAGATTCATGCGGTGAAAGAAGAAACAGCCAATGGCTTCAGAATCCATGGTTCCAGAGCAGGCAAAACAACATCTGATAAAGGGAAAAAGGCGGCAGCAACAGCAGCAGCAGCAAACTAGGTCTTCCAACAGTGATGGTGAAGATGACATCTTTGTATTTGAAGCAAATGAGGCTTGGAAGGATTTTCACAGCTCTCTTCTTCACTTCTTTGAAGCTGGAGAGCTCTGTGATGTTACACTGAAGGTGATATTGTCACACATCCATTGCATTTAACAGTCTGAAGATTAAGCTATGAATAAGTGTGCTGGAGGCTGGCTGTGCATTTGAGCAGGGGTATGGAAGCTATAGAATACCTGTTGGATCTGAGGCCTCTCTAGATATGCTTGTGGTTTTTTTCCTTATTTAGGAAGTTTACAACTGAAATGTAAACACTTAAGGTATTGACAGTCTGAGAGAGGAAGTACCTGACTTTGACCTCACCCAACTTGCCTTCTAAGCAAGTTCCCATGGTTGATCAGTATATTACTGTGCAGTTTCAGCTCGTCGTAGCCTCTTTGTTCTCACACACTTTCATCCCCAATTTTATCTCTATTTTTGCATTCTCTGTTGCTCTGCTAGATCTTTCCTGGCAAACAGGATTTCTGGAACAAATCTAACTTCCAGCATTCTCAAAGAAAGAAGAAAAAAACAACCCCAGACAATTATGTTCTACAGCTGATCAAAGAGTAAAGGAGGAGGAAGAAACCAGTTTTATGATTCTTGCATAGCATTGCTTTAATGCATTCTTTGTAACTCAGCTGTATATTAATTAATCCTGATCACAATAAATTTATACCTAGCATCCGTAACAGTGGTTGCCAGCACCTACAAATATTAAGTAGTGCTTAGCTAGGCATCTTAGTAGTGTAAGATAGTTATTTAAGAAAAAGAGATGAAGCATAGCTCCTATACCAAGAACAAATGACAGATGCCTTTAGGAGAAATTGTTTGCCTCCCACTTTCACTATTAGATATTAACAGGGAAAATCATTGACAGATGTGTGTCCCTGGTGGCCCCCCCCGCCGGTAGGCATCTCATCTTTGTAAAACACTTGGGAGACAATGGAAATCTCTGAGAGGAAGAGGGTTTCTCTCCCTTCCACCCTAGTGGACAACAGGAGTAGAATAAGCAAGAACATTTTTCTGTTCTGCTTCACAGCAGATATTAAATTGCCTGTCAGCAGGCACTAGATGCAGCAGCAGATAGGTCCAGTGGCTCATAACAGTTGAGTTAATGCTCATAGGGCACTCACTGAATGACAATACTGAAGCTGCTCCAGCACGACAGCCATGAAACAGAACTTGCCTGAGAGCTCATCATCAGGTCTTTTTACATCTGTAATTTTAAAAGGCGTTTTGGGTAAGAAGGTTCATGTCAGAACTCTTAACAACCCTCTTCTTCCCTTTTCTTGACCTCATCCTCACCTTTCTCCCTTTCCACCCACCCTTGCAAAAAAGACAAAGTCTTGTTTTATAAATGTAGTTAAATGTATACTCCTGCTAGGGAAACTTGGCTTGGAAAATACACTTTACTGTGGGTGCAGTTTTTCTCCTCCCAAGTTAGGCTTGTATTAATGTTCATCTGTATTATTTGTGTGGAGCTACTTTGGTAATTTAAGAATATTAGATTGCATGACTTGGCTTCCAGTCCTCAAGTAGAGAATATAATCTATGGAGGCTAGAGCAACCTATGTACATCTTACCATAAGGCTTCCTAAATCAGTGATTTTCAAGTAACTGGTAACTATATCTTGAACTAGAATTTTCTGGAGGACTTGATTTTTCTTTCTGTAGTGCTCAGGCATTTCTCATGTTTTAAGAATAATTACTTCTCTACTGAACTTTCTGCTTTTGTGCGTGACCTCTGATAGCGAGCAGTTCTGGCATTGCTGTTGTCAAACCAATTACTGATTTAACTGCTGGCTCTTAAAATATGATTGTTAATAACTGGAGGGGAACTCTGATTTTGAAATACCAAGAACATGTTAGATATTTAAAATTAAGCTGATTTGGGTAAAATAGTGAAGCCACTTAGTTAAAAAGAAAGATCTAGTTAGAGAGTGGGATGATGGGCAGAATAAAAATCTCTGAAGGTGAGAAATGGCCTAGGACCTTTCCCTGATATAGCAGACCAGCTGGTAGCATCTTTTTGCATGAGTACTATAATTAGTTGGAGTGCTGACACTGTAACAGTCATAAACTATGGGAGCACACAGGGAGACTTCCTCTGCTCCAAAGAGTTAAAATCTGGAATTCGCCTACTGTACTGCTACTGTTATATGAACAGTTCCCTGTTAGAAGGTGGAGAGTGGCAGATACATACCATCTGCTTTTCTCCTGTTGGTTTGGTTTTTTGTTCATTTGGTAGGTCTATGAATTGTTCCTTCTGGAGTGATCTTATTAACTCACACTGAACCATCCATCTTTTCCTCTCTTTTAATCTGCGTACTCTTTCATGTGTGTCTGCTTTCTGTACTCAACTTACTGCTCACCAGACAGGTTACACTTGTGTTGATAATACACACTTTTAAAAAGGGTAGAGCAATTGTGTATTGAATCAGAGCTAGAAAAAACTCCAAATTATCTTTTATAATTTAATATCCTTTTTTTTAAAATTGCAAGACAACTCACTGTAACACCTTAATCTGAAAATGAACGTGTAATTCAAATCTGTCAGGGAAACTGGTTGCTTAACTCAGCCATCCCTTTATGTTAGTGCAGACTGCAGAATGACAAAGGCTGTTAAGAAAGCACTCCTGTAACACAAGTAGTGGATTGCTCATTTACCTTCAATATTTACATTCTCTTTTAATGTAATTGAATTCTAGAATTTTGTAAGTGAAAAGCTTGTTTTGTGCTTTCTGATCAGAATTTTGAAAAATACCTCATCTTTATGGGGAATACTCTATCTTTTGTGGCTAAACAGCTTCTAAAAACCTTGATGTGATTGGTAACTTTTAATAATCCCTGTAATAGCTGTTATTACTGCGGTTTTACTTGAATTTGCTTCTATAAACAGCATCATCAATTCTGAGGTTTAAATTAAGTAGTTTAAAAATGTCACTTTACAGTTTCCCCTCCGCCCCCGCTTAAAGTCTCTGAATACACATAAAACAAACAAGTGCCTAGCAGTCTCCTCCTGTCTCCAAGATGCATCTAGAAGATTCCTAAGGATGTTTCATTTAAAAAATAGGACACGGCTCTTAAAGAAAAGCAAGTTCAGTGCATCAGTGCTATTGCTTCCTTGTGTTATGGCTTTGCCCTACTCTGGCGGCCAAGTTACAACTCCGGTCGGCTTGGGATACATTGATCTAATGTCAGAAGTACAGAGCAAATTGAGTTAATTTGTTTGCACAAAATACAGTAGCTCAATGCATATTGAGTTCAGAATTCTTATTTCAGCTTAACTGTCCATCCTTTCATAGCTGAAACTGACGTTCCAGTAAAAGATTGGGTTGGTTTTTTTTCTTTTTTTTCAGGTTGGTTCAAAGCTTATCTCCTGCCACAAACTGGTGCTAGCTTGTGTTATACCTTACTTCAGAGCCATGTTTCTTTCGGAAATGGCTGAAGCCAAGCAGACGTTGATCGAGATCAGGGACTTCGATGGCGATGCAATAGAAGACCTAGTGAAGTTTGTGTACTCCTCCCGGCTTACTCTGACGGTGGATAACGTCCAGCCTCTCTTGTACGCTGCTTGCATTCTTCAGGTGGAACTGGTAGCAAAGGCGTGCTGTGAATACATGAAGCTGCACTTCCATCCCTCCAACTGCCTGGCAGTCAGGGCATTTGCAGAGAGTCACAACCGCATTGACTTGATGGACATGGCCGATCAGTATGCTTGCGAACATTTTACAGAAGTGGTAGAGTGTGAAGACTTTGTGAGCGTGTCACCACAGCACCTCCATAAACTCCTGTCCTCCAGTGACCTGAATATTGAAAATGAAAAGCAAGTTTACAACGCTGCTATCAAGTGGCTGCTAGCCAATCCACAGCATCATGCTATGTGGCTGGATGAAATACTTGCGCAGGTAGGGCAGACCGAGGCGCTGGGTGCCTGACTCATCACTGGTTTGGTTGTATAATCAACTGTTTGTACTTGGGTAGATCTCAAGATGAAAATGTTCTTAGCAGTTGGTGCCTCATCTGGTATTCACAGTTGTGAGCTGACAGTGGAAAAGCAGGTTAGATCTCTTGACTATCAGGAAGAAGTCATATTCTCCAGTTTCTGTAGAGAGAAGAGTACTCACTTTATGCTCATGGCTGGGGGGGTGGGGAGCCGACAAAAAGCTGCACCTGTGTTAGAGCAGAAGCTTCTTACATTTAAACATAGTGGAGAACATAAAGCCATCACTTCACTTGGTTTGATACTACTACAGCTTGAAATGCTTACTTCCCTTACTGGTAAGTATTTGTACTTAACAAAGGAGAGCAAAGCTGTTGAGGTTTTTTTACATGGCTAGGAAAGTAAAACTGTAACGGAGATGTGTCACATCAAGTCGTGCTACTTCTAGAATGTTCTGTATATTTAATTAACAAAAGACCAAGATACGTTAGCCCTACGAGCAGGCTAGGAAACATATGCTAGACCCTTTAATGCTCACTAGACTAGCACTGCTGGTTACCTGTAGGATCTGAAAGGAGTTTGCAGTTTAATCATCTAGACTTGATGCGAGTCCACTGCTTCTGAAAGAAACACATTGAGGTATCAAAAGATCACTCAGCTGAACTTACTTAAACACCCATTGGACCTCCTCCAGTCAAAGCGTTAGGTACTTCAGTTATTCAACTCCATATGTGCTGGTTATGGGAGTTTAGAATACAGTATTTGAGACAGGTATGGAGAACCTGTGCTGGGAAGGAGGGGGGTACATGCAATGCGCTGCAAAATGCCTTATGTATCTTAGCAGGTAGAATCAACTGTGCTGTTTCAGTTGTCACTGAGCTCCAACTTGAATATTTTGCATTTGGCAGAACTGCTAATATTGGCGTCGTGTGAGTAACGAGAGGTCCACTAACATGCTGCTGTCATTGTCTTCATGCATCATTTTTCACGTTTCCTGGTAAAAGACCACAAAAAAACTTCTTTAGTACACTATAATTAAATTTACAGGCAATATAATTTCAGATTTAAAAAAAAAAAACCCTAGATTTATTTTTGTTGCCCAGTTGTGCTAGCAGATGAAATTAACAGCTTTATTCTATTCACAGAAACCAGAGTCTAGAACGAAGCAATGAAAAAGTAAACCCCTTCCTGTAAATATGGGTTATTTGCCAGAGTACATGGAGCCATCAGTTGATTTGGACATTATTGGTAGCAGAAAACATGACTGGGCTTCTTGACAGTTATTATCCACATCATAATCAGCCTTATGGATTTCACTGTTAGAATGAGGTTCTGAATTTGTCAGCCTTGAGTTCTTACTGCATCACTAACCTCATGAGTCTATTAGCAGGGCTACGGTGGTGCTTTTAATCAGCCTACAATAAGCCGGGTCAAAGTAAAGGAAGAAGTGGGACTGAAAGCAAGTGGGTAAGGAAGAACTGCTAGAGACACCTGCTTACTTGACGACAGGGACGCTTGTCAGCCATATAACAGCACCATCCTGCTGCTCTGAGAAGCACTGGAGATAATGGACTTCTCCTTCACCATTGCTGCTGAGCTAACTTGGGAGCTGCTTGACAGCATTGACTCCAAACCTTAGGAAATCAGACGGTGGTTTACTTCAGTTCCCCCCTGCTAACACCTGTCCTACTTTTGCGCCTGATCATACTTCATATTCCTCACTGTTTCTCTCACAAGGACAAATGAAAGGTTTGCTGAAATAAATGACTGTGGGCAGGAGGACATTTCAAGGCAGTCTTGGAGAGGCTGACCTTATTTCAGATCTGCCCTGTCACTGGAGATTGCTCTGGGCAGTGACTGCCTGTAGCCTCACCCAGAAAGAGCCTTCCATTCCTCAGCCCGGTCACCAGCTCTCTTCTGGGCAACCACAGGAAGGATTTGGGAAAGGAAACAATTAGCTCTCAACTGTTTGTTGGTTGTTGTTTTTGTTTTTTTTTTAATGCTGTAGTCTGTCAAGTCCACACTAGAGAAAGGTGTTACTGCACTAGCAATACTTCCTTAATAGACACTTAGTTCATGCTGACAGTGTTTCCTTTTTGACTTGCCACCCAAAGAAAATGAACCATTCTAGCAAGAGCCCTCTTAAGCTCGCAGGGCAATGAGCTGAAAATTCATGCCTTCAGCAGACTAACCTGACACAGGCTGTCCTGGTAAAGTCACAGATGCTGCCTGCATCACATCGGGCAGACACAGTTTGCAGTACAGGCAGCAGCACTTCTTCCTCTGCTCAGCCTGGGCCAAGGGACAGTTCTCCGCTGCTGCTTAAATGCAAATGGTTGTAGCAAACATTTGTCACTAAAAAGAACTGTTCATATCGCTGTTATTCTGGAAGAAAAAAACAAAAGCCGCTCTTTTTAGTGAAGAGTGCGGGGCTGGCAGCTGGCTCAGAAGCTACCATCTGTTATGCGTGCGTCACTGTAAATGGTGAGACTCAGTCAGTTCAGCCAGTTACTCCAACTGTGTTCATTTCTGTCAGGTACGGCTGCCTCTCTTGCCCATTTGTTTCCTTATGGGTGTTGTGGCAAAGGAAGAGATTGTCAAGCAGAATCTAAAATGTAGGGATTTGCTGGATGAAGCAAGAAACTACCACCTTCACCTGAGCAGCAGGGCAGTGCCAGACTTTGAGTACTCCATTCGCACAACACCAAGGAAGCAGACTGCTGGTAATTAAATGTGTGTCTGATTATCCAGTAGGGAGTGATGTGGACAAAAGGCAGCACATCTGTGCAGGGTTAGATAGCTTGGTATAAATGGTTGTTAATGACTTAATGCAAAATTGGGAAAGCCATTGTGTACCTCTCTGGTAATTAGGTAATGTGCTGCATTTTCCTAGCAGAACTTTAGCAGTCATTTTCTTTCTTTAAAGCATTATTTATTTATCCTGATTGGCTCTAACTGTATTAAAGCTAGAACTGTTAGGTATGTTACGACGAGGCAGTATGCCTAAAGCTATATCGAAAACAGTGGACACTTGATCTTTTGGTGCGAGAAGGTTGAGCTAACTTTTAAACTCTTTGGTTAACCTACACCAAAAGCGAGTGATGAATATTAGACTGCAAATCCTAATTTTTACGTTGTTATATTTAACAAACAATCTGTTTATCTCCCTAAGCAAAATCACAAAAAGCATATTTAAAATATGCATTGTTTTTGCAAGAGCATAGATAGTTAATTGCCATAGCAGCATGCCAAGCAAAGGCCAAAATCCAGCATCCAATTATGCAGGGCAATGACCGTGCCCCCTTGAAGTGAAATACGACTTCTCCAACATAATTTTCAGTTCACTCTACTATACAACTTTATCCCCCATCTTCCTGCTAGTTTTCTGGAAACCCATTTTATCTTCTTCAGGTGTGCTGTTCTGTGTCGGTGGTAGAGGTGGATCAGGTGACCCATTTCGCAGCATTGAATGTTACTCTATCAGTAAGAACAACTGGTTCTTCGGCCCTGAAATGAACAGCAGGAGAAGGCACGTGGGTGTGATCTCTGTGGGAGGTCAGTAACCCTATTCAAAAGGCACTTGTTTGCTCCTTTTGCTGGAATTGGTACTTTCACTAAATAAATCTGTCTTGCAATGGCTTAACTGTTGGATATTCTTCAATTTAGTAAAGCTTTTCCCCATGAAGGGGTTTTTGATTCTGAAACAATCTGAGAGCATGCTTACTGAAAAGACATTACTGCGAACTGAGAGAGTTGGGGTTGTTCAGCCTGGAGAAGGCTCTGGGGAGACCTTATTGCAGCCTTTCAATATATAAAGAGGGCTTACAAGAAAGATAGGGACAGACTTTTTAGTAGGGCCTGTTGAGCTAGGACAAGGGGTAGATTCAGACTAGATATAAGGAAGAAATGTTTTACGATGAGGGTGGTGAAACACTGGCACAGGTTGCCCAGAGAGGTGGTGGATGCCCCATCCCTGGAAACATTCCAGGTCAGGTTGGACGGGGCTCTGAGCAACCTGATCTAGTTGAAGATGTCCCTGCCCAGGGCAGGGGGGGTGGACTAGATGACCTTCAGAGGTCCCTTCCAACCCAAACTATTCTATGATTCTATGAACAGTATATAGCCTCTTGCCTTAATAGGTGATTTAATTTTTAAAAAATCAATTATAAAGAAATGGCCTTACACAGCAGTCACCCAGAATTTGCTAGTACTCATACTAGCTCTCTTCATACTTAAATCCGTACAGGCAAGTCACTAAGACCATAACTCTTCCAAGAGCAGACCTACCTTTATTTTTAGGTCTCCCATCTTCTGAAACCAGGTCCGTGCAGTCCAGAGCAGCTTAGCACCCATGATGCAACTTTTCCTTGTACACGGTAGCCCCTGTGTTGCTGCAGCAGAACAGAAATCTTTTTTTCCCCATAGAAAATCTGGAGAGACTGATGTAAGTGTCCAAAACTGCAGTACTCAGGTTATGGGAAGATTTTTTTGTCTACATATCTCAAGCTTTCTATAAAAGTCCATGTTAGAACAGATCTCTGGTTGAGTACAGCATATAAAAATTATAAAGTCCATACTTATTAAAATCCTGATATTGAAAAGATCTGAAAGCTTTAACCTTTCTGTATTTGAGCTTTTTGTCTCCATGTAGGCAGGGATATTACATAAATGAAAACTGAAATGTTGCCAAGCAATCTCTGTATCGGAAGATGTGTATGTGTTTCAGGTAAAGTGTATGCAGTAGGTGGACATGATGGAAATGAACACTTAGGAAGCATGGAAGTATTTGATCCTCTCACAAACAAGTGGATGATGAAGGCATCAATGAACACGAAGAGGTACGTGTCCCGTGATCCAAAATTTTAAGTCCTAAGCCTGTGATACATGATTTCTTGCTGATGCTGAAAAACATTACGTCTTTCCTGCCTTTATTTGGGTTTCCAAACTGTGCTATTTTTAGGAATTTTTTTTCCTATTTTGGGGCTTTATGCTATCAAACACCTTTATTTACTAGCTGTAAAGCAAACACAAATCTGCATCACATACTTGCATACATCACATATTTGCACAAACACAAAGTTGTGCGTAACATACTGTAAGTATTTCAGTGCAAAACTGCATAATCCCTCTCTCTAGGGAGAGGCCCTGGCTAGTAACATTGGTTATGTTTATGCTTTGGCTTTCTTTTGTTGCTCTATTATCCTTTTCTTTTTTTCTTTTGAAGGGGGGCAGGGCTGGCTTCTGGAGCAGAGAGCTCTTCTGCTCCAGCTGTGCTTACATTCTGATATCTAGGGCCTTTCTACTATGCCCAGTAAAGAACTTGAAACTGATTAACTGGTTCTGTGGGTTTTTTGCTCTTTTTAAGAATGAGCAAGGTAACTGCCAGCAGAACATGCACAGTGAAATACTTCATGCCCAGGAAACCAATAGCTGCTTATGGTTTTGCCACAAAAGGCTGGAAGCACTAAAACACTGAAAGTCAGATGGAGGATTTTTCTTGCCTTTTGACATTTAAGATTCTTTTAAGGAGCTACTGCACTCACAGATCTGTAATTTTTTGTTTCTGCTGTCATTTAAATCAACCTCCTTAATTCTACATTCCATTTTGTTATTTGTTGTTTCTGAAAGCTTTATGTACAAGTAGGAGTAAAATACTGAGCATGGCTAAGTCCTAAAGCTATTCATAGCTGTGACCTAATCAAAGTAGAAGACCCAAACTCCTAGAAGTGCCTTCTTGCTCCTCTTCCTCCCTCCTGCCACCACCCCAGGGCATATTCTCGGCACACATCAGCCCTAGATTTGTGTGACATTTCTTACTCAGTACCTTGGTAAATGAAAGGGCTGCTGTGCCTTGGCTACACTCCACTCCTCCCATTCATGGAGGTGGTGTCGGAATACTTAGTTGAGAAAAAACTGCCACCATTGATGGTGTCTACGTTATCTGCTGAGGCAATTTAAGATAAGCCCAGGATATTGCCACAATGTTTGTTCTGTAGAAAGATTGTGCCTCCCTTGCTCCTGCCTAGGTATCTGTGAACCTGCCCTCTGTGTAATGAGACAAGAAAGTTTTCAGTGAAATGGTAAATCACCTATCTTGGTAGTTAAAGCAGAAACTTAACACTTACATTCTAGACCATACTTTTCATTTTGTAGTACTGATCATACTCTCATATTAGTAGATTCAGTAGAAAAAAAAATCTGACAACTATTTTAACACAGACTTAATAGAAAATAACAGAATGGAAAAAATTGCAATTAAATCTTGCTAGAGTTCAGTCATCTAATATCCAGCACAGGTTTGCCTTTTAATATGTATTAATATCACCCCCCAAAAAATCATTCCCAAATTGTAGCAGCAGCTATACCAACAAAGTTAAAACCAGCAGGTTTTGGTTCTCCATCAGATTCAATAAAACAAGATAGGAGGTGTAAAATTCAGTACCGAGACAGAGAAATCAAATAACTAAGACAATCTCATGTATCCAAGCATGTAAGTAGAGGACTTGGGCCTTAGGTGACATTCAGTCAAAACAGTATTCCATGACCCCCTGCCTTTATTTTTTTTTTTTCATTTTTTAAACAGGAGCTTTGTCTTTTTGCAGTCTAAAAATATTCTAGCTGCAACAGTCCTGTTCGTGGATCACACAATAACATACAGCTGCCTGGGAAGGCTGAGGTGAAGTTAAGATAAAACTCTAGAGCCCCTCTAATGGGAGGCTGCAAACATACAAGAGACTTTCAGGATAAAGCCGCAAGACTGACACAGGTGTGCAGAGGGCCAGCCACAGTTACTGGTCATTATTTATTATAATCTTCACTTTTTAAGTTTTCATTACTTTTTTCCCATAGTTTGAAACAGGTGCCAGTCAGGTAACATTGCACTTGATGTGTCTTTCCCATTCCCTTTCCTTAAGGATTTGCACTGAGGTATTGATCCTATGGTTTTCTTAGGAGGGGAATCGCTCTTGCCTCCCTTGGTGGCCCCATTTACGCAATAGGAGGTTTAGATGACAACACTTGCTTCAGCGATGTGGAAAGATACGACATTGATTCTGATCGATGGAGTGCAGTCGCCCCAATGAACACTCCCAGGGGAGGAGTCGGCTCCGTAGCCCTTGTGGTAAGTGGCTGTTTCCTCCCAAGTCGGGGCCAACTGAGGAACCGACCTGCTTTTCAAATCTGCTTTTACAAGGCAGAACACAGGATTTTAAACAAAATGCAGCTGGTGGGTCTGAGCACCTCAGGTCATCAAAATCCTATGGAACCGTGTAAGAGCTGAGGATATTTAGGATAATGCTCATATCAAATTAAACTGCGCTCCCTGCTCCCAGTACCTCAAGTACTGTTGAAACAAGTACCAGGACCCTTTTAACAACATCAGGCTAATGCTTCATGTCTCATTCAGAAGGCTCTGGTTTTCATGGTTACTATGTTTAAAGGTGCTGAATGCACCCACACTTTAATCCCCCTGTCGCCATGTATACGCTGCAAAATATCTGCAGCACTACATAACTTTTTCACTTCTTTAATTGGAAGATAGTGTTTACAAGTTGTTAGATAATTAAGTCTGTTGTTGGAATTCTTAAATAAAAGTAAGTAATTAGGACTGTATGGATATACCATGTTTTCCTATAATTTTAACATTGCTTATGAAAAGCTGAGTAAACACATATACATTACAAATAATCTTTCTCTATACAACTGTTTTCCAGAACCATGTTTATGCTGTGGGTGGCAATGACGGTGTAGCATCTCTTTCCAGTGTGGAGAAATATGATCCCCATTTGGATAAGTGGATAGAAGTGAAAGAGATGGGTCAGCGAAGAGCTGGCAATGGTGTCAGCGAGCTCCACGGCTGCTTGTACGTTGTCGGTGAGTAGGGATGTGGCATTTTGTAGTGCTGTTTCTGCCAAATACTGGCATTTTGGAAGAGGCTGTTGTTGCTACAGGAACTGGGGAACAGATAGACCTGAGCTGTACTTTGTGTTCTTCAGCAGAAGAAAGCAAGCACAACCAGGGCACGCTTAAACAAAGGTGTGTTAGTGAGGAAGTAAAAAGCAGTTCCTAACCCACATTTCAGGAGGGCTCTACTGTTCAGGACAATATGTCTATATAGAAAATCCTCTCGAGACTCACTAATCTTGAGTTTCCCTTTAGGAAAATGATTCTTAAGTTCACACACTTTTAAAGCACCCTAATTCTATTCTGAGTGTAGACAACAGTAGCTTTTTTGCACAGTGATTACAGTTATTCCACAGCCTGTTGTCCTAGGCCTGTCTTGTTCTGCTCTACCTTGCATTTACCCACTTTCCTGAGGGAGGAAGATGCCAGGTAGGTATGCCGTAGTGATAGTTGCAGAGCTCTGCCTTGTTTATTATCATAAAAGTGATTAAAAAAGTTTTGAGTAAAATGCTCCTCTGACAGCTGCCCCAGCAAGGGGAATGCATCACTGAAGTCTTACTTGAGGATGTTTTTTTCCTACTCAATTATTGAGCAATGCTGTAATTTGAAAACACCGCAAGAGTGTGTTTTGCTTAAGCCAGAATAAGATGAGGACCATCCTTTTACTGGTCTTAGGTTTTTTCTATTCCAAATTAGAAGCTGTTTCATTATAACTATGTGTAAGATGAATTCAAGGAGAAAAATAATAGAAATACCTCTCCTTGCAACTTGAGTAGAAGAAAATTGTCACTCTTGGTGATGCTTGTACGGTGGCAGGAGGGAGAGCTGTTAGATTAATTTTTAGGAGCTTGTAAAATTCCTGTAAAGAAATAGAGCTAGCCCACTGAATGCTGAGAGTAGCCTGATAATGCCAGTCCTGGATATCACCAGCACTAGAAGTGGCTAAAAACTGATAATGTGATGATTCTTTGCAGGTGGCTTTGATGACAACTCTCCACTGAGCTCAGTGGAACGGTTTGACCCACGCAGTAACAAATGGGAATATGTAGCAGAGCTTACAACTCCAAGGGGTGGCGTTGGCATAGCGACACTGATGGGTAAAATTTTTGCAGTGGGAGGTCATAATGGCAATGCGTACCTGAATACAGTGGAAGCATTTGATCCCATAGTGAATAGGTAATGTAAAATCTTTTATTTGGCTTAATAAGACAATGAAATCTGCCTATATGAAAACACAATATAATAGAAATAGTGTGCAGCAGGAGTCTATCTGTTGATTCCTGGTAATAATTGAGTAATATCCGTGACTGCGATGCAGGAATGCTGCTTATGCCACTCGGTTCTTCTTGTAAATATATAAGCACTTCCTCCTCCCCCTCCTCTCCATCCCTTGTCCTCTTCCCTTCATTCAATAAGAATCTACATTCTTCTGGTTGTTTCAATCTGATTTTGCAATAAATTTATCAGAGAAATAACAAGAATAAGCTAGCGGGGTGTATTTTTGTGCAAAGTAAACAGCTAGGCTGTATAACAATTTCAGACACAAAAGAAATACTTTCAAGTTGCTCAGAAAGGACAGGAACTTACTTTTCTTTTTTTCCTCTACCATCTTCTTTAGGTGGGAACTTGTCGGCTCTGTGTCACACTGCAGGGCAGGGGCGGGCGTGGCTGTGTGCTCTTGTCCCAGCAGCCAGATCCGGGATGTAGGCCAAGGATCCAGCAACGTTGTTGACTGCATGTGAGCTCTGCTGCCTCCTCCAAATTCCCGAAGAATGATAGTAGGGAGGCACTGCAGAGCTTTTAAACACCGTGTTTTGTATGGTAGGTTAAGAAATAAAACCAATACATTTTCTTTGTGAAAATGTTACCTTCTGCAACTGTAAAGCTTTTGGTGGCTTTCTATCAATAGTCATACAGAAAAGCCTGTGAAAACATGGAATAAAAGTGTGACTCACAGGAGAAAACCTGCCAAGAGCTGCAATCATCCGATTTTTGACAAGTTGTAATTTCAGAATCATTTGACACAGCTGTTGCAGGGACTCATCATTGAACTGTGAACCAGGCGTGGGGTGAGGAGAGAGAGCAGCAGTTACTACTGCTGAGCCTGACCCAACAGCCCTGCTACATGATTTCTGGATGACTCGAGTGCCATTTAATGTAACTTATTTTCAGGAATGTAGTCTTAAACATTTCCTAATTGTACAAGAGCTCTGTAACACAAAGCGTCTCAAGTTTTAGAAGGTAACGACATTCCTGTTGCACACTAAGATAACTGGAGTAGAGAAGTTCAGTGTCCACCTCCCAAGGGACTGCTGGCAGACGGGTACTCAGTCTGAAACCTGTCTTTCAAAGTACTTTCTCAAGCTAATACACTTGTTAGAAAGCTGAAAAGGTTCTTGACCTGAGTTTAGCCACTGGAATTCTCAAGTCTTCAATAAAATTTGTAGTAACTATCCCCCCCCAAAAGGCAAGTTTCTGTTGAGAGATCATTCCTGAAGTAACCAGTGTAATTTGTCCTACTTTGAAATGATAGTGTGTGAAATGTAGGCTTCGGTGGCGTCTGAATCACCATTTTTATACAAAATGGAAACACATAATAATAAAAGTTGCAGTACTCTGTAAAGACCTTTAAATGCAACTCTAGGAGATGACATCTCCGATTTCAGTATCCAGTGGCAACTCTATGGTAATTCTAGAGGTATTGGCTCTTTTAAGGTAGTTAAGCAAGGAAGATCTAGCCTCAAAAGAGGTAGATGACTTAAAGCTTACATAGACCAAAGAGAATCAGCAACAAAAAGAATTGGAAATAAACCAGTACTTATATTAAAAATTGAAATAGGAACTTGACAGTGTTGTGTACAAAGGCGGCGTCTTACGCAGTCAGAAACCCTGAATTCCGAGTAAAGTCCAGCTGGAAAGACTGCAGATTCTCGTTCCTGCATCACCTTGAACAAACCAACTGACAATCCTTTGTGACCAAAGTTTCACGCTACCAGGTTGTTCCAGGTGACCAGGGAGAACAGCAAACTTCTCTGCATTCAGTACCAGGGAAGAGGCAGGACAGTACGAGCATAAGGCACAGCCATGTTTTGCTGTTCAATTACCATCATTTAGCTTTTCTGTTTCAAATGGCTTGCACTTTGGTAGCACCCAGGGACAAAGTGAACGGTACTGTAAATAATGAAACATTGCAATAAAACATTTGTACTTCAAAGCACCTTGTTTCTAGTATGACTGGAGCATGCTATTGTGGGTAACATTACAACACTGAGTATTTTTTTGCTTCTGCAGAGTAGGCCCCTTTGTCAGCAGGGAAAATCCTGCGTTAACAGCTGTGAGCCATACTGCCCTGCTGCCACCCTTGCCCCCATGCAAGGATGCGGTCACCCTTGTGGTACTTCTGGCTCTTGATCTGGCTAGGAGGGGTGGAAAGAAGAGGTGCAGGTTCCCTCTCTGGGACCAAACAGGTTCTTCTATGGATGTCCTGGCTAACAAGAAAACTTAAGAGAAAAAAAAATAAAGGCAAGTTTTCCACAAAGAAACACTGACCACAATACCAAGTAGCCTGGCAGTGGTGCTTGCCAGCCGATACTTTTCTCCTCTTGGTGGGAAAGTGCTAGCACCCATGGGTGCAGCCTGTAACTCGCGCACATCTGGACCACACTGACAGCAATCGCCTTCCAGGCACCAAAGGGAGACACGTGTGTTCAGCAGGGAAATAAGGTTACAGTAAATGTGCTGGGATTCTGTACCTCTGCTGTCGACCCTGTAGCTGGAAGTCAAATGGTACTAGGTCTGAACACGACTGTAAGACAGACACTAATCGCGCACCAAGCACCAAAGGGAGACACGTGTGTTCAGCAGGGAAATAAGGTTACAGTAAAGGATTCTGTACCTCTGCTGTCGACCCTGTAGCTGGAAGTCAAATGGTACTAGGTCTGAACACGATGTAAGACAGTTTGCCCCCCCCCCCCAACAACATTTGTGCTCAGGCTTCTTCAGGTGTATTGTTAAGGGCTGGCAGGAAAACTGCAGAAAAGGTTTACAAGGAACAACCCTGTTGCCAGTACAGCGGTGTCCACATTATTAATCTTAGATGGCACCAGAACTACAAATACTTTGTGCAGAACTGTTTTTAGAAACACTATTGCTGGAAATGTGATAATGATGTCCAAGTATCATAAACAAATTAGTATAGGATTACTATTGCAACAAACTGTAATGACTTACCTGCATATAAAGCTGTTGTGATTTAACACCAGCAAACTCGTTTTTCTTCCAGTACTGGCAACAGGATAATGATGACAAAGAAGTAACCTCCCCCAGGCTGAGGGAACAGAGCAGCCCACTCCGGTTCCCCGTGGTGAGGCAGCCCTCCAGTGGCAGCAGGCCCTAACTCCCACCACGTCTTCTAATTTAAAACTAAACCCAGGATTTGCGATAGCAAAGTCTTTAAACATTCAGGGTCATGAGATCATTGCATCTAAACACGATGCACGTCTGATCCCAAATGTGGAATTGTTACTGCTTCTGTTAATGTTGTTCTTCCTGCATCTAAAAGCCTTGACCTCACCCATAAAAATCATAAACTCACAGATGTCTATTAGTACATCCTTTAAACACAAAGAAAAAAATAATTTTGGAAGAATCGAGCGTGGTCACAGTTACTCACATCGAAGTTTCCAGCCTGCTGATTTTAACCATGTCATGGGCTTCCAGGAGGAGCAAGACCAGACCCTGGACAACTCTTGACCAACCCCCTTGGCCGTGTACCTCCAGTCACATGTGTGCAGCCAGTCACCCTTGCTGCCTGTCCACCCCGCTGCCGCCCCAGCTTCTGGGACACGCCACCTCCCCGTCTGCTCCCTCTCCTGCTGCCACACAGCAGCCCTCATGCACGACGCTGCTCCTCACCTCAGGACTTGGACTGTGGCTTCCCAATTCCTCCCAAACCATACCACTGCCAAGGGCAGCGCATCATCTGCTGTGCCACCCACAGCCATATTTGTCTTCAGGAAATTTTAGTCTGAGCACTTTTATGTATGGAAGATCAATACAAAGGCAAAGATTTCCCTTTAAGTTAGATTTCTGATCGCTACATTAAAATAGTAATTTCTGATT
This sequence comes from Aptenodytes forsteri, assembly GCF_000699145.1. Lineage (NCBI taxonomy): Eukaryota > Metazoa > Chordata > Aves > Sphenisciformes > Spheniscidae > Aptenodytes > Aptenodytes forsteri. The sequence goes on along the minus strand of NW_008795365.1, from coordinate 603,036 downwards.
GTATTTTTTTCAGGACATGCCATAACACCACGATGATGCAAGGATCTTGCATGTACTAGTGTTTATTTCAATTTTGTAAAATATGTCCTTTCAAAATAATCTTAAATTCATACCTTATTATTTACATTCAAAGGGGATTGCAAGAATTTGGTTATACTTTCACAGCTTGGAATACTTTTTAATATTGCTCTTCCCCAAAGCCATCTCATTCCTAATAGAGCCATGTTTGTGGTAAAACTGTCTATCCTGCTAAAATATTCAGATGTGGACAGAAGACTTTAGAAGGCGATGCACGTGCTACTTGCATGTTTTAAAACGTAAGCAAAATATATGCATGCACTCTTAGTCCCATCAGAAAGACTACAGACTTTCCTCCTGTTTGAACACTGGCTGAGAGAAAATGATTTCACCGAAATGTCCGCCGGTAGAGGGGGATGCAGCCCTGCAAATAACCAAGCCTTCGCAGGGGGCTTTGCACACACCATGTATTTATGCAACATAACCAACAGGCAATCAACCAACGGCCTCCGGCTGCTGCACAGAAGCAGGAGGTAACAATGATCCCAGCCAGGCGCTGGAGAGATCCCCTGTCTGTTTCCAGGATCTTCTTTCAGGTGCGGTTGGATTTGGGGGCAGTTACTCCAGTGTCAGTGTTGTTAACCTTTGTAGCATGCACGCACGTAGGGCAATGAACACGTCAGAAGCAATTTATTCATCAAAACCAAGGAACTTCTCTTGCTCTTGATCTGGTACCACACTTCTTTTTTTAGAGCAGTGGGAAGTCAAGATAATTAAATAAAAGCACAATTGCCGCCAGCATGACTGGCAGCAGATTCTGAAACCAACACTCGGGCTCAACAGCCTCTTCCTCTATGCTCGATCCAACTGCATTCAAGTGCTAGCAATAGAGATGCAGACAGTCCAGCAGCAATAAGGCTATCAAAGCCCCAGGAAATTTTATGAGATCGCTTTGCTGCTCTGAACTTTTGTGTGCACTTACCTAAAATCGGGCTGCCTTCCTGTGTCCTGACTGCATGACCTCAGTTCTATGTCCTACATCCACTTGCAACAGCATTTTGACTCTGGAGTGATTCCATCTCTTCTAGGAGTTGGAAACAAGCTGCATGAGAAAATTCACGTCAACAGGCAAAAACCTCTACCAATGGCAAACACTGAGCAGTGGGGGGCAGGCCTCACCGACTCAGGAAAACTCCTGAGTAAATAAAGGTTTGTTAAAGATAAAATTGAGTGCTCAGAATGCAACACTGATTGCGCAGCTTCCCAACAACTCCAGCCCCACGTAACTGCCCTGAACCACAATGAGAAACAGAAGCAGTTGTGTTTACCTCGTTTGCTGCATGTCCACTCTGCTGAAAGCAGCTGCAGGATGCTCAGCGTGATCTTGTGTGATGGGACCACGGCTCCGACACCAAATGACAGTGAGATTCATTTTACAAACAAGTTGTAATCAGGCAATAAAAATTCAGCCAATTAACCTGTTTAAGCTTAATTAGAACAAATGCCTGGAAAGTCCGTAACTCCAGATTACTCCCACAGTTAAATGGGGCTTTCTATCTTCATTTAGGCTGAAACTGCTTTTAAAACTATTTTCAGCATCGCTGCAGTGAACAGTTTTGCAAACCCAAGTACTTTATTCCAGATGCTCCACTTCAATTTTTTGCTGGCTGCTCTTACCACATCTGTATTTGTTTTCTAAACTTTTGCATGTTCTGTTGACTGGAACTGGCAGCAAATAAAGCACTCCGAGCCAGGAGATGAAACGTGTATTTGTAATTCTTTCCTGGCTCTGTCAGCAAGGTTGGTGTTGCTGCCACTTCGTGGCATTTTAATGCAATTCCTTGGGTTCCAGACAATTTCATTTTAAAGCTGTTCCAGCACACATAAAGAAAAAAGTCAACAGGCAGCTACGTAATTTCTGCCATCTGACTTGTCTGGTCTGCAGGGGTTGTCGTGTTCCATCACTTCAAGCAAAAAGCCCATGCAAATAAATACCTGCCACAAGTTTTCCACCAAAACGGTGACTCGCTCTTTCAATGAGTGCACACAACCTGCGTTAGCTGGTGTGGCAGCCAGCGTCCTGACAGAGATAGTAAGATACACATGCACCGGGCTTCGATGAAGAGAGTGCACGCGTGGCTACGGCTGCCTGCCTGGCTGCTGAAGCACCCCTGCTGCCTGGCAGCGTCCCACAGGAGAATTTCTCTGATGCTTATTAAATTAATGGTCCTGAAAATTAATACTCTAAGCAGGCAACTATGCAGCTATAGCTGTTCCTGGGAGTGGCAGCGAGGCATGGCTCTAGTTACATAGCCAACGAGAAACGTTTGCGTCTTCATTTGCTTGACAGGTAAGACTTAACTCGGGCCAAGAATCATAAGCAAGTTATCTTCCCCTACACACATTTTCCAAGAAAGAAAAAAAAATGGGACGGTGCAAGTCAGCATACCTAACTCAGCACGGACTGCTGGGAGAAAGTAATTGCAAATCCATGCACTGTGCTGACACAGTCTGAGTCAGATCTCCAACACAACAGCCGCCAGATGAAACAAACAGCACATTACAGCTGCCAATATGATTGCATTTAGATGTCACGTTGTCATTGCACGTTACGCCACGTGGCAACTTTCTCCTCCCACTTCTCACTTTTCTTTTTGGGGAGCAGCTGCCAGCTCCCCAGCCAAAATCTTGCTCAATGCAGGACAGAAAGGACAGAAATGGAAGAGCAGAGCCAAACAGCCCTTCTTTCTTCCCGTCCTTAGTGGACATCCTAGCTGCTCTCGCTACTGCCGTTTGGTTCCCAAGGTCTTCCTTTTACCTCCAAGAGACCGCCATGCCTCTTTCTCTCTCTTACCTCTTACTTTTCCATCTCCTCACACCTGGCTCTGCTTCCCCCCAGCTGGTTTCCTTGCTTTTTATCACTCCCCACCCAACGTGGGTTGCTGGAGCACCCCTCAGTCAGCTAACCATAATCCATCTTACCGAATTACCACCAAAGATCTACAACTCCATGCTCCCACGAGGGCTAGCCCCTCTGCTCCATGCACTCTCTTTTCCTGCTTGCAATGCCTGCACGCACGCGCACTTTGGCTTTCAGAGGAAGCCAGTTTGACCTTGGCACCAACACTGCTCTGAGGCATGCCAACGCTCCCTCCACTAGAGCCTATCAGAGGGGGAAAAAAGGAAAGCTGATGGGGGCATACACTTGCCCTGCTCTGTAAAGCCCGTGGCCACAGCAACACACAGCACAGCCCTGATGGAGTCATTAGCCCTCATCATGGCCTCGGAGCTGGAGCGCTGCTATCTCCAACCCCTTGGGGTCAGGCTGAGATTCATGCCTCTGCATGTGCGTGGTGCCGATTCATACCCACTGATGACCGGTTTTTAGCAGAAGGTTAGTAACCGCCCTTAATTAAAGATTTCCTCACTGAAAGAATGTCAAAGCTGTCAGACAAAATGAACTGGTAAAACAGAAGACTAATTCTCTCTTCTTTTTCATGTTATCAACCAAAAGACAGAGGCAGCATGGGACTACTATGCATGTAGTCATTAAGAGAGAGGAAAAAAGGAAAACACATATGTACTAGGTATCCAGAGATCCCGAGGACACTTGGCCCAGTAAAACATGCCCCAGTCTCAGGCAAAATAAATGGGATTTGGAAACATGCTGGAGTATTTTGCCAAAGTAGTACTTACAAATGAACCCCAGCATCACAGTCGCATCAGGATGGACACCCCAATTTCAAACTTCAAGGTTAAAAAACTTGAAACACACCGTTTTGATACCTTCCTTCAAAAGGTGGCAATGAGGTGAAGACAGTGGCAAGTTCATGCTGTTGAATATTTCAAGAAACTCAGCCACAAATCAAGGAAGATGTGCGGCACAATCACACATTGCATGGCCACATCAACCCTCACCTCCGAGCGAAGCTGCACCCAGGGACTGCGCTTGTGCAACTGTGTGTGAGCAGAGCACAGGGGAGAGTGAGACATTTCAGCTTCAGATCAGCGAAACAAGAAATTCTGCCTCCCCAGGCAGCTTGTTTTTCATTTCATCTTTACAATTTTGACCAACATCTTTTTAATCTGAAGAACTCAAAGACAAGCAAGTCAAAATTCATATTTTAATTTTTTATATATATATACACACACACGCAGCAATTCATCCTCAGTACAGAAGACAAACAAACAAAAGATCTGTGGCACAATTTCTTTGGAGAGATTTTTTTTTTAAACTTTTTTTTTTTTAAGCTGTATCACAGATCTGATTTTTGTCTTTTTCAAGGACTATAAAAGGTAGCTACTTCTTATTCACAGAAGCCTCAGAGTGTGGATTCAGTGCTGAAGTCAAACACATCAGTCTCCTCCCCTCGCCTATTTGCACATCTTTTCCCACTGGAGACTCCATTTTGCAAGAGGTTTGGCATCCTCATTTCTCCGTGGGGCTCTAAGACATCGCGCCTCTCCTGAGCCGAGGCCACTGCTGTGTCCCAGCACGTGAAGAGCTGCTGTGAGAGGGAGGACTGGTGCATCACTCCCCACGGGATAAGGACCATTTAAGAGATTTAAGACCAATGTTCCATGTTCAGGAAACCTGACAGTTGCTTTTTAAGGGCGCTTTCACTGAGAGTTGCAGATTTTATTTATGCTCTAAGATGATAAGTAAAGTGGGGTGAAAAAAAGAAAAAACCCAACCCTGTATGATAACAGTTGAAATAGAAATCCCACAGAAATGACCCAGAAATGCAAGGAGAGGGCGGCTGGCAGCTGAGCAGGCAGGCAGCGGCTTGACCAGCGTGCCACAACTCACATGCTGCCCGGAGACCCGATGACACAAGCCCTGCCAGCGCCCACGGCACTACTGTATGTATTCATGTCGCAAAGAAAACGCTACTCACGAAACCTTCAGCTCCTGCCTTGCTTTGCAGATTGCATCTCCCTCACTCCCATTTCCCAGGGCCCTCCAGAAAAACAAGACAAAGCAAAAGCCTGACCCCAGATCGTAACTAGCTCTTCTCTGAACAGTGAGGAGAGCTCATGAGGAAGTTCAGAGCTTGCTGCACCTCGTGTAACAAGCAAAAAGGTGCACAGGTTGGAGTAACTTTCAGAAATACCTTTCAGCTGCCACAGACCACATACGGGCTGACACATGCCCTCTAATATTGAAAGAGAAAAAAGCTATTGGTTGGGATGCAGTTTTGCTGGCTCAACAGAAGCAGACAACATTGCTGTATTGCTATGATATGAAACGTTGGACCCAAAGAAAACCTTAATCTCAGCAATACTGAGTAGGAGAGGAGAAAAACCCAGTGGGAATTCCAGGAACCCTGTACCTTGACAAAACACATCACAAAACAGCAGTGATCACACACTGCCATCGTAACATGCACAAGTCCTCGTTTCAGGAACACAAAGTTTATGGAAACACATTCAGAAATGCTGATGATGGCCCAGGAACACTGTTCGTTTCAGGTAGTGACAGGGGTTACTAAAAGTGCAATTAATATAAAGAAAGCACAGGTTGCCAACGGGCTATTTCAGTGTTTGGAGAGCAGCATAGGGCTGAGAATCAACTTTAATGCAGCTGTTTTGCCAAAAGTAACATTTGTCTTTGAAAAGGGTAGGCCAAGCCAAAGAGAGAAAGCAAGCTAATCTATAATGTATAACAAGTCTCAAAATAAATTAAACATGGTTGCAAAATTAAGTTTGGTCAATAAAGGCTCAATAAATAAACAACAACAAAATATTATTGGAAAACAACCCCAAAATATTTTTGGCTGTTTTAGGCTAGGGGGCTGCTGCCCAGGGCAGAAAGCCGAGTGGGGCAGTCGACGCCTGCTGCAGCTCCACAGCCTCCTGCTCCCCCTTCTCCCTCCCTAGCTTTTGGATGACCTCCCTGCTGGCACATTGCACCTCCTTCCTCTGCATCCCTCCTTCTGCTCCCCATCTCCATCTCACCTCCAAAACTAACCCTCCTTGCTTTTGCCCCAAGCAAGGAGTGTGGGAACCATACCTTTCGGGGTGCAAGGGGGAAGGAAATGGTGGGACAGAGGACACGAATGACCCAGGAAAAGCAGCTCCACCCCAGCCAGCAGGCAGGACAGCTCGTGTCCAACTACCCCTCGCACCCCACCGAAACCAGAACAAAATTCACAGACGCTTAATCTACATATGTACGGCCACAACCACAAGCTATCCTCCCATGTTCTTTTCTTACCCTCCATGCATCTTGCAACGAGCCGGGGGCCGACCTGGTTTCATGCCACTTGAAACACTAATTGATGGCAGTGAACTGAGTCCCAGTCCCACCTCACCCGAGCAGATGCACCACCAAGCTCCTCCTGTCTAGTCTGTAGCTAAAAATCCCACCAGATGCTCATCTGGGGACATTTTACATTTCATTTCTTTTGACTAACTAGGCATTTTTTCCTTTTATTCTTACTTCAATACCGATTTTGCCATTGGGATTTTCGGCATGCAGTGAAAAAGTGCACTGACCCCAAAAAAGTGTACATTTCTATATACAACATCTGTAATAGCAACATACCTAGTGGGCATTCAAACAGGTTCCAGTATCCTCTACAATTTACATACCACATTAGAAAACCACATCCATTATTAGCAAACATCTTAGGTGCAATGCCCGTTGCAGAAAGGACCTGAATTATACACACAAATTATATCACAATAGTGCATAGAGAGATGCAAAAATCATTCTTCCAAGGAACAGTTACATTGCCCGACATAAAACAAAAAGTGGGAGAAGCCCCAAACAAGAAGCGTAAGGCCATTGCAAAGAGATCACCTTGCACAACCAATGAGAAGGAGAGCTACCATGGGGCATGAAGTCCTGCGGGATTCCCTGAGGGAAATCCTCCTCGCAGCACTTCAGAAATACGTCCGTTAACTAGACCTGGGCAGACCCTCCTCCCAGCACCGAGCCCTGCAACACCTTTGTGGCAAATGCAGAGCAGTACGCTTCAGCCACCATTTCTGTGCCTTGTCTCTTTGTTTTCTTATTTAAGTTGTTCGACTGCATGAAACCAACCCGTGGGATTTTCCTGTCAGCGAGCGCTCAGAGCCAGGCTCTGCTGGCCTTCAGCGGCTGACCGCAGCACAGTCTTCCCTGAATCCATTTTGGGAGGACAGGAGGCAGATGTCTTGAGTCATGACCCTCCCGCCACTCTGAGCATCTAGATTTGCACCCGTTCTTGTTCCTAAAGGAAAGGGCAAGGGGCGATGAACAGGGGAGCAATTGAAACAGAGACTTCTTGTACAGAAATTCATACTTAAACCTCATTCAGAAGGGAAACACTAAGACCATTCAGAGAGAAAAGGCAAATTACAATTTCTCTACAAGAAGCTGAGAACACGAGGACTCTTGCAACAACTAATAACAAATAGGCTACTTCATTTATTGTTTATTTCCCCATATGAATGAATCAACCATCTCGGAAACTCCATCACACACAGGGCAGAAAAAGTTATTTACAAGAGGGACATACATCCCCAAAATAAGTTTAAGATGTACAGATTTATAATGGGAACCAAGAGGGACGGGAGAGGACAAAACCAAAAACAAGGACATTGCAGTCAGACTTTGACTTTCAGTTACAGAAGAGATCTCCATCTCCATGTAAGTGGGGTTTTCAACTATTAAATAAATGGCATCTTAAAAATAGAACATTTGACAATTTCAACACATGTATTATTTCTTCTAAATAAATATTGCATGGAAATGATGCTGCTTTGCCACCATAGCTGCCTCCTCTCCTTCTGGGACTCAACCATCACCTCTGTTTTTCCTTGGATTCATGGTTTTGTTTCCTAATGGGAAATGCTATTTTCTCCACTTATGTTCTGGGTTTTGTTTTTTTTTCCTTTTTTTTTTTGTTTGGTTTTTGTTTTTTTAAAAGCCTGAACAGGCCCAAGTGAAAACGATGAGCATCTTTCCTAACCCTTTGCAGGCCTCTGACCCGGCTCAAGGTTGAAATATGATGGCTTTTTAAAAATTACCTATTATTTAAACAGTCTTCTCCATGACCTGAAACAAAACATAGCTTCCTGCTATGTAGCTTGGTACTGATGCTTCCACAGATCATCTGTGATTTCTTCTTGTTAAAGAACATTCACACAGCATTGCTGAAGAGCTTACATTACTTCCTGTTCTGAGAGCAGCAAGTAATCAAAAGACCAGTGCATTGGCCTCTGAAATTGTCTTTTTTTTTCCTTTTTTTTTTTGTTTGGTTTTTGTTTTTTTAAAAGCCTGAACAGCCCCAAGTGAAAACGATGAGCATCTTTCCTAACCCTTTGCAGGCCTCTGACCCGGCTCAAGGTTGAAATATGATGGCTTTTTAAAAATTACCTATTATTTAAACAGTCTTCTCCATGACCTGAAACAAAACATAGCTTCCTGCTATGTAGCTTGGTACTGATGCTTCCACAGATCACTTTTGAAATGAGAGCCCCCAGATAGCCCCCCACGTGCCTGTGACACAAACTGCTCGTGATCTTGTTTCCTCCGAAGCCCGGGGGGGTTAGCCCTGGGAGCGGGAGCAGCCCTTGCACGACTGCCTCCGCACGGTAGCAGAGCACGTGCTGCCTTTTCCCAACTGTAAAGAAGCAAATGCCAGTAGTTCATCTGCCTTCACTGGGTGTCTTCTCACCGACTTTGCCCGCCCGATGCCCTTGCATGAGCTTTCCTAGGAGCAGGGCAACAGATTATCACTATCTGGGCAGCAAAGTGCCCAAAGGGCAGGTGAGGACAGGACCTGGTGCACCCACAGGCTGCACCAAGCTGGATGCAGGATAGGGGCAGCTGCATGCCCTGCCTTGCAGGTTGCAGCAGGCAAGCTGTGAGCAAGTGGCTCTCCGACGGGAACCTGGCCTGGCAGCAGGGAGGGAGATGGGTGTATGCGAAATAAAAGTACCGGGTGGACCCGCGTCCCTGCTTCACCTTACGCTTACCCCTAACACTCTGCTACAGTTCTTGCAGACTCCCACAGCAGTTTTCAGGTTCAATAAAGCTTGCTTCCTTCCTTCCTCCTCCTCAGCTGGTGATCCTAAAACTAGCTTTGCTTGAAGACAAAGTCAGAAGAAGGCATCGACCCACCAGTCTGGAATCGAGCTCCAAAGTGCATGTCAAGCTTTCAGGCCAGCTGGCCATCCCCGTGCTTCCTGAGAACAAAACAGTTAATGCTGAGCCTCTCTCTGTCCCTGGCTTACTTAGAGCAGTTGCTCCTCCACGGAGGAGGAGCACAAGTGAAGTTTGATAGATAAAACGGGGAAGGGGGGACATGGACCTTCCTTCCACTGGTTAGGACAGCTTATCCCTGAAATGCACTAAGGCTGTTAATAAAGTGAACATAAAAGGACAGTCCCTTGAAGGTGTGGGAAGACTCAGCCAGGATCCTGGCGGTCCTGCACTGCCAGGGGAGGCGAGAGGAGAGCTCCCTTGTGCTCAGGACTAGGGCAGAGCTGCAGCATGCTCCCACCAGCTCCTCCCAGAGGCAAGATGACTCCAGGCTTCCCCATGGCAGGGGCCATTTCTACAGAAACTACTTTTGGAAATGTAGACCTTTTGCTGATATTTATTTACTGTCCATTTTCGTGAGCCTCAAAATCACGAGCAGGTATTTTACAAAGAGGATACTGCTGCACACCTGCAGACCTGTTCCTCCATTCTGAAGTTATGTGGAAAAGGGAGCTAATTCTTTCCTGCAAGCACAATTATTTTGGGATACTATCCTTCTCTTCACCACTCCCACGGGTCTGTCAGAGATACGGCAAGGGATGCGAGAGGGGACCAGAGAGCTAAGGCACACTATTAGATACGAGGATGGCAGGATGCTGCTGTCACACAACAGGAAATCTTTGGGTAGAGAAGGGTGTCTTCTTACTGAATATGTGAATGTCGCGGAATCTGCCTTCACTGTTACTGTCACCTGCAAAATCGCAATTTCAAAAATGCAGCTCCTGACAAGGAAAAAATGCTTGCAAACAGCTAATTATTCCCTTTCGTGTTCCCTTGATAGATTTCTAAGTCACTGGGCCCATCCTGTAGTTTGGTTGAGAAAGAGCACATGAGTTATCTCCCACATGAAGGATGCCCTACCTTTGGTACCAAATCCTGCTCTTAGATATTCACCGAGACCAGCAACGGCTGCAGGCAAATATCCAGATGCAAAATTTGTCTTATTCAGCCACTTAGTCCCTCCTTAAACAGAAACGATTCCTCCCCATGTAAGCTCTCAGACTCAGAACAATGTCCAAGCAATCACAGTGACCCAGTACAGTTGTCCACCCCCACCCATCGAAATGACAAAGAGCAACCGGACAAGGAGTCCTCAGTGTAAGCGACGTCCCTCCACTGCAGAAGAGAGGCAGAGCTGTTTCCAACCACACCTGGTCATTTCGCCACCCCAACTGTGTTTGACTTACAAGGCTTAAACCGAGCAAGACCCTAAATAACATAGTTTGAGTGCTAAGGGCATGTGTGTGCATGAGTGCACGGCAAGGAAGAGGACCAAAGCAGCCGTGACTTAAAAAGTGAATTTGCAGCACTGAAGGCAGTGGCTTCCCCCGATTCTCAGGACAGCAGCTGGCTCACAAATGCAAGAGGGTGAGGTTGGAAAGCAGGCAAGGCAGACCACTTTGCTGTTTCTATTGTAACATAATGCTGTTCGGTGCTGATGAGGTTGCTACTTGCCGTCTGAGGAACAAAGACACCAAAAAGATTGCATCTGTGCTTGCAAAAACACTTCTCTGATGTCTTCTGGGCACACGACTGTTGCAGACTGTAGGATGTTGCATAATAACCTCTGGAGGCAGATTTCCTTCTTATCGGCACTTCTTCATGTGTGATTATTGTCCTGCTGGTTATTTGTAATAGAAATGTTTATAGACCATCAATACCTTGAGCCATTCAGACAATTCATTGCACTTCGTCGTTTTAAAGGAAGGTGCCATCAATGCTGAGGCTTTCCTCCGTCTCTTCTTTTTCAAGGCAGCAAAGCGCTACCCTAAAAACACAGTTCAAAGTTTTTCCAGTGTAACCAGATTCCTTCCACCTTGATTTATTTTCCCTTGCAGGTGCTTTGTATCCAATGATTCAACAAGTTAGGCTGTTTCTGAGGCTTCAAAAGTGCAAAAAAGTTCAAGGTACTTAACCACCTTGAGCACCAGTTAAGGCGTATTTGTTTCCAGTCTCAGCCACTGTAAACCCTGTCTAGTGTAGTGTATCAGTTCGGTCATGCTACTGTTCAGTGCCAGAGCGCACGTCGCTGTGCTGAGTTCAGCAAAAAACTCTGGAAAAAGGGGAGGGAGAGAGAAAACATTTGGTTGGTTTCACACAACAGGCACGTCTGACAGGCGAGTGGGCAGCGAGGAGTGACCACAGCAGCACACTGTCAGTTGGCAAGTCCAGTTAAACACATTGTTAATGCAGAGAGCTCAGCAATATTAGAAAGCTGTGAAGCATAACAAGCACATGAGGCAGGGCACGTGAGAGGAAAACGCACTCACACACGCATACACACACTGAACCGCTTCCCCAGGTGCTGGCTTTAAAAGGACATCGAGACTCCATGGTAGGTGGACAAAAGTTTGGGTGTTCACACCCCAGTCCCCGCTGCGTGCTTCCTCCAGATTTTAAACAGGCCAAATCTGAGTGTCTTTCTGAGTGATGCGCCAAAGCACACACAGCTGCCATCAGACTGGTCCCTTTCCTTCATCCATCCTCAAACCTTGGAGACATCATGATTTCTCAACTGAACAGGTTTAAAAATTTGTATAGCTTGCCAGGCTACACAGCTCTGATTTGGGTTGCTTAAAGCTGGGCACGTCAGGCAGATTTAACAGAGTCCTCCTATCCTGCCATCAACTTCAGGCTCCGTGCTCCTCCTCCCGCATGGGCAGGAGATGGCTCTTGCAGCATATGTGAACCTGCCGGGAGGTGCCAGCAGGCCGCACGCCCTGCTCTGTGCTGGCAATCATCTGTGCAGGTGACAGCGAGTTACAGGAAATTATCACACCTATTCCTTTCCAGTCACCTTTCCAAGAATTCCTGCATGACCTGCCTTCCAGTGACATGGGCTTGTCCCAGACCCTCTGTCCCTCCAGCCTCGATCATGTTGCCAGGTACCTTTTCAGAAACTGGCCATTCTCAGCTCTCCTTTTTTACACATAAAGATTGAACCTGGAGGCTGAAAATTTCTGCTTGGCTGTTCAAGAAACTCTTCAGAAGCAGAGAGCACACCACCTTCATTCTAATACTTCCCAATTCAGAAGCAGAGAATACATTTCACCTGATTTTCCCGTTTTTGTTTACAAAATGAGTATCCATTCCCTCCATGGGGAACAGAAGAGCTGTAAGCAGAGACAAGGAGTCCAAACCCCCTGCCTGAGCAAATGGAAGATAATCTGATCTGTGACCACAGCACCATGTGAGAGGAGAGTGACTTCACATGCACGCGTGCAACCTCAGCTTGTCCTCACTATGGGCGATCAGAGGCCGGAAGACAACCTGTTACAGCCTCATGATCCATGGTGCTGCCCTGAATTATGGCAAGGAGCTGGGTCCTGCGCTGGAAGCACCTGGCTGTGGACCCGCCAGAAAGCACTTCAGCTCTGCACAAGTGACTCAGACATCAGATACAACTAACTGCTTTCCGCTAACTTATGACTTCCCTGTTTAAGGGAACTCGATAGCTGAAGGCCACTGCTCTTTCCTCTTCTTATGCTCTATGAATTGCATATGCGTATGAGGGTTGTGGCTTTTTTTTTTAGTTTTATGTACTCACTCTCCGTACCTCTTAGCATCTGTACATTACACTGAATTATTGACAAGTTCCAGTTCTGAAACTCATCCACTGTCCTGAACAGTGACAATAACTGCCAAGCCTACATGAGTATTCACTGTTCTCCTGCACAGATCTACTCCCTTGGGAATATTTACTACCCCCCAGCCATCATTCCCCTACATTAAAATGGCAACACAGAGCAGGTTTTAAATTTAGTCTTGATTGATGCAAGATTGTGCTCAGGCTGCCCTCCCACAGGTTTTTCTCCATGACTCATTCCTCTTATGCAGCTTACCAGCAGCATCCACCGCTCCTTCTATGTGACAGTCTTTTATCAGCCTTTTGAGGATATAATCCAAGATACTACACATGAATTGCTGCTGCGAGCACAGATTTGCTCAGAGGACAGCCAACGATGGAGTTACTTTATTCAAAGGTGACTTGCAAAGCCTTTCAAATTTCAGCAACTGCCTCATTAGTGTGAGTATTTTTACAGCCTTCCAACAATTCAGCCAGGCACATCATGCTTATTTTCTTTTGCAAGTTTGCCAACAGATCATGGCAATACATCCCTTCGCCCACAGTAACTCACAAAACTTTGTATTTTATGAAAAATGACACTGCAAATGCCACGTGGGATGGCAGGTTGCAGACTGAACTGCACCCGCTCTAGGGCTTTTGCTTATTCACCATTGCTTGTACCACAGGACAATACAACATTGTTAACAACAAAACTGTAAAATAAAAAAAAGTAGCAGCAATTTTAGGATATGCTGCTGACAAATACTGGTCACGTGCCCAGCAAGGACTCCAATTCAAGTGCTGCTCAGCTCCTCTGTTACGGACAGAAGCCAGCTTCACCATTTTCAAGACAAAAATACCTGGAAGTTTGACAAACAAACTAAAACACAAGGCTACAGGCCAAAAAGCTGTTTTTAAAGAAAGCAAACCAACTCAGAAAAGCTAAGCGCCCCAAAGGGAAAAACAAACAGCAAAAACACCCTTCTACTTCTTGTGTTACCAAGAAGCGAGTTGGCTGGTTTCCTGCACTTGATACCTGCATCTCTTAGCTCTTAGACATTTGAGGATGCCAAGACAACCTTTTAATTGGAACACTCATCAATATATCACCATCAAGTATCTCTGCCAATAACCTGCCAATATGCCATAGCTGTCTATTTCAACGTATTTAACGCTTTGATCTTTAGGTATGGTGTTTGCTACCCTGAGTGTTAGGATTTAAGCAAGTACATACACATAACCACAACACGTAAGACAGAAAAGCCAGAGGGCAAAAACTTACCCTTATTCTTCCTGGCCAGTGCATCAGCCCGTTCCCAAATATCATACGCATAGAGGATATAGGAAGTGATGTTGACATAGGAAGAGGTGACGCTTGGGATATTATAGGGGATAGTGATTGAAGAGCCAATGCTGTTGCCACTGCTGTTGGTAGCATTTGATCCTGGCTGAGAACTCACAGAACCGGCAGGAGAGGGCATTGGAGAAAGAGGAGAAGGCATGCCTGTGCTTCTGCAGGAGAAAGAAACACCATCATGAATGTTTAACTTCGGAGTTAAAAGTCTTGCCACAAGACTATCTTATGCCAGGAGCGATAGCTCCTGGTGTCATCCAGGCCCACAGTATGGAGTGGAGTGTTGAAAATAGAGATGTGTTCAGCTACGTAACAAGTAATTGTCCTTCGAGTGCAAGACCAAGGTTTTTGAAGTGATTTGTGACTCTAAGGACTTCTCTTGACAAAAGAAAATGCGGGACCAGACATCAGAAAGGGCCACCCATCCACCTTCCAAAATCTACATCTACTTGTGGAAGCCTTCACCAGATTACTTAAATGTGTTTTCCTAATGACTTCCATTTCAGGCATGCTGAAGCTCCCCACCTATGGAGGCTGGAGCTTTCTGACAGCTAGTCAAAGCAGCCAGGTCAGCCTACATACACTTATTTATAGACATAGGGAAGCTAAATGCAGTCAGCTGCCCGCCTTCCAGACACAGGCTGGCTTCATCACATCGCTTCACCCCCACCACTTCACCCAACCTAATTTTAGTCACTGGTATGAGAGGGCCTCCACCACTGCTCCTGGGAGACCATTTACTTTCCAATAAACTATACTGTGCAAGGTGGCGGAAAAATAACTGGAATTTCAGCATCACTATTAAAGACCAAACAACCCTCTCTCAACCACGGAGTTTAAAAGGGACAGACGTGGAGCCGGGTAGCTATCTGCCAAATGCAATTACCACAGCACACAGAAAATCTTTCTTACTCATTGTCATTAAAACACAGGCCCAGTCTGCTGGGCATCGGGTCAAACACTTATGTGACAGCTTGCCTTTTACTTTTGCTGCCACATACACAGCAACACTGCTGCAGATACATAGAATGGACAAAATGCTGAAAAACTCACAAATTAGAAAATTAGTTTCTTTTTCTTAATTGGTGACTGAGCTAAAGAGAAAAATACTAAAGTATCACCTCAAAGTTATGCTACCACAGGGTGAAGGCATAACCCTACTGGACAGTGGCTAGGGAGATGGGGATGGTATCCCATTAAGCCTCAAGGGATCTCTAACGGAACAAAGATGACAGCAATAGGGGCTCTGAAACAGCATAGTGACAATATCTTCCTTGCTCCTCTGACCTGCTTCTCTGGTGGAGAACTGCTCTGCTTGATACACAGTAACTCTGGACCTCATAACAAAAACCCTTTCCAATGAAAAAAGACAGGAAAGAGAGAGCAGAAACATACTCAGGCTCCCTTAACAGTATGATTTCAGGTGGCAAGAAAGAGCGAATGGTGAGGCACTCTCAAATGCAGCTTGCAACTCAAATACTCCGGCTACTGTTTTCACTCACACCCTTATAGACACATTACAATGTATGTATTTTTAAATCTTACCTTGCAACACACGGAGAAGGTGCTTGTGTTACTCTGGAAGAATTCTGCAGCAAGGAACAGAACTCTTGTTAAGTTTGTGCTATTCAGCCAACATCAGTAACTACCGCAGCCATCCAGCCGGTAGTTTAGTAATACGCGTGCCCTACCTTGAAGTGGTCATTCAGGATCCTGGAATACTTTATTGCAGTGTCTTTTTTGTAACGAAACATTGCCATGTGCAGAATGGACTGGCAGCGCATGCTGTGAACAGAAACACACCCAAGCATCAGTGTTCACACTCACTGCTGCCTGCTCAGCAGTCATCAGCCTTGTGGGACGGAGGCAGGCCCACATCAGCTGTACTGCAAAGTCAAGAAAGCTCAGAATTTCTTCTTCTGCTCATCTTAAAAAAACTCCGTGAAAAAAAATCACAAGGGAAAAAAAAAACAAACGAGGAAGGGCCAAGTCTGGTCTTTTACATAAACAGGTGCCCAGACTCCTGTAGGTGCCACAGGCTGACTAAGCCCCCATCCAGAAGTGCCTCAGCTATGTTCAGCTACAGCTTCAGTTACACGGCTCAAACATGGGCAGCCAAATCGCATTCTTTCACCTTAGGTGAAAGCCCTTATGCGCTCTCAAGTTACAAGCAGATCAAATTTTAGAGCCTGTGCCTTCCACGTGTGGTCCCTTGTGATATCCCAGCTCACTTTAGAGATGTTCCAATTCATCCTGGTTTTTATATTGTACTTTTTTTCCTTGCAGAACTCTGATTCCCATTTAACTCATTCCTTCACCCCTGAAAGTAATGGGTCTTTCACTCTATCAAGTCTAAAAACAGAATAAGAAGGCACAGCAAAACAGTTACGCACCATAACACGGCAAAGATTTTTGCATGTGAAGATGCTGAGGAGTCCATAAAAGGTTTCAATGTCATGGTGAATCTAAGGAAACAAAATAAACAGAATCTTGTCAGCCATCAGTACTCTGAAGTCTCACTGTTTATGAAAAACCAGTGCATGCTGTTATCTCAAACACTGGTCCAAAAGTCAGGAAACCTGCCCTGAGTTCTTACTCCTGGCACCAAGTGCTTTGTATGATCTTGAGCAGAGGACTGTGTCTCAAAATGCCTTGTTTTCCACGCAGCAGGAACAGATGTGGCCCCGTATGCGACTCACTCTCCTTTTACACTGATTAACAGGCAACATCCCTAGAAGTAGATGCCCCCCATGGGCCACCTACAGGCCTGGGGCCCAGAAGAGGTGCCTCCAGTACTGAAGGTGAAATATTAATTCAAGTGTTTCTGGATAAGACAGACATGTTAGTGGAAATGTTTCTTTTGGAAAACAAACAAGCAAATCTCCTTTTTGAAAACAAAGCAAGAGCATCTTGGAAATATAGTCCATCAAGACTAGAAATCAAACAATGTAATTTAAAAAGTTTGAAGTCTACCACAAAAAGAAAACCTGACAGCTGTTTCAGCTGTAAGGCAGGAAGTCAAATCAGCTCTCGAAAACACTCACATAACCTGTAATTTCAATAGGAATAAACTGATACCTGTCTCTCTTCTATCCAATACATGGTTCCTTGGGTTGCACTGTCTATATATGTCACACTATCTACATACATCTACTATGGCTGCGAAACTAAATGAGGAAGGTTGCTAAGAGAAACCCCAATAAAGTGTACTGGTAGAAAGACACATGGGAAAAACCAGTAAAACCTGCCTTCAAGCAAGCTGCAAGACCTTTGGGGCACAAACTGTTCTTCCACACACTATGTTGTTGCTTTGCTTTTTTTTAACTGAAATACTACTGAGCTCGCATGCAAAAGCAACTTCAGATCTGGATAAAGTAAAAAGTCCTTCATGTCCTTGATTGTCATAACCAGTGTCCTCTGGTGTACCTCAGCTGCAAGGCTCAAATGCTGAGGAGGACATGGTAGCTACAGCTACTTCTTCTGATGAGCAATGCTGAAACGTTTCGAAGGATTTGTCTCTGGTGCCTCTGGATGGTCTGTCTGTCTCGTGCTTGTACAGCAACCTGAATTCTGCTCCATGGTGGGAATCCAGAGCTGCCACAGTTGCAAACAGGCAATGCAACTAACCCTTCCCCTCCAAACATGCTGCCTAACCATCACGCTTTGAAAACCGCTTACTTGATGAGATCTATGGTGTCGCTGAATATGCTGTAAGCTGATTTAGGCGCTGGTGCATCCGATTCCAAGGCAATCCCATATTCAATGAAGGAAAGGGCAGCATCTAGGTATTGAAAGGCCTTTCCAGTCTTGTCAGTCTATTGGGAAGAAAATTCTCATTTTTAGACTACGACAAAAACTACTCTCAAGTGTACCTCAAATTCCTTTTTTCTCCCTAGTTAGGCAGGATTTGGAGAAAGAAAAAGATGCAAGTCAGGCCTCCGGGTGATAATTAAAGGGTTCTCAGCAGAACCCCTAATGTGGTCCCAGTCATCAGCTTTGTGTGCTCTGGCTATTTGTATCTCTTCCTCTTGCTCACTGTTTTCCTCAAGTAGTTTATTATCTTCAAATTTTTTGGATATTGTTGTCTGGTCTTGGAGGCCTGCCTCGTGAAAGGCAGATAGGGCTTTCCCACTGCAGTATCCCCTCACTTCATTTTCACAGGTAAACGGCAAGTAGCAAATGTACATTATCTGACTGAGCAATAATTAGCAAAAAAATACGTTCAGTCATGCACACTGTTAAACTGCACAGCAGAAAAAGCCAGTTACATCTGCAAAGGGCAATTCCAAGTCTTGTTCACCAGCAACATAATTACCGTCAGGATCCTGACATTTCAGAGTAAACTGTCTTAAAACTAACTGTTCCAGCTATCTTCCAAGGACTTTGTGATAGCTCTGCAAAGCAAACAGGCCTGCTAACCTCAGAGAACATCAGTTCTGAATCCTATTCTCTAGGCATATTCTCTAGATGTGTTTATAACAAAGGGAAGCGTCTGAACATTTGGCAAATAAAGACAGCCTCCCCAGATATGACTTGAACATACTCCAGTATGGAGCATGGAAATAATGTTAGCCAGCGAATCTTATTCACATGCACTCAGTTACAAGGTCTGAATGCAAGAGCTGGTTAACATTTCTAACACAGGGCCAAGACTTACCATTGCATCAGCTTTGTGCTTCAGCCTCTTGGCCTCTTCCATATAGTGTTCCATCGGATGCTGTCTGAATTGGGGATAGAGAGAGGAAAAACAGAAAACAGAGAAAAAGGGTAGGATAATTATCAATTTTACCTTTGTATCTAGAGGATGCTATGAGTCCAAACATCCTGTTTTGGTAAGCCTGTTACAGCCTTATCAAACACATGTTACAATTATGATAGTCACTAAATGAATGTTGTCTGCATGTTCAGAAATACACATCAGCTGAATGCACAGATAAAATGAATTGATTTCTTAAAAAATGTATGTTAGAATAAAATTGAAAACTTACATTTTGAAATAAAAAACCACCAGAGGTTAGGCTACTATGAAGCCAAGTTTACTTCTTCGCTCCCATGGAAAGATAGTAGTTATGTGATCTCCTATCATTCCTCAAGTACAATACCACAAATACATTTTGATTGAAACATATAGTAAACTTTGCAGTACCACACACTCATCTCAGACCAAAAGAGCTTGTATTCAAGTTATCTACTTACAAGAGATATGGTCACCAAGGCTTCTACAGGTCTGGGTCTCAATCAACACATAAATGATTATCAAGTTGGACCACACATTTTTGTGCACTGGGATAATCTATTCACTGTACAAATGGCACACAGCCACCTGCGCACTAACAAAACAAGCAAGTAAAGAGTCATGCCCTCTCAGAAAAAGTCAGTTGCCTGCCCAGCATCTTGTCACAGAGGAGTTTGCCACTTGTCAAGACTGAGATGAATCAAAACCCATCACTTGTAGGCAGGCACAAGAGACACCTCCTCTCAGAGTTAAAAAGTACCTAATTTCTAGGGTAGCTTCCCTCAAACCAAGAACTGTTGTAATGAGACCTTTGCTTTGTGGTGGGCGGGGTAAGTGCCAGGCACGAGAAGGCAGTACAGGGCAGGTCCCAGACATCTCTTCCTCTCTCTTTCCTCCCAGAAGACGTGCTCATTAAGAAGCAGAAGCCAGGGTGGCTGCAGGGCCAGCCTTGCCTGGTGTCTTCAGAAAGTACAGATGAGGGGTGTAAAACAAAAACTTACTTTTCAAACTTGAGCTGAGGTCTCCTTGGCTTGGAGGTACCATTTGGCAAAGAAGGCACTGGGAAAGGATTTGTGACATCCCCTGCAGATCCCTGAAAAACCACAGAGTAGAGATAAAGCTGGTTAGAGAGATATGTCTAAACCAATTCCAAAGCCTGGCTTTCCTAAATTTCAAGAGAAAAATGTTTATTTGTCCCAGGCATGGTCTATTCTCCAGGCTCTCCTGCTCTTCTTACCTTCTTCCCCAGCACCCCCTCCAATAATGGAAATGGAAACTTGGCTTCTTACCTGACTGGTAGTAAGGCTTAATACCATTTAAACTTTTCCCAAGCACGGAGAAATGAAATACAAGGTTTCCTTGCACAATGACTAAGATAGCAGTAAGGCTGCAAGCAGCACATCTTTCACAGCCACTAGCCAAGGCAGGAATGGGTAATACCCACTCACACTTATTTCCAGCTTAACCACACAGCAATTGCTGATTCTCCATTACCAACTACATTATCATGAAAAAGCAAGCAATTAGAAGCCAGTTAATACAGCATGCACAGTCTGGCTTAACACGCACCCAGCAACATCCTAGACCACACACACCCAGCCACTAGTAAACAGCAATATAATTAAATTTTATGACCCAAAAATGCAAATATCCAGCTACAAGGATCATTAGCAATTTTGTAAGTAGGCTATAAAACCTTATACCCAGGTTGCAGTCAAAAACACAGGTTGCTTGTTTCTTATTTTTAAGCAATCCACTCTTTCTTTTTGTAAACACACTTATTTTTATGCCAATATTGTACTTGCAGTTGCCTACAGTCAGAAACAGTTACTACCATAAACATGATTATCTTGCCTTTAGTTTTTACATGGTCACCCCTTCTCACTATGTTTCACTGGTGAGATGAAAACAGATGATGGAAAGTCAGCAGAGAAGTTACAATGCAGGCTTTCGGGCTAGCAACATATGGTCACAGATAGCCATTAAAGGGGCAAAAATGCTTCAAAGAGCTTTCTCTGGCAGCTGGTTTATCTTCCTTTTTAATATCCTCAGAGCATGTTTCTAAAGCGAATCACACAGCACCCATGGGTCGCAGGAAACATCCTGCCAGTTATAATGGAAACCTACTTTGATGCCCTTCGACAGTTCAGTGTGATCTCCCTCCACTTTCTTGTGCTTGGAGAACAAAGGATCCTTGTGGTTGTTCTTGTTCCTGGCAATGTTATCCATGGCAGGCAGCTCGCCGCTCTCACTACCAGGTCTCTTTTGGGCCATCTTGGTTGACTTTGGTGCAGGATGTGCAGGAGACATGGGTGGCAGTGGCGGGGGTAGCAGGAGATCTTTCTTCTGGGTTTCAAAAGAAGCTTTTGATGCTCTGGAGATGGAAAGCAAATTCAGCAATTGGGATGAATATGGTGTACATATAATGTAGGGATTTTTTAAAAACAGTTACATCATATACCAATTCTGTTCAAATTTCTCTGGAAGTGTGAGATGATTTGTTAACATAAAGGATCCAACAAAAGCAAAATGAAACTTCAGGGATTTCATCATGCATTAGATACCACATCTTCACCTGTCAACAGCATACAAGCAAGTTGCTTTTCAGGTAGGAATAAGCCTCAGGATTTGTCCTTGGAGTAAAGACTTGCAACCAGAATATCAGGAAGTTGCAAAAAAGGCATTCCTCCAACACAGCCCCTTTTCACTGAAAGAGGGAGAGAGGTAATTACAGCGAATAAAATCCCTGGCACACATCACCCAACAAGGCAAATGAACTGCAACACTGCCTCTCTCTCCCCATTATGGCAGAAGATACCTTCTGTGGTCAGAGATACTAACCCTGACACTTAATCCTGTACGTGCTTTGAAAGAATTAAACTGAGTGGTTCCTCTAAGACTTGGCAGCTCAACTAGACAACACTTACAAAGTCGAGAGGATTCAAGTGAGAGAGACTTAAAGTGCTGTGCTTTTAAATGGCAGAGACTAACACATTTAATAATACAGTGGCATATCAGATTTCTGATCATCTGAAGTTAGGATTACCAGGGAACTCCGGCAGCTCTAAGCAGAACCAAATAGCTTTAAACCTTGTTTCACTACTGCTCATTTACATAATTTTTATTCAGCTTCTCAAAGTTTCCAAGAAAACACTGAGCACTGAATCCCAACTCATGGACTGCAACATCAGAAGAGGAGGAAATTAAGGTAAACCCAGTAAGAAGACTGAAGCATGACGTTGCACATCTTGCTTCATTCTACTGTGCATGGGACAGTCCTCTCCCCTCTTCCACAACCCACTTTTCCCATGGTACAGTCCCTACTCACCGCACACATGCTCCCTAGCTTCACTACCTTAGTACAGCTGATGCTCCAGAAAGGACTACTTTACACAGAGCACAGCAGCATCCCCTGACATGATCCAGAGCCCTCTCTCCCCAAAAATGCATCCTATCCTTCCCACTCCGAAAGCCAGAACATGGCTAAAAGGGGTGCTCGTTTTCACTGAGAAAAAGGGGGGAAATGAACCCTAGAATTAAAGTCCTTCCATTATTACCACAGCTGAAATATCTCTTCACCCAGCTAAATGTTAGCCCCAACGTCTCAGTGCTTTAAGAGTATGTCAGTGCTTTCTATGCAGAAAAGCAGTTTACTCATATTGTCAGGACACAAACCTCAATGCTACATACCAATCCAAGTCAATACCTCAAATTCCAGCTACAAGCAAGCACGAATTGAATGCAGTAGCCCATGACTGACGCATGAGCCTCCCCTCTCGGGAACACTGTCCATTTGAAGACATGCTCTTGGAAGCATTCGCTCTAGCAAAGACCTAGCCAAAATGCTGGCAGTTCACTGGTATACAAATTATGTGGTAAGTTTCAGCAGATCTACCAGAAGCACTGCAAATGCTCTGCTGGAATAAATGAGAAATTCCTGGACATAAAGGCCACCTGAAATTCCAGACAGAGTTGCGATTCAAAAGGCGCACTGGTTGTGTGTCCGTTAGGTCACATACAAAAAAGACAAAGACAAGAAGATGATTTTAGCAGAGAAGGGAAATGCTCCCTACCCCTACCCACCTATACATACAAATCTGTTTTCTGGACTGGGCTTTGCACATTTCACCCCTATACAAATTTGGGCCAGTCACAGTGAAAAGCCTATTGGCACTGTGGCATCTTGGTTTGGTTAGAGAAAGGGGGAGCTGCATATCCACGTGCTTCTGAAGCATCCCAGTTCAGCAGCCTTGCACGGCAGCAAGGTGAAAAAACAGAGCTCTGCAATATCCATCACATCCACCTCTGTGTTCTCAGCTGGGAGAATAGAGGTCCCACCTAGCGCAGACACCGTGTGCATCAGCAGCCAGCCAGTAAGTGCTATTCAAAGCCTGTAACCAGTGACAGCAAAAGCAGCTGAGGGAGCAGACAGTATCAGCATTAACACCTCACTTTTTTCTTTCAGCAGGACCTGTCCAATTAAGTAAACAGCAATGATCACCAAGTCAAAATTTATGGACATACAGTTACACTTAGTACGATATCCTTTCCAGAGAGGCTGCCAGAACTCTCTCTGCTGTGGACATGATTGCTCAGTCACAGGAACGAGAGTCACGACTCCCAGGCCACCCTTTTCAGCTATTTCACCTGTTCGCAGCAGGATTCTGAGCAAGCAACTCAATGTGTCTGCACCTCAGTTTCTCCATGTGCAAAATGCGTTCACATCTTCTCACCTTACAAAGACTAAGAGTTTTAAATGCATGTAAAGTATCATGAATCTGATAAAAAGCTTTCTGCTGCTTCCCATGCAGTGAGAGCACAAACTTCCCCAAAGTAAGTATGACAGCAGAACCCAGAATGAGGAGGACATAGGCGAACAAAAAGAAGTTCATAGAACCATAGAATGGTTTGGGTTGGAAAGGACCTTTAAACACCTAGTCCAGCTCCCTTTTTAAAAGCATATTAAGGCTAGGTCCATTTCTCATGAAAGCAGAAATAACTGATACTTGAACTCTCAAGGCTTACTCACCTAGAATTACAGAACAGAATCATAGAATAGTTTGGGTTGGAAGGCACCTTTAAAGGTCATCTAGTCTACCCCCCCCTGCCGTGGGCAGGGACATCTTCAACTAGATGCCAAGTTCTCTTGCCATCCCCAGAAACCCCTAAACTATCATAAAGAACAAGCATATGCCACTCCCCACAGAACAGCTGCCACCTCCCAGATCATCTAGGGCAATCATCTGCTGACAGATTACCACCACTGTAGTTTGGAGAAGGGGAAATGACTCCTGCATCTCAGCAGGCAGGCAGTCTACCACACTGCAACTCAAACAACATATAATTTTTTTGCACAAATCTGTTTCATGTATCTGATCTGAAAGACAGCAGTGCAAATGGTTGCCCACCAGCTTAGAAGGAAAAGTAGTACGGGCACAACTGGCAATTAAATTTCTTGCAGCTTAAACATTTTTTGAGCTACGTGTAATGTATAGATCAGAGCATGCAGCAACATAAGCTGCAGGATGGACAAGTTCATGTTTAAAATGGTGAAGTCTTCATTCCCATCTCAACTGTTAGAAATCAGGACAAATGCCACAACATTCAACGCTTTTGCAGCAGTGTAAACCAAGTATAGGAAGACAACCAGCCACTGAAACATCAGCTTATGCTTGAATGATTAGAACCATAATCCTCAGCATTAAGAAGGGAGAGGAAGATAGGTGACACCCAAGTATCACTTCACATCTGCAACAAATAGAAAGGCGAATTAATTACATTCCCATAGCCATGTGATTGGTTCCAAAGATGTAAAGACAAATCTGCAGCAGATTAAGTTTCAGAAGGCACATTATGTTATAAGCAAACTCACGAGTATAAGGACAGGAGATAATAATTCCTCGCCTTAACCTTTTTAAGAAAGATTCAGTTTTACGCATCTTCTGCCATCCCACCACTGTATACTTACTTCAATTTATTGGAGCCTTTGTCAGCTGAAGACTGCAATGATTTTGTTTCTTTTTCCGATTTCATTTTCTTCCTATCAATCTCCTCCACTTCCCTCTAACAGGAAGAAAAAAAAAAGAAAAAAACCACTCAGGTTTTGAAAGTTCATGTAAAGTATAGACCAATGGAGCTAAGTTTAATTGATTCTGATTAAAAAAAAGAAAAGATATTGGAATCGACAAAGTGGAAACTGAGAGCACAGTGGATACAGATTTCAGGCTCAGTGACAAGTATCCTAAAATGACATTTTATCTACTTTTGCTTGGATAGATTAATTATTTTGTAGTGGCAGGGATGGAACTGCTAAACCTCTTGTTGCTAGTAGTAATCAAAATTAAGGCACTTCCATTGCTGAAAATAAGCATTTCATCTGTTCTGGATGGGCTTTTTTCTCCTACTCAGTACGAATCGTACAGAAATGTATTCAGATTCCTCCTGGCAAAGTCATGAACTGCAATCAATTGTGTTTTGTGATATGCCTTATCAAAGGGAAGGAAAAAACTGCATTCACAGGAGAGTTAGATCACTCATATTCCCCATTTGTGCAGGGGTTTTTGGTTTTATTAACAAGAATCTGATATAGGTGAAATTTTAAAGTCAGTTAAAATCGCTGCCATTGTCTTCCAGAAGAACAGGAACCATTAAGGCAGAGAGGTAATAAATAATAATTTTTAATTGCACTCCATAGATCTTACAATACAAAGCCTACAAATCATCAGCTCACCTGAATGAAAAACTTCAGAATAATTTGCTACAAGCCAAGAAAATGTAAAAGAAACTGCACTTATCAGTCAGCGTTACCCATAGTGTGCCTGGTGGTAGCCAAAAGCATTCCAGGACTTTCTGTCTCTCTCCCAAGAGTACATCCAGGTTTATGTCACTGTGATGGAGCTCAGTGGGTCATGCTCAGCACAGAGTCTACCTCCAGCAGTATGCTCAGGGCAAGGCTCCAGCACCTAGATCATGTCCTTAAACTGTTTCTTCAGGTTGAGCTCCACACTGCGGCAAAAGATGTCTGACAGCCGTACCTGACCTAGCTGGCTGCGATGAAGCCTGAGCCTCCAATGACACTGATGCACGCTGACGTAATACAGACAGCGAGGCTCTGAGGTGGGTTCTCCTGCAATCAGACATTCAGACTGCAAGGGAAGACATGTCTCACATCAAATAGCTCCTCTCTTGGGTCTTTGAGAGAACAGGAGAAGCGACAGATTTACTGCCTGTTTACCTTTCTCCTGCTGCTCTGGAAGAGGGGGACTGATGGGGTGTCTCAAGTTTCTTCACCATTTCTCTGCTCTTCTCAATTCTCCCCCACAACTACGGGGAGTTCAGAAAATGACAAGACTAAATGAAACCCATGTGGGAACCAAGGTTATTCACTCACACATGCTAAGCCACCTGCTTTGTGAGAAGGACTGAAAAGATATACAGGCACTGAAATATCCACAGTGAATACCCATTCACCATAAGGCCTGCAGCCAACTCTTTGTGCAGCTGAACCAGCTGGCTGGAAGTCTAGTCGCAGTCCCCTTTGGGAGTTAGCTTTCCAAAAAACACTTGTGAGCAACTACCATCTCAGTTAAATAAAGGGCTGTCTTGTAATTCAAGGGAAAGCAACTATTATAGCTGAATCATAGAATCATTTATGTTGGAAAAGACCCTTAAGATCATCGAGTCCAACCGTAAACCTAACACTGCCAAGTCCACCACTAAACCATGTCCCTAAGCGCCACCGAAGGACTCTGCAAAGGGGTCTCTGGAAAGCCCCTTACTGGACACATGCATCTTTTAAGCATTAGCATCACTGCTAGCACCACAGCAGCTCCAGGGAAAACCAAAGTTTTCTACGTATTTATCCAAGTACTGAGATCCAAAGCAGGGTTTAGTGATGGTTGTTACTATCAGTGAACCTGGTTCAGTTAAAAGTCTGCATTTATGGAAAAGCAAAAGGCACAGGGTTGTTGCCACCACCCCTAGTAATAATAACCCAGTTTACACCTGCAGAATTCGTTCCTCTTTGAGTAAGCAAGCAAAGGCAGCAGAAGGTGCATACATGGACAAAACCGAAAAGTGCAGACCGGGGCGGCCTGGGTCGGTTCTCCCTCTGGGCACACCCACGAACTGCAGGCAAGGTGCTCTCCCACAACAGATGTTAAATGGATAGCGCAGATGGCTGCACAGTCTGGGAGGTGCTTCAGACACCATGCTGCTTTTAAAGGGGTTGCAGGGGGAGGAGGCACCGCAGCCCTGCAAAGCTCTGCTTGGGCTGAAAGCTGGAGAAACCCACAAATGCTACCAAGGGGCTGACCAGCCACATACTGACACAGCCTGCTGCTGAAAGCTCCTCTGACATAGGAGGGCTGGGGTTTTGTTGTCTGAGAAAACTAGTATTTCAAGAAAACACAGCAACAAAAATGTTTTAAAACACCAAAGCAATTGTTAGACAGCTTACAGGGCTTTTCATTTGCTCAGCAGGGGATTTGTGACCAACAAGAAACATCTGTGGACAGTTTTGATACACATTCTCTTTAGAAGTTTGAGAACACCTTTGTAGGAACGGCATAATGGGTCCACTCCCAACCTATGAAGCAGAAATGAACTCTCTGCGTGGGTTTTTCAAACACCACCTCGGTCCTTGTACAAACCCACCTCCACTTCCACCTCTCACCTTCCTCTTTTGAAGGGACTTGTCAGGAGTGTCCATGGTTTTCCTCTCCAAGTCCTGCTTCCTTGCACCGGGGAGTTCCTTGGCCTCTGCTCTCTTCTGGTGACTGCCTTTCCCAGGGGGCTGGGGGACTCTTGACAGGAGGGGGAGATCTATTTTCACCATGAGGGACTGAGGGGCGGGGGAGTCCCTTACTGGAGAGAGCAACTTCTTCTCCCTGATAGGCAAGGGGAGTTTCTCCTTGTGAAAATCCTCTCTGGCCACTATGGCAGGCCTGTGGCCACTAGTCCTGGTGGGGGTTGTGCCCTGGCCTTGAGGAAGGGGACTAAGAGTGAGACGCTCCTGGGCACTGCCAAGCAAAACGTCTCTCATGAGCTTGGGGTCCAAGAAGGGTTTGGCGTTGGCCTGGTGGGAGCTCTTGTGCTTTCTGTTCTCAGGGGGCTCTTGCAGTGCCGGCTTCAGGTCTTTTCTGTCACTGGGTTTTGGCTTCCCTTTCGTTTTGACTTTTGGTTTGTCTCTGGAAGACTGGTCTCTGACCTCAAAAGGACCAGGGTCACTCTCCACCTTCAGGCTTCCCTTGGGCCCCTCGTGCACCGGGGCCTTGCCAGGCCTTTTGATACCCACCGTCTGCCTGGGTGAGGGCTCCTTGGCACAAACAGGAGACTTCTGGCAGTTGCGTTTGGTCGGAAGATGAGCATCCTGAGGAGCCCTGGCCACTTGGCCAGAGCTCTTATGATGAGGCTCCCTCAGCTCGGTGCGCTGGTGGGAGGAATTGCTGCTGATGCCCTGCCCCTGCTCCTTGCCCTCCTCACATCCATTCCCATGGGCAACTTCGCTGAGACTCTCTGTTGGTACTGCTGGTGGGTTCACCTTGGTTAGCCAGTTGTCGAGCTGCCACTTATTAGAAGTTGGCGGGTCAGGCTGCAGACAAAAAGAGAAAGGAAGGATGCAAGACTGATGCCTTAATGGGCTATTTCCATCCTAGCAGAGCTTACCAGAACCCAGTAAAATTTCCCCTTACTGTTAAAAGAGCTTGAAAGTGAAAGACCATGAGACAGTGGGGATACTCTAGCATGTGCACATCAACACTGACTTCAGAAACACAGGCCTTATTTTTGCACAGGATCAAATGTGTTGCACAGCACTCCTGGATCTCTGCTAGCCCTACCTGTCACTCAGTAAGAGACCAGTCTACATGAAAACTTCATCTTGGTTTGCCACTAACCAACATCGTTGCACAATCAGACAACATACAAAAAAAGCAGCAATTGTAAAAACAGGTTAGGTGCTGTCCTCACAACGCTTTTAGAAAGTTATTTGCACACAGCACTGCTTTCAAAACAGACGATGAGCTGTGCCAGCTATCACATCTCATTGAAGTCTGACAGGTAGGCTGTCAGGCTCCTGTGGTTTAACCAAAAGAAAACCATTCACCAAAAGAAATTGTATGGCTAGCACATCAAGTCCAGCCTCTTCTGAGTCCTCTGCCTACACAACCCAACACTTGCTTCCCTCTGGGTCAAGCAAGGCATGAGCAACGACGGAGGTCTGAAGGCCTCTGGAGTCACGGTCAGATGTGGTTGCTACAAGCCCTGCCTAATCTAACAGTAGTCTGATAAATTACAAGAAAAGCAAACCCAACTAACCCTGAAACAGACAACAGAAGCTGCAAATCAGGGGCATGATTCTCTGGGGCCCATTCTGAAAATACCACATTATGTGTCAGCATCACTCAAATGTGTAGCTCATTATCTGGGCACCATCAGAGCACAGCTACACTCCTGCCCTCACAGATTCTCCCCAGTCACAACTCTCGCTTTTGAGAAGAACCACAATTCTTGCCCAAAAAGAGAAAGCCTAGTACATGAAAGGTTTTCCAAGACTAATGAATCCCTTCTGCCGTGATTTTCTTCTCTATCCAGACTCAACTCACTGTAGAACACATGGATAAACAAGACGTCTTCAATTGTGTTTGAGTGAGTCAATCTAGAAACCCGGTTTAAAAAACAGAGTTTGGTTTTACCATGGGTTTGTAAGTAAAACTAAACAACAAATTCCATTATACTGTTCAGATAGCACAAATCTGCTTTATTTTCATTAGCATTTTAACTTATTAGCCACTGAAGAGCATTTTTTTTTGTCAAATGTTATAAAAACATAGCCAAAAGACTTAGTAAACTTTGGTTTATAATGTAGGTAGCTAGCAGACAGTGGCATACTCTCATCCTTTTCCAGCACTTCTACCATTAGTTATCTTGTTTGTGATCTACACTATCATACGGGTTTTCATTAGGTTTTCCAAACACAAAGGATACTAAGAGACTTTTTTTTTTTTTTTTTAAA
>NW_008795365.1:570768-573068 GCF_000699145.1 Aptenodytes forsteri | reverse complement strand
TTAGACAAATTAGTTAGTAAACTTTGGTTTATAATGTAGGTAGCTAGCAGACAGTGGCATACTTCCTTTTCCAGCACTTCTACCATTAGTTATCTTGTTTGTGATCTACACTATCATACGGGTTTTCATTAGGTTTTCAACACAAAGGGGATACTAAGAGACTTTTTTTTTTTTTTTTAAAAGAAGGAACTATTGCCTATAGGTCTTAAAGTCTGTGCTTTTGCATGTGAAGAACTGACTATAAACAAATGGGCCATGTGCATTAACTTGCTCCTTGAGCACCATGGATGAACACTTTGCTGAATAAAAAAAGGATAAAATGGTCAATGGCAAATAGCTAGGACTTCATTAGAGTTAGAAGGATCTTACAATCTAGTATTTTCAAGACAAACCAGGCAGGATTTGGTAAAAGAGAAGCATAACATCTGTTTCCTTCCAAAGACACCCATATTGCAGAGGGCAAAGTCTGTAACTGAACTGCTGGAGGGTAAAGTGTATTAGATGCGAGATGAAAAGATATGCCTTCTCAAAGCTTGTTTTCTGACATAAAACTCTCCTTGTTCATGTGCTTCTAAGGTAAAAGAAAGCAAAGCTAGGGCTGGGGGAGGGGAGGGAGAAATAAATTACAAGGTTTCTGGGCTTTCCTCTCACAGTACCTCAAAACTGTCAGCAGATTGGTTTACATCAGCTGTGGTCCGTAGGATATAACCATGCACTTCCCACTGGCCTGGGAATGTTTTGCAAGCTGGAGGAACTGTTTGAAACCATGGGACACGAGCACTTCTACAGCAGATTATTAAAAAATGCATGGTCTCAGTTATGAAACTTTAAGGCACCAAGTTCTGTTTGTCTGCTTTTCCCAATAAAAGCCTCAGAAATGCCAGTGAAGCACTATCCAAGCCAAATTCAACAGAAGCAAGTCTAAGCACATTCCAGCCCTTCCTGCAGGTCTGATCACTTCAGCTGCGATCTGGGAGAAGCTGAATCTGTCACTCATGCACAGGAGCTGCAGGGAGGCAGCAGCTCCTCTTAACCTATCAGGGTCTCACCCTGAAGCAGCCCATTGCCTCAGCACCCAGAAAAGCTGCACGGGCAGGGGTGGGCCCCAAACACCCCAGACAAGCCGTGCTTCTCATCTGTGCCTTGCTTGTGTCTTGCCAATGAAGGCACTAATTCCTCCAGGAGTGCTAGACAATGATGCCAAAGGAGAATGGGGAACACTTCAAGATTAGGCAGGTAAAAGTCTAATTATGCTGTTACAAAGGGTTATTTAATTGACAAACTCTAGAAAGGAAGCAAAGGGCAAGAAAAGTCTGATGATGCAGCAAAGATGTCAAGGGGACACCTGAACAATGACAGTATTTCAAGTCTCCTGTCCTGATTGCATTCAGACAGCAGAGGGTCTGAGGCAAGAAGCTATATTAAGCAGCCTCTACATTTTATTTGCATTCACCTCAGGTGCTGACGCTCTCAGAGGGTCATTTGCTTCACTGTCACTCGAGTTGCTCTCCGTCTCCGAGTCTGAAGAGCTGTCTGAGTCACTGGTGCTCCCTGACTCCGGGCTGCTGGAATGTGCTGATGCCACACTCTTGGGCTGGGACTGTAGGGCACTGCAAGGCCACCATGAGATAAAATTAGAAAGCAGCATGGGTGAAGGTTACTTACTTATTATATTGACATGGCAGGATTCAAAAATAAAACTGAAGCCCCGTGTTTTGGTACTGAGAGGAGAGGGGAGAAGGCCAAAGGAATACATTGCCATACTCAAAAGATAAAGCACCAGAATAAAAAACCTCTGGAAATAAAAAACCCTTCAACTCCAACCCAGTCAGAAAAATACATAAGCAGGACATCACTGCTACAATATGAAGCTGCATTTAGCCAACCAAAGTTTAAAAAATAACCAAAACTGACAAGTGCTTTTCTGAAAGCCCCAACCCTCAAAAGAAAAATTTCCAACAAAGGCTAACAAGACAGAAACATACATTCCAGGATAGTTTGTCCTTTTTGTATTCTCCCCCTTAAGTTTTCACTTCGTCATCTGTGTTACTTGGTCAAGGTGCTGTAACCGTTTCATTAACAGCCATGTCAAGCAGCAGCATTTTTTGCAACACCCTCCCCTACTCAAAAGTGTTTTCCTCCAGCACTGACAACGGGAGTGGATGGAACTGAGGGAGAGCCATGACTTTTTATGCACAGCTGCTTTTTCTTTTGAAATGGGCTTACAAAATCAAAATGTTGATTTTTTTTTTTTTTTTTTTCCTTTTTGCTGTTTCCCATGTCAGTATCAACGCATTTGT
>NW_008795365.1:522394-570714 GCF_000699145.1 Aptenodytes forsteri | reverse complement strand
TTCTTTTTACTGTTTCCCATGTCAGTATCAACACATTTGTATGATTTGGAGGCAAGCTCCTTGCTGATCCAGACTGATAGAGTGAGAACACTCTATTTCAAGAACTTGCAGAGACGCAGATCATGCCAAGAATTGGCATGCCCTTCTGCAAGTCTGACTTTGCAGACCATTACTCTGTGCTTGAAGAACATAGATATCAAGCCAAAAATGTATGTCAGTGCTCTCCCATAGGAAAAATTCTGGGCTTCTCCACCTTTCTTCCTCTAATGCTGGCACGTGGCTGTTCAGTCTACCTTGAATATTGCTTCTGACTAACAATACATGGCAGGAACTGCTTACAATCAGCTGCCTTATCAGGAGGAGCTGAAACAGCCTCAATGAGTCTACCTAACCCTCTTCTGTTCTCCACCCGCTTGGCTGTTTTGGGCTTCCTTCTGAACTAAAACGGGACTCACACCTCACCCATCACTACTACAACTGAAAATCCCATTAGCTCCAATGTGATCTACATATACACTGGTGGAGGGGAAGAAGAGAAAAGGAGGGAACAGTTGGGGAAATACAGTTCTGGTTCACAGGCAAAATCCAGCATGCCTGGATTATTCATTTCTAATTGGAGCTTTCTGTAAAACCCCACACAACTAAAGCCAATTTTCAACAGCAGCTTCAGGCAGCTAGAAACCAAAGCCTGTATCTACAAGAGAAACCAGGAACCCTTGCCCATCTACCCCATATATAAAAAGTAGTTTTGTTTTTCCTCTTTATTTGGTCTAGCTAGTAGTTTGGGAACAAACCTGTACCTTGGAGGAGCAAGTGAAGAAGGTGGCTTTTCAACAACCTGTTTTGTTCACAAAAACAAAGAGGAGAGGGGGAAGAAAGGTTAGCTTAAGGAATTCAGAACAATGCAACAAGTCGTGATGATTTAAAGGGATGTCTGTGTGCCTAGTGTATAAAACATCTAAAACTGACTTGGTCGTCACCACTCTCTTCACTATCACTGAGCTGCAGGTCGTCCTGGAGCATTCTGAAAGACAACCAGAAGATAAATATCAGCCAAGGCAGACACATTTTCAAGCAGCAGACACTGAAAAATACTTGGTTTGTGCTTGCCAAAACAAACAAACCTCCCACATCCTTTTTGAACAT
Source organism: Aptenodytes forsteri (assembly GCF_000699145.1). Lineage (NCBI taxonomy): Eukaryota > Metazoa > Chordata > Aves > Sphenisciformes > Spheniscidae > Aptenodytes > Aptenodytes forsteri. The sequence continues at coordinate 569,568 of NW_008795365.1, read as the reverse complement.
TCGGCATGCTCAATCTGCTAAACCCTGTCATTACCTGAATGAATGATAAAATGATAACACACAACCTAGGCATTTTACTGTGCTTTCCAACTGATCTCAGGACATTTTGCAATGGAGGTCAGTATCATTGGCTGCCATCTACAGACAACAAAGATGAAGTTCTGTGAGGGGAATGCTCCTCAGCAACGGTTACTTAGCACACTAACAGAACAGGGCAGGGTGGAAGAAGTCTGATCCTTGTACAGCAAGAAACTAGCAAGCTATTAGCCTACGCTGGCTCCCCAAGGGGCAGAAAGCACTGTCTTTGCACCAGAAGCTGTGCAATGTTCATGCTCTCTGCTCCCAGGGGCTGCGAATATTTCTTCTGTCACAGGGGTTCTCTTTTTGCTGCTGAAGTCTTCTATCACACATACGTAAGTAAATGCTGAGGTCAAGCCTATCTCCTATTTCTTCTCTACACAATGAGCTTCATGCTCCTGCACATCTCACCAATAACCGTAACATCGAGCAGTTCAGATACTCAAAGCAGTTTACAAGTGGGGAGGCACGAACTCTATTTTACTATTGCTAGAAAGCAGGCTGCCTGCAAATGTTTCCAAAAGCGTAATTTAGTCCTCCGCCTGCAGGTGGTAACTACTGTTTGCAATTTCAATGCATTACCGAGGTCCTCAAAAGGCTGGAGGGGGAAGGATTTGTGGGGAGGGACCCAAAGTTCTCCAAAATTGTTATCCCCCTCTTTGGGAATCATGCAGGCATCCCAAAAGGAGTTGGAAAACAGACAGGCAAAACTCTTGCTATTCAAAAGTGGAGCAATTCAAATCTTGAAACTAGCTGGAGACCGACTCCTCAACCCAGAGAATTACGCAAGTGTAATTCCAAAAATGGGATAAAAAGCTTGGGAACTGAGACAGGGATTTTAATCAATCAGGTCAAAACTCTCTTTATTTCAACCTCATTTCAAACTAAGGTCTCTCTGTGAGAAATTTTTCTCATGCCCAAATAAGAAAAATAAGCTTCCAACCCCTCATGACAACACACTTTATAGCACGAAAACAAATATGAAAGATCCCCAGTGAACCACATCACCTTGGAAAAGTGGGGAGAGAGTTAGTGTTCCTGATACTTGCTAGGAAAAGGAAAACTACACAAACCTTCACACTCTTTCAAGCCTTCATGTCAAATTATGAACAAAGCGAAAAAGATTTACGGCTGTGGTTCACCTCTAATGACCCTGAGCAGTTTACTTTTATGATTGTGTGACAAAAGAAGAGTACAAACCTTGAATAAAAAAGTGATTCCATTATTTAAACACTATCCCCACTAGCTAGACAAATTATTTTACTCTCATACCAAAGCAGTTGACATGCATGGAGATACTTTCATTGAAATAGGACCATGTTTACTGCCGAAGCTGGTCACGATCTCACAACGAACAATTCCACAAACCAGAAGTGATGAATCTGCTCTTGTCCACAGAGCAGGACAGCATGAAGAAACCCCAAAGGTCTCCTATGTCTACCAGTACAGAGCCAATCCCTCCCGCACAGGTGATGCCTCCTGCAAAGGTACTGACCACACAGTCCCCAAGTACCTCTCACTGATGCAGAAGAGGTTCTCAGTGCCACAAGGGCTCTGTCTGATTATACTCGAAGACCTATGTGCTTTCTTTGTTCAGGCATTTTGACTTTGCCATTCCCCTGTGACTATCCTCCTCCATCTCCCAGCCTCTATTGCCTTATTTCCTCACACACCTCGGTTGAAATCACCTCTTGCTTCTTCTTTTAGAGTAAACACTGAAAGGAAGCGCTGTGAGACACCACCTTGGAAAACGAGGCCCCTGAATTTCCTACAGAAGGCAAACGGCACGCAGTCTGCAGCAATCCTGCACACACCAACTTTGGATATGTGGGCTAGAGCCGAAGCTCACTGCCAGTCCACTGAGACACAAAAAGGAAAAAAGAAGAATAGCAACAATACAGCCACTCTTCACACTTCTGGGCAGTTTGGCCAAATGTCTACTGGCATCTCAATGAATTCTTTTTATTTTTTTTCCAACCCATTAGGGGAAGTAGTCCTTCAAAGGTGATAATGAACAAACTTCCTGGGATGCTGAAAAGTTCTGAAAGTGTTTTCATTTTTTTGTTTTGTTTTGCTTTAAGAATTGTGGACTACAGATGCATTTCCTTTAGAGGTAAGAGGATAATGCAAGGAAACACTACCTAGATCTTCTTTTAAATCTGATTTAACTGTTTGTACTAAAAAGGACTGCCTTTTTCACCTGAGCTGCTGGTAGATAAAATGCATCAGCATAAAAGAACATTGCAACTACTTAAGTTCAATTTAGGATCAAGGAAGAACACTAAAACTTTAAATGAGTCATAATTCTGCAAGGATAGACAAAGCCAGTTTCCCCAAAACAAGGTTTCAACAAATTGTTAAATAGCCTACTCAAAGAAAATAAATCTGCTTTAATAATTTTAATGCTTTAATTAGCTCAGGAGTTAATAGATGCCAAGTTTTCACTTGCAGGACCTGTTCATTTGCAGCTTATATATACACCATCAATCTCCCTGTAAAGCTATTTAAAAAGAGCTCTTTTAGTGAGAGGAGCAGCACTAAAATTAATACCGCTTGCCAAACCACCCCACTGAAAGCACAGGCTGGTGCCTCTCGGCCAGCCAGGTTAAAGATGCATCACCAAGAATGAGCTTGGCATCTGCCCTTTTAAAAGAAGGGCTACTTCCATTCCAGCACAGCCAGGTGCTAACTTCGGGGCTGTATTCAAGAATGAAAGCCATCTGGGAAACCCTTGCATGCTCTGTAAAGCTGAATGCTTAATTTGGGCGCACAGATGCACCGGGATTTCAACCTCTAATTAACCAGCACAAATGCTGTTTGTTTTCAGGCAGCTACACTTTGTAACGCTAGCTACTCTAGGCAGCTGAATGTTCAGACAGTCACGTGCGCTTCGAACAGCAAAGAAAGCAAGCCCTGTTGTGCAAATGAAAATAAAAACAAAACAAAAAAGAAGGGATGCATCAGTTCAAAGGAAAGATGTAGAGGAAGTCCTTGGGCAAATCTCGCTTGACACCATTTTGGACGTAAACCTAAGCCACCCTGTTCCTCCTGCTTCAACTGCTTTCGTCGATTGTGGGTACGCATGTCCCTGGTAGATGAGCACTGGCTCTGAAGTGCCCGCAAGGACGTGGAGCAGAGAGGGGATATTGGCTAAGGACAGAGCTACGTACCATGCCAAATTTACAATTCTGGACCTTTGGGCTAAGAAAGGAGAATTTTCAGATTCTTGTCTACAGTAAAAGTCTCTTTTCTCTCTGCTGCCTGGACAACCGACTAAAGTGCTAGAGGGATTTTTACAAGCAGCTGAGAAGAGTTGAAATAAAGACGATGGTTGTAAGGTATCTGAGGAGAAAGGCAGAGCCTGGAGCAGTTGAAACTAGTATTTTTAATAGTGCAATGAAAATTTCCAGAAGTGGTTCAGGAGGAGCAAACTGGGGTGGAGGAAGGAGGAGCAAAATAAAGAATGGATTAAGGGAGTAGTTGACTACTCAGCAAGACACTATCCCACGCTCCCAGCCAGCAAGGGCTCCTCTGCATGATGCTGGAACAGTACAAAAAGGGTTGTTTTAACAATGTTACAGAGCTTGGGTGCAAAATTCTACAATCTCAACCAAGATGGAGAGATGCTCTTCCTCTTACTTGTGACTATTCCAGTTTTGGGGTGGTTTTTTAATTAAATTGTTCATGATAAGAAAAAGGAAAACAAGTGGAGTAAGCTTTGTAGTCTGTAGTTTGCAGCCTTCCATGGAACAACATATCATGGAGTAACATGAGATCTTTATATATCACATGAACTAATAGGCATTTAATGGTTTGGCAATTGCCTTGCACACAGACCCCTTAGCCTTCCAGACATGGAAAGATTTCTATTTGTTACTCAGGGCTCAGGATCTACCAATGCTGACATCTGGCCAGGTTAATCCTGAAAGACTAACGTCAGCCCACACAAAACTACTTTCAAGCAATTTCTGTAATTAACAGATAACCACTTTCACCTACAGGGACAGTACCAAGTTATTTTATCCACCAACTTAAAATTTTCTATTGGAACGATTCATTTATTAGTTGGTGCTCCTTCCTAGCCTTGTAAAACTTTTGTAGTGATTATGCATAAAATCTTACACTGCAACTCAAATTCTAAGAAGCTTTCTTCTGAGAGAAAACATAACATGATAGAGAAAAGAATAAATATATAAAAGAGAAGTAGAAGTATATAAATACTATTAAAAAAGCTATAGAAATTTCATCTTCACCCCACTTTGCAACTAGCTAACATTATTAGAATATACTTTGAGGTTTTTAGAAAGTCCACATGAAAATTTTGTTTGTTTGTTTGAAATAAAAATAAAATTAAGGCAACACTTTTTAGAAAACTCTTCCTTGGGCAACTGCAGAAAGTTATACCATACGATTGCTTTAAAATTTCACCCCTAGTTTTCACAGTTTTCATAGCTGTAGCTTTACTAGCCCTCACAGGCTTCAAAACAACATGCAGAATAGATCAGATTCAGTTTGTATCCCTTATAATTTATGTCAGTTGAATGCATTATTAGTAGTTTGAATAGCACTAAGTGTGACAAGATGTTTAGTAGCCACAGATTAAGAGCAAAAAACCTTCAATCTGGCACATTAATAGTTGGGTTTTTTTTCTTCAGCTTTGTTTTGTTTTTAACACAGTCATCATAAACATGAAACAGCAATGTTTCTGTTGGTGAAAATTCCCTGCACTGAAATTTTCTGAGAAAAATCATAATCTTTGGAATCAAGTAAACCAAATTATAATTCATTCCAGGTTCTTTTAAGTAGCTGCACAGTAGAGATGGGAACTGAGTCCGGTTACTTACGATGTTCTTGGCTGAGAACTAGGCAACGTTTTTGAAGGTGCGTCATACTGTTCTGTAAATCAAAAATGAATCAGTTGGTTTTATTTTCCTCACTTGTAGCATATTTTACCCTATGGTCTCTGAGCATCAGATTAGAAAGTCACTTTCTTCCAGGACATAATTGTTTTCCACTGAGATTATTCATCACTCTAAATGCGGTTTCCTAACGAAATACTGTTTGTTCTCTGCTGAACTGCTGCCTTAATTTCTAGGTAATGAATGTATACAACCTCATAAGCATTTTCTAAATTCATCACTGTTCAACAAAGCACAGGAAATTGTGCTCCTTAATCAATGTAAACATTTTATGTTCTCCTCAACGTATAACACACAACACACAAAACTGTCTGTCAATACGCACATAACAGTGTTTTCTTTGGATTTCTACTTACTCTGATTCTGTGCTACAGATCCAACATGCTGCGATTCCTAGAAAGAAAGGACAAAGTGCAAATTGAGAATAAAATAAATCAGCTCTCTCTTAATAGCAGCATATCGATGATTTTTTTCCACATGTTACTTACTGTAATAAATACTTTGACTAACTTGTCAAAGTATGACTTTCAAGTGTCCAATAGTCTAAGCTGGCCTGACATAGCTTAGCATGGACAGAAATGATATGTGCTACTGCCACCAAAAATATGTGTTGCTAGCACATTAGTGGTATGTGCATTTTTGAAGAAATATTTTTAAAAAATTTATAAGAGCTGCCAAACCCTTCTGTTTAACACAGTCAGCAAATATTTTTGTTGATAATAAAAATAAAACGTTTTTTGTGCTGCAACAGATGAGATGCTTAAAATGTTTCTGAAAAGCAGTCACATTTGAAGCCCACGATTATAACAAATAATGTTTGTTATTATTGAAACATTATTCATTCATCCCCCCCCGGCTCAAACATCTTAACAACTCTAAAAATACAAAGCTTGCTTAAAAAATAAAAAAGAGGAAAGAGAATTATGCTACCATATAGCCCACTCAAAAACAATTACTCAGAAGCACAATCTGATCTAATTCTCAGTAAAACGATGCGTTGCAAGCAGCTGTTATACAACTCGAGATCCACTGTGCTTTAATTTATCTGACTTCTAAAGATAATCTCTCCTAACAGCCTTTAGCTATGAAAGGGGGACAAAATCAGATGAAAACACATGCAAGAGCCGGAAAGCTCTCTTCTAATTTATCAAAAGCCCTGGCAGAAAGAGGGTGTTTTACCTTTGTTGGGAACGGAAATTTGGAAGGCTCTGCTGTACTAGGCGTATGAATAGCTGTCAGGGGAGGTGGCCATGAGTGGGTCATTTCCTGGAAAGAGATTGAGAGAAGCAGCTTACAGTATTTTTGCTGATACATGCAGGTGAAGTTTTATGCTTAAGAGATTCATATGGATCTACCAGAAAAGTCCTTGTCAACCCGATCGTAAACCTGAGACATGGTACTGCAGTGAGAAGCCCTCCTTTGAGCACAGCAGCCAGACCATGGTGAGGACTTGCTCCTTTTCTGCAAGCATACTTGCATTGCCCAAGTAACAGCAATCTCAGCGAAGCTTGTGGAGAGTTAAGTACTTACAGTGTTTGCAGGATTAGGCCTCAGCCTTACAGCTATCACAGTTAATAAAGGGAAAAGTAAATAAAACCCGTATATGAGTAGTTCTGGGGTTTTTCAAAGCGCAGGACTTTCCTATTACGGAAGTTCTTATATCCCCTTACAGCAACAACACTCCTAAAGGCTTTTCATAACTTGAGGAGGTCAGCCAGAGAGCTCTGACTGCCAGCCGTTCCCCATGCTATTCTGTCTGAAACACTGGCTTTTGCTCTGACTGACTGAGATGTCTGTCGCAAAGCTCTGGGACATGGTTTCAAACCAGAGAAAGAGACCACCCAATGTGCTATGTCTTTAGAATCCTTCTGCCCTGTTCCCCTGCCCTTACTCTCACCCACCATCACTACCAGCTACTGGCTTCTTGGGCTCAGCCATAGTCCAGGTGAAAGCAGAGCACAAACACCACAGCCATGGGATAGGGTTCGGCAGGCAAGATCAACCTCCAACCTGCCTCGTCTGGCACCACAGCTGGGCCCAGACGAGTGTGCTAAAGCCTTGGCTTGCACTGCAATGAACACACATGAAAAGCCTAGCACAGAAAAGGATCTTTGTCTTGAACATACGCTAAAATACTTTAATGGAGGCTAATCTAGACGAGGCCTTTGGGGAAGTTGGGGCTCAGAAATTCAGAACCACCTTGTTGAAATCGCACAAGACAGACTTTTCTTGGCTCCTGATCCTCAAGTTTTAAATCCTGAAGAGTGTAATAGTCGCTCCAAGAAGTAAGTGAATTGATATGGCCTGCCACCCTCACTACCTTTCCAGGAATAGTTATCTTGGGATTTCCCCCTCCAGCCCAACATCACCTCTGCACTCAAGGTGTGCACCCACCATCTCCATCCAGAGTGGCTGTCATGACAATTGTTCCCTGCCAACTTCCTGAAGAAAGCAGCATGCAGAGTAACACAATATTGGCACTTTGCTCACTCAGAAAATTAGGAATTATGTTCATGCTGAACACATCTCATGACGAGCATGCACCACACGCAGCTTGCTCAGGGGATTAAAAGAAATTAATGAGGAACGTGTCAGTGCAAAGTACATTTTTGTACTTTTGGCACCAAATAGACTGAAGTGTGAAAATCTCTACTGTGTTGTAATTTACAAGTGCCATTTTTTCATCAAGGCACAAATATGAAAGTTCAGAAGTGTCCCTAGTTTCCTTTTATCTATTATCTATATATAGAATATATAGATATAGATATATATAGAGAGATATATATATCTATTCCTGTTATCTATTAGGAATAACATGAAATGCAAAGATTTACAGGGAATGAAACCACATTGCTGTAAGCAGGGATCAGAGCAATCTACAAGGGTTTCTGTGCAAGAACTAGAAGCAGCTTACAACTAACCAGGGTAACTATTTGATTGCATTGTTACCACCCTTGCCTTCTCCTTTCTCCCCTCCCACTGTTCAGTTCATTGCTTACTTCACTCACTAGCTGTGCGATCTTTCAATACATGATAAACTCCTCAATATACTGCACTACACTTCTTCATGTATTTGTACACGCTTCCCTGTGGTTGCTACAAAAATAGTGTTATGCATTACTAACAGGCAAGAAAACAGGATGTCTCATGAAACACAAAAGGGTGCAGTACTTCCAGGCGGAGTATTTGTGCTGCAACACCAACCAGCACACAGCAGCTAGTGACCACCTGTGCACCACTACCTTTCAGCTAAAACGCTGTCCCAACAACAGCTTCTTGAGAGCAATAAAGGCATCAGGATTTTGCAACCTGAAGCAACAGTGAGGGAAGTGAATCACAGAAACCAAACACCTCCGTTAGGACTTCAGTGTCTCAGAATAGCATTTGACATCAAAGAACTGTCTTCTCAGTATCAGCATGACCGGCTTGCAGATCACAGTGCATTTTCACACTGTGCACAGTGAATGGGTGACACGTACTCAGACCCAGCTACTAGGAGCCTGCGCACTGCTCTGACACAAGGTTACAGAGACAGTTTTGCATCAGAGCTGGCTTAGCTTTGCACAAATGCACTAGAATTACAGTGAAGGAGAAGCAGCCCAGCAGCAGTGTCGTGCGCAGGTGGGTGAGATGGACACAGGTGCATGCTCCCGTTCAGGGCCACGCTGCTGGGGCTGGCAGCACGGACAGGAAGCATCATGTCCAGCGCCTTTGGAGGAAGTGTGCTCAGTAATGGCAACCCCCTGACTTGACAAAGGAGCAGCTCTGGCTGTTTCGGATGACTTGTCAGTCTTGCTCTTGGACTGCACCAGACTGTATTAAACCTACATACTGATAGAAAGACTGGTATTACAACTCCAGCTGTATCCAAAGCTAACTTTTACCTTTACTTCTCCACAGTGTACCCCAAAACACACTTTTAGTGATTGCAACGTCTGCTGACAGAACAGAAGCAGAGCGATATTTTTTCCCCACACACTACTTTAATGCATGCAAAATATAAGCAAACACAGAGGTCTATTATTTAAGAGCACCTACCTTCAAAATTTCTTCAATGGAGTGGACATCACTGGGGAAGGTTTGCTACAACAAAAAAGAGGGAAGCAGCATGAGTTTGTTTTGTCTTTACCAACTGACATGAGAAAAAACAGATGCACTCATCAAACATTTGCTTACCAACGGTTCTATAAACTTCATGGAAGTCCATTAATAATAAAATGCTACTAAGAATTAAAAGCCCGATCAGAAGGGCAGTTAATAATGCACTTCTACAAAGCCTGTTGTTTTCAAGTCTTTAGTAGAAGATGTATTCTAAGAAATGTGAGAAAGAAGGAAAGTGTCTCCAAACAGCATCTCTTGAGGAAATAACATAAAGAGAAACAGAGCTCATTAAACAATGGTGCTCATTCAGCTGACAGGATTCCTCTTGTTTCATGACTTGCGTTCTTCTATGCACCCATGTGCACTCAGCAGAAAAGAAGCCAGTATAAAGCCCTAAGCTTGGAGAAGGCAAAAGTAGAGGTGGTTTTAACTGGAGGAATCATGCACCAGGGCCTTGAATGCCAGCTCTTGGACTCATGGGAACATCAACTGCCATTAAAAAATAGAAAAGCAATACAATTGTAACTTGTGCAGTTCAGAATAAAACCTTGAATGTACCACCAGGTAGGAGCAACATGGTGATTCCTGGAAAAGCCTGCAGATGACCTGGATCTGGATCGAGGAACTGCCCCTGTGCCTCCCCCACCTGTTTTGCTGGAGCCCAGGCAGTGACCACCACATACTCGCCTGGCAGGGCAACGCAAGCATGGTGAGGACCTCTGAAGGGAGGCCAGCTCCCTGGTGGTGCCCTGGCACTCCACCAGCGCTACCTGAAGGGGACCAGGAAACAGCCGTGGCAGCGCCTGCAGCTGCCTTCAACCAGGCTCACAAGCCCAGGCACGACGAAGCTCTGGGGAAGAGTACAATGCAAAAGCAATGCTAATATTTGCCAGTTATATAACAAACAGCAGACATTGCAGCTTGTACAAACATGTAAATCTGCTTTTAATGTATCAGCAAAACCACTTAGTGGCTCCTGGCAGGACACCCCCCTGCACACATGCGACACCATGCATTGGTAGCATGGGTATTGCTGGGCAAGGCAGGGACTGGGACAAGCGCAGCAAACACCTCCTGCTCCCCAGGCATGTGGGGATGAGGGTAACCACACAGCCAGGGTGAGTGGCAATGCCCCCTGAGAGAGCCCACCTGCCCCATGCCCAGGCTCTGCACGGCAGGAGAGGATGCAGCAGCAGTGCCCTCCTTCCAGCGCTGCCGGCAGCACTAGGTGCTGAGGATGCTCTGTAGCAGGACCCATGCTGCTTCCACACACTGACCCGCTGCCCACCCATGGGGAACACCACTTCACTTCAACAGATCGGCTTCTCATCTACTAGTAAGGCATGTGTTTTGAAAGTACCTGTCATTTACACATCCTTTCCTAACTGATATCATTAAAGGAAATTGAAATGAAAAACAACCTAAGAGCTGAGTAGTTATAATGAGCAAACTGCATCCAAGACCAGCTTCTTGCCTATTAACAAGAGACTCAATGGAAATGTCCAGCAATCGGCGTAATTGCTGAAAGAGAAAGGCCAGGAAGGTGTTCCTCGTGTCAAAGGAAGAGGGCAGTGAGCTACAGTGCCAGATCAGAAGGATCTTCCCCAGAACAAGGTAAAAACAGCAATGCAAGCAAACACTTTATTAAAGTCAAAAAGCATCGTCCTTAGCACTCTCACAGAAAGGTCACTCATCTGCTTCCCATATGCTGCACTATTTACATTGGAGGGAGAAGAGAAGATGAGGAATCTCTTTTCCCTGCAACCTCATTTGTCTGTGTCTACATAAAGCTGTCATCGAGGCAGTGCTCATTTGACAAAGATTTGACTTTTCTTCAGAAAATCACGCACGGATAGCTGCTTCTGACCTTACTCACCCCGAGACAAATGGAAGCTGAGGCATGGCCAGATGAGTCACACAAATGAAAGCAAGGGGCTGGGATCTAGCAAGGCTTGCAGAAACGTCCCGCAGGAGACAGGAGGAGGGGAGAGGGAGAGCAAACAGCAGGGAACTTCTACCATGTGGCAAGAGATTGGGATGCTCACGGTGCCAAAAAGGGATCCCTCTTTTCCTCTTTTTCTTCCCAGCAAGCTTAACCTGGTAGCTCAACCACCTAATTTACTTCTTGATTTAATAAGTGGTGAACAGCAGACGCAGAAACTTGCATCTTGCTGTACAGAAAAGCAGCATTCAACTAGCAGATTGCTTCAGAAAGCTCCTGAAATACCCCATGAGAGCACCACAGTAAAAACCCTTCCCACAAAACAGGTAGGGAATCAAGATCCTGCCTGGATGAAGTATTCAAAAACTCTCTCTACAATGGATCGATTGCAACAAATCAAAATCAGTTTGCTTCCCCCATTCCAGAAACTTAAGTTTTATGAGGTCATAACCGATGACAAAAGTGGAATTCAATTAACCTGAGAATCATAGAATATCTGCAACAGCCAGTTTGGACCTCTTATCCTTGCCAAACAACTCACACCCCTTCCTGAAGTTCTTTCAGCTAAGCCTGAAGAGGCTTTGAAATTGATACAAGTTTACATACAATGAGTATTTATAGTGCAATTGTCAGGAGGATTTATCGTAACCCCGAAGGGCACTGTTCAGTTACTGTCTGCTGTTCTTCACAGGTCCAGTGGATTAGCAGAAACCACTTTCTTCTTTGTGGCACAAAATTTAAAGGAAAGCAAACACATGACACTGAACAAGTACTGCAGAAGTCTGCATCAGCAGCACAAGGACCTCTATTTTTGTTTTTTAAAGACACAAGGTTTAAGTACATGCCCTCCAAGATATGTGCAGCTCTGGAGCTACAGAACATAAGGTATCAGGGATGCTCAGGATTGCTTTCATCTTTGGCTAGCAGTTTACTCCCAGAGCCACTAAGTTAGGACACACTAGGAAGCTCGTGCCCCTGCTGGAGACTATCCCTGAAGAGTATGGGTTTTCAGGCATCTTTAATCTCTCTTCTGCTATCCTGCTGCACCCTAAGACTGAAAAACTGAATGACATTTTCACCAGCAGTAAAATGTGCAATGAGCAGACAAAACTGCTACCCACAAATGGACTTGCAACACCCGTATCAAATACATGGTGAAACGTTTGCTCTAGAGAGTAAAATCACAGACTGTTCAGGACATGCACAGAAGATTTCTTTTCAGTGCTAAAACCACAACAAAACTGGTCACAGCCATTTGACAGCACCAGGGAACCCTCCTGTCTCTCAGGTAGGACTGCGACTGTCATTTTTACCACAAGGCTGCAGCCCCTCGCAGTCCCTGTGCCCCAAACCTGCTGGCCCTGGAGAAGGGCGGGCACACACCCTTTCCCTCAGTCCCAGCTGCAGTGCCCAAGGACTCATCTTTTACAAAGCTATGCATCCAGCGCCTGAAGGAGCTGAGCTTTTCTGCATGCTGAATAATTTTTTGCCCATTCACATCTCGGCTGTGTTTCTGCCTGTAAACTACCATTAAACCACAATTCCACCCAGCAGCAAGGGCTGTCCTTGCCAGTTTTAAGAGAAGAGTTTAGGGACAAGGAGAAATACAATGTTGCTTGAAGAAGAGTTAAAAAGCCCTAAAGCCAAAGAAATCACTGAAATGAGATCAGCTCCACTGAGGACTGTGGATGTAGAAGATCAAATATTACATGTTGCTGTCTATCCCCGCTAGCAGTTTTTTACAGCCTTTACAGGGAACTGTAACGCACTCCCCACAGACAGCTCGATTTAAGCCCTGTGCATATTTGCTGGCTGACACTGACATCTGCACGATCTCCAGCTAGGATTTCCTCATGCCACATTCATGCTCACTGTCAGTTTGGGAATGACACAGACGCCTCTGAGTGCCACTCACAAAACGTTTTGATGGCCCAGGTCAAGCGCAGTCACAGGACATCCAGAACTGTTGGGTCGCTGGGTTTTTGTTTTGGTTTTGCTTTTTAATGCCAACGTTCCCATCCAAACTGATGCTGTGCTTTGACAACAGCCACCCCCCTCAGCAATAATACTAATTTATGTTCCAAAAAGTCTGTTTTTGCTCAAGCGAAGGCCCAACTCTCAGTGATCTTGCAGCCTCCAAAAAGATCTGCAGGGCAGCATGCTTCTCCATTTACCATCTCCCCCAGCAGAAGGCACCGCCAGAGCCAGATGCGCATGTCCAGCCGCAAGCGGGTACTCACATCTGACCCAAGACTCCAGCCCAGTTCCTCTACTGATGCAGGCCCACAGACTCTGGAGAGATTAAATAAATGGATGTAACTCGGAAAGAAATCTTGTTCAGAAAGACAGAAAACTACTTTAATAAGAGAGCAGGCAGAAGAAACTGCCACCTTTGTAATTTGCAGTGCTTATCCACAAAAATCCCAGGGATCAGCTAGACACACTGTGCAACATGGTTCATGCCTGTTACGTGACCAATAATTTAAGGGACAAATTCAAATTTGTACTCATATGTTAACATATGATGGGAGCAGAATCTGGACTGATTAATTTCCATAATAAGTTTTGCAAGGCTAATTTAATAGATTACTTCCTCACTTGCAAGCTTAACAAGCAAAGAGAAAAGTTTAAAAAGGTCATCAAGACAAAATCAAGTATCTCTTTGATGAGGATTCACAGACTTAATTGACATAACAGACATTTCACAATGTCAAAGATAAATTTGGTTTTGAGGTTTTTGGAACAAAAAGCTGGATAAACATAAAGCCAAAGCCATGAAATAAATTTTGACTACCGAAAAATGCAGACACTACCATTAATATGACTTTTAAGCCTCTCTCAGTTACTAAAGAACAAGCAACATGCTATTAAAATGGTGAGACACCACCACATTCTCTCCTTTTTATAATTTTGCAATATATACATTTTTCCAATTCATCAACCTGCGCAACTTCCTGATGAAGGCCAAGTAATATTTTGCAAAGACATATCCTCTCAAGGTTAACAAAAGACAGTGCTACGAGGCAATATGCCTGAAGTGCTGTTAACTATAGCTGAAGTTGTCTGAAAAGGACTTCACTCAAACCTTTTGGTTCAACATAACTTCAACATAATAGCTCAGACCAGCATGACCTAAATCCCATATCCACTCTCTCCCTTTGGTAGTTGCACAAAATAACCCACTTCCTTTTTCCTCACTACTAGTGACCTCAGCCAAGAAGAAAACTCTGTGCAGATACCTGTGAAACTTTAAATAAAATAAAAAAAGAGGTACCATATATTTTCAGGGTTTTTTTTGGGGGTGTGTGTGTTTTGATTTGGGTTTTTTTTGACAAAGAAGTTGTGCACTTTCATTTAGCATCTACTGTAGGTACACCACTTTGGAAACCGCCGATATATGCAAGTGCATTGCCCAGATAATGATGTGGGGAAGAACATGCAATTCAGAGTCATTTCAGACAGCGCTACTATACTTATTTTCCTTCTGGGAAAATGCAGTTGAGGAAGTTACTTCAGAGAGATTAATTGATGAATTCCTACAAATTCCAGCAACTCCCTTTCTGCTCACTTACACACACAGAGCACAACATAATAATGTATCCAGAAAGCCAATGTATGGTTACAGAAAGCAAAAATGTATATAAATACCACATGCTTGGGTGATAAATTTTAATGCAGTTTCTTTACCAGAGTAATAAAGACATTAATGCTTTCACTTTACCAGAGCATAAACAACTCAAAGGCTAGAGACCTGCAGGAATTACCATCTACACGATAACCTACTGCAGCTGACCAGATAAAGAGTATTTTGTTTTGCTCTATAGCATCAAGCTTCCTCTGAGGAAGTTAAATGTTTGTCTCCTGTACCATAATGCATTCAATCACATGAAAAGTAGCTTTCCTTATGCTAGAGGAGGTGAAAAGAAGCAGAGTTAACAGTTAAAGCATCTATTAGAAATTTGGCTGTGAAAGATTTTGTGTGATCCCCTCCCCATATGTACCAGGGTAGCACACGATCTGCTGATTTGACTATGCAATGGGATTTACCCTTGCCCATTAAAAGTCAAAAAAATCAGCCACTGAAGGATTCAGTACTACTTCACTCCTGAGCTGAAAAGGACTTCAGGATTGGGGCCAATATAATTTCAAGCATCTACACAAACATAAGAAGCCCTAGAAGTTACATGAGGAACTAATCTGCCTTTACTACAACAGGCTTGCAAAAATGCACAGGTGCACATACCCACAAAAGAAGAGAGGGAGTTCTTAATTTAGAAAACAATTTAAAATCTGCTCAGGCACTCAATTCAGGCTGCATAGCAACTGTGTGACGAAACTCTCAGAAATACCTCCAAGTCCTCTCTTCGCGAGCAATTCCAAAAAACCACACACTTTCATGAGCACAAAGCTCTGCTCATGCCCCAAGCCTTGCACAGCTCTGTTAGACACGCTAAAGAGAGATGAACGAGAAAATCAGGGTAATAAGAATCACCCAAAACCAGACTAAACTGCTTGAGGAACCACCTGGTACACAAATAAGATGCCCCACTGGCCATGATAATATGTGGGCCGGACACCCAGCCTTCAACCAGAAGCGGTGCAGTGCCCCAACCAGGGAGTAACACAAGAACGGGCCAGCATCAACCCTCGCGGTGCTGCACTCTTTTCCTGCTGACGCAGTTACACCGCTAGACTGTCACAGCAGGAGGGACCAGCAGCCTGCTCCTCGGTCTCAGCATGATGGCTAGAGGGGGAAGGGGAAAACAAGAGAGACGTTGAAAGGATCCTTGCAGAAGTCCAGCTTTCTCCTCTCTGGCACAACACAGTCAACACTGGCCAAAGCTGGGAAACTCACAAACTGGGCATCTTCATAAAAATAAGGTTTTGCCACAGACACTACAAGGAATAAGCAGTGCTTTTTTTGCTAATGAGAATGGGGTTGAAGAGCTTCTAAGGTTGCTTCTTTTTTTAAAAGCTATTCCATTAAAAATTACAGCACACATTTTTATCCCACTCTGCCACATGTGCCAAATGGAGCTGAAGGACCGGACGCACCGTATGGCTCTCATGCGTGGAAGCGGGGGGCTGAAGCTTTCTCCCTGGTTTTTAAATAGCTTGCCTCGTCAGGAGGCTGTGGCAGAATAGTTTCAAGCAGGCTGTCAAAAAAATCGTCTCCAAGGGAGAGTTAGCCATGCATTATTTCAGAAGTCACCGAGTGGCACTGCTGAGATGTGAGGGCTCAAACAAGGCCAGCGGCGGTAACAGCGTATAGATTGTGCAAAGGCGAGGACAGGAGGTCTGGAAGGACATATTAACTGGAACAGATACGGGCTGCCTTTCAGGCAAGCATTAAGGTGTTGCAGACCTTTCTGTTCCTCCTCATCTCAGTAATTTCCACCCGACTGCTTATTTCTACTTATTTGCATGCCTCTGCTGTCACAGCCCATTTAGAACTGCCCCTCTGACATCCTGCTCACAAACAAGTCCCATGCTCCTCAGCCTCCTTCATCTCAGGTGAAACCGGTGCCTGTAGATACCCAGGTGGCATAGGTGAAGAACAGCTAACAGCATGCGTGCGTTTCATATTCTGCCTGGTATCTCCTCCTAATGGAAATGGATTTGCAATGTGTGTGTGTAGCTCAAGTATGCCAGCTATTGCTCTTTGCCTGATTTCAGACTAAATTATTAGCGCTGAGAAAACCCAAGCGAGCAGCGCAGCAAGGATGAGAAAAGCCAATTACGAGTTCCATGCCCTTCATTGTGTTGTCAGTTCTCTTTGTTTCCTAATGAGAGCTTTGCCACTGCAACTATCAGCAGAGAAGGTCACCTGTTCACACGAAAAAAAAAAAGGTCACATTTACAGCTGCTTCCCATTTAATACTATATTTTAATATAAATATTTAGCTTTAAATTTATTTTTTCATGTCAACTGCACAGGCTTTTGCCATTTGAATGCAATGAAGATCATAAAATTGCATATGCGTGAAGGGTTAGTTTGAAAACAACAGGCAGGACAAAAATCGGACTAAAACCTACCATCCTGTCCTCACTTCACCCATATGTGCTTAACAAGCTCAAAACAGGAGGAGATCTCGCATATTAGATGGACTCTCCTATTTGCACACAAGTCACGCTAGGGATAGCATGCTAACTTACTCTTCAAAGCAACCTTCCACCTGCATTTTTGTGTAGTTAAAAATCCCCCCTCTCCATACTATAGATAGATGCGAGATGCACACACACACAGAGCACATTTCCAAAATGACCCAGCCAACAAAAAAGTCAATACGTATTTTTAACAAGCCTTTACTAATCTTGATTATGGATGCAATAATGTTCTGCCGTGTATTGAAAAAGGCTGCCAAAATTTGAAGCTTGAATTACCTTGTTGATCAAAACAAACCCATAAACACACAAATTCATAAAGGTTTTTGCATGCTTTCTTGAGGAACACCAGACACCAAGCATATTCTCTGCCAAGGAGGTTTAAATGTTCCATATCACAAAACAGATTAAAATACTTCTGTGATACAGAGACAGGTCCAATGATCTGAAACCTGGCTTACTCCATCCACCTTTTTTTAGAGGATGTGGAGACAAAGCTGCTTTCAGGGAAAGCTGAAGCAACAATTCCTAGTTATCTATTCAGGAGAGCATTTATCGGAACAAATATGAAGACTGTGTGAATACATTTGTGATTAAAATAATTTCTAGTCAGAAAGGCACCATCCTGTGAGCAAACTATCAGCATGGGTGGTCGTTAAGCATGTTTTTAAAAGATGTTTATATTTTACTGCAGACACAGTGCACTTATTCAACAGATCTCTTTCTTTCACACGCTTACTGATTCCCAAAAGTGTCTGATGCATGGGGAACCCTTTCTTAGGAGGGCAAACAAAAAAATTTTCCAACTCAGCCAGTTAAAGGTTTATTTTGCAGATAGACAGGTTCCCTGACAATCTTTCAAACAGCATCCACTCAATTCAACAAGATTTTCTTAGCATGAATAGCAGTTGTTAAGATGCTAAAAAAAATGAAGACTGTGTGAATACATTTGTGATTAAAATAATTTCTAGTCAGAAAGGCACCATCCTGTGAGCAAACTATCAGCATGGGTGGTCGTTAAGCATGTTTTTAAAAGATGTTTATATTTTACTGCAGACACAGTGCACTTATTCAACAGATCTCTTTCTTTCACACGCTTACTGATTCCCAAAAGTGTCTGATGCATGGGGAACCCTTTCTTAGGAGGGCAAACAAAAAAATTTTCCAACTCAGCCAGTTAAAGGTTTATTTTGCAGATAGACAGGTTCCCTGACAATCTTTCAAACAGCATCCACTCAATTCAACAAGATTTTCTTAGCATGAATAGCAGTTGTTAAGATATGCTAAAAAAAAAAAAAAAAGGGTGGGGGGGAACAGAAATGCAAACCAAGACTAATTAGCTAGCAATGCTAACAACATTATCGTGCCTGTGAGCTTTACATTTCAATTCGTCTTGTATGATTCTCAGCCAGCATTAAGCATGAACCTTACAGTAAACAATATTTGTTTTAGCAGTAATGAATCTCGGAGAGAAGACACAAAAGGAACTGCTATAAAGTAATCCCAACTAAAACAGTAGCCTTGAGGCAAAATTCAGCCCCGCAAGTCTTTTGGGCAGGCGAGTGAGTCAGCCGCCAGCAGAGTCACCAAAAGCAGGACTCTGCTTTTGAGCTTTTTGCCTCGAGTGGGAGCCAGGGAGAAGGGAAGACAAAGCAAAAATAAATTTGAAGAAGAAACAGCTCTGAGGCTCAAGGGTGAGCTTTGATGGCGCAGGGAAGTTGATGCAGCCCTCAGTGGCTGCCAGGACAAGTGACTGCATGGTCCCTGGCCACATGCACCCCTCTGCTGCCCTACCCTTCCCCTGGCACTGGCCTGAGCCTGCACCCAGACAGTCCAGGACTTAACCTGGCAGACAATCATTCCCTTTCTGTTGATTCAGCTCCTTTGATCACCTGGCCACAGCACCAGATGAATACCAAAAGTGGTGCAGCTGAGGGGGAAGGAGAGCACATTCCCACTAACACTCAGCGCACCTGGAGGGAGCAAAGGTCTTAATTTTACACAGCTTCCAATGTTTGGTAAACCCTTTGGATCCAGAGCCAACCACCTACAGCCAAAATTATCCCCGGAAGCACAGAGTTCACAGCTTAACCCTGCTTCTATAGTGGTAAAATTCCCATGAACTGCAGTGGAAAAAGTGCTGCAATTCTTCACATTTTACAATTCTGAAGTGCCTCTTATATTGCACCTGATACCGCGTAACTTGAAAATAATAATTTCAAAGACTTTACGAACCTGGTATTTTAGATTTTCAAAAAGACACAGAGAAAACCTCCCATGCAATCAATGTATGGTTTGCTACCAGCATATTTCCTTTTCCCTAGAAAGCACACAAATAGGTAAGATTGTGTCATGACACTCCATTTTCTCTCATGCACTAACCTAGTCCAAGGCAGTGTTTTTGCCCCAGTACTCTGAACTACGGATCAGGGTTTTTTTTAATTGCTTGTAGCTAAACAGATTCGAAACAAAAGAAAGTGATGACTTGGTTTTGAAGTGCAGGACATGCTGGTGAAACTTATTAATCTCAACAGCTCTCTGGGGCATAAAACCACATTTTCATTTCCAACCCACAGGTTTTATCAGCATCCACCCCTTCTAATATAATGCAACTTGTTCAGATCTGGCACCACCAACCACTTAGGTGAACCTGATTTCACCTACCGAGGGAGAAACCAAACAGCTACTGTCTGCTACCATGCCAACTTTCCCTGCCCGCAGGTGGGTTCCTTGGCTTGTGAGAGCAACCTGAAGTCAAAGGCAAATCTTGCACCAACGTCACTGGTGGAGGACTGAGATCAGTAAAGAGCCCACACACAAGGAGCAGAGATTTTTAAGCCAGCTGGCTCCTCTTCACAGCGCTGCGGGGCTGCAGAGCCCACAGCTCTGGGAACAGTACAGAACAAGCCCCGGGTGCTCTGCAGGGCTTCACTAACCACAGCTTAGAGTGGCAGCATCCCAGCTGCTCAGCAAGCAGCTCTGCTGAGCGGGTGGCAAAGCAGTCTGCAAGGAAGGCACAGCCAGCACTCAGGATAGCAGAGGAGTTTCTTTACTGCATTCCTGCACCATCTGCAATGCTGTCGGGATTCGGCAGCAGCAGGAGAAGCCGATTCAAGGAGCACGTGGTTAACCCACAACACGCATATGTAAAAGTCAAAATGATTCAGATATGTCACTTACATTTGTAAACGTGTGTTTTTGCAAGAATATACGAAGGGAAAACATCGCTACCACAGCTGCTGCAGTAAAAAAAGACCCCTACAAACCACAGGAGAACTGACTACACAGGGGAAACAGCAACACTGATGAAGAGCAAATGAAAGCAGGAAAATTTCAACAAATAAGAGAGAGGTGCAGGGAGCTAGTTAATACAAGATTTTCTTCTGATTTCTTTCAGGTTCAGGAATTGTAGGGGTTGGTTTGTTTGTTTCTTTTTTAAAAGTTCATACAAAAAAGTATTAGCATTTTTAAAAGGAAAAATATGGAATTTGAGCTAAAACTTACTGAGATGAGTAAGTCTTTGCACTGCTGCCTGTGAGCTTTGGATTTAGTCAATAACAAACCAGATAAAAGAGTGTGCAAAGACTTCACAACAAGTTGTATTTTAAGGATGAGACCATCCCCTCCTGACTTCAGTGTGGGAATACTTGCACAGATTTAGGTTTTCCTTGGTGCTATTTTTGTATTAAGCTCAAAAACATTTATTTCAGAAACTTACAATAAAAAGGGACTTTTATTAGCTAGTCATGAAATCTTTGTTGATATAATTTGTTTAAAATCTCAAATTGTACAGAGCTAAATATGTCCTTAATGACGGGCTTCATAAATTACAGCTACAGATTTTAAAGGCCACTTTGTTATGCAGAATATTGCCTGAGGTTTCATTACTACTGTAAAATAATGTACAGATACTATTTGGCAGCAGAGTCCCTGTAACAGCAGCTTGAGTTGTTCTAGGAAATTCAGGAAGCTGCTGTCAGAGAACGACAAACCCATGAAAAGGGAAGGCAATTTTCTCAGCAGGTTGCCTAAGACTAGGATTAATTTTCACAGGTTAAAAATTACCGCAAGACACATCATTTTTAGCACAGAAGAAGAAAGCTCACCTCATTTCAACAAAAACATGACAACCACAACAAAAAAGACACAAGAAGGTAGAAGAAAGAGGGACAAAAAGAGGAAATGAAACACAAAGAAAACCGAAATAGAAAACCAATTTTATAAAAACCTTTTATCAGACTATCTTTGTGGAAAGAGAAGAAACTTGATTCTAGTGGAGTACTAGGCACTGCACACCGCAGCAGCTGTAAAAAATACGTGTTTGGGGATGCACTTGTTCAAGTTTTGTTCTAGCTTCAGGTAGCCAGCTGAGTGGGTTTAGTGATGAAGGATAAGCAGAAAAAAGCAACACATCCTATGTCTCCCCTCTCACTGACTTAGTTCTTGAACGTAATGGAGCAAGACTGGAATAATTCCAGCAAATCAAAGCAAAGCTAACGTAGATCTGCTTCCCATTGCTTACAGCATTAAGTTTCACTTCTATATTTAATGAAAAACAAAAACCATGTTATTCTTTTTGCTTTATGCAGACTAAAACAATGCTGAGGCACCACAGAAATGTACAGAAGGGCTCTCATCATCCAGCAAGACAAAAATCTTCAAGATTACATTATAAATGCGTTTGTTTTCACATTTATGTTTATGCTGCTTGCTTGTTTTTGACACACAAGACTTCATTATAGACTACAAATCCAATCCACCAGTCTCAAAGTCCATGGGAGCCTTCTAAAATAATTTCACTGGGTGCTATTTCAGGTCCTCTGCGGGCACCAGCGCTTAACCAGCAGTTTGCATGTAGCCGAACTGTAGACAGTTTCACAAGCGCACTTAACCCATTTGAGTCCACCCCTCTCCTTTCCAAGGCAACGCCGAAGTTATTCCACTGAAACAATGCCACACCACCAGGCACTCTCCTGCTTCTGCCCCAACGTCAACCCAGCAGCCCAGCTCACAAGAGAAGACAGCAGCTCTGGCCTGCCACCGCCCTCATCGCAGGTTTGAAAACAAATCAAACCATTTCCATGAACTTCTACTCTTGCTTTATTCAGCTGACACTGAATGATCCTGGCAATTTAAGCATTTTACATCTAAATGCTCAGTAAACAATGGTTGTACTGTCGTGTTCCTGCGTGGGCGCCTGGAGGAAATAAAACATTCTTTAAAGATTTTACACGCTTTTCTAACTCCGAGATGGATTATTTTGCTCAATCTAAAAATAAGTGCATGGGCCTCCTTCTTGTGTTCAAACAGCATAAGGAAAAAAAAAAAAAAAATCGCTATTTTGTCTTCCTTTGCCTGAAGGAGCAAAGGGTTTTGTGTTCTGGGGGAACGGACTGTTGATATGTTTTAATAAAGGATTCTTTAAAAATCTTGAGTTGCTGAAAGCAATTCATGCATCTCGTTAGCCTTCATCTAACAATAATATAATTGAAATCCAAACAAACTAAACATGAAAATTAAGTGCAGCATCACCTGCATATAGCCATGTAGATCAGAACTCCAGCCAAGGCTGATTATTTCACTAGTAAATTGCTCTGCATAAAGAACCTTTGCACAAAAGCACCTCCCCGTTGTAACTACCATCTGTATGGTGCCTCTCAAAAATTTAATTTTGGCCCCTCAATCCTGCAAAACTTTCTTACCTACTGTCCCCTTAAAGTCTCTCCAGTAAATAATTTTTAATACTGCTTAACAGGAATCTATAAGTATTGTGTCCATAACAGGCTGGGTCTGTGTCCTCTTGTTCCCTTCAGAACAAACACAAGGTGTCTTTCAGTGTAAGTGTTGAAGGTATGAAAAGCATTTGAGTAAGAGCAGCAAGCCATGATTTCAGGTATTTTCTCATTTCCAATACCACCTTGTCACAATTTACGCTATTATGTATACTTTTTACAGTATTTTGAGTAGCCTGACTCCTAGCCTACTCCAGAAAAAAGCTGGTCACTGCAGCTGATACAGATGAAGCTGTACAAGTAGCAGAACTGAACAGAATTTGTGTCACTGGAGATTTTTATTGATAATATCTGTCAGATGAATAAATAAAATAAATCTGTACGCTGCTGACATAACTAAGTTTACATATGAATTTTTGATAATACAAAATAGTCACAGGAAAGGAGCAGGGCAGGAGGAGAAATCACAGCACTTTGATATTTAATACAAAATAGTCACAGGAAAGGAGCAGGGCAGGAGGAGAAATCACAGCAGCTTTGATATTATTATTCTGGGGGCTGGAGGGAAAAACAGCTCAGACCTAGTTGAAAGATAATGATTTTTAACATTTTTCTGAAGAAAAATAGCATGAAATCATGCATTAGGGTGCATCAACGTTATCTGCAAAATTTAATACATGACCATTAGTAGGAACGTTGTATCAAGGCTAATACATATATACATGTGATATATCAACTATAGCAAAGCTATTTGAAAACCACAAAGTGCCATAATTAAATAAATATGCAGCACATGTTAGGAAATTCAAATGATGGGGTATATATTTCAAAGGTTTCAAGTTTCTCAGAAGCTCTAGCTTTACTTCCTAAAATGATTTAACAATTTAAGGGTCCATGTTTTGCTGGAGGTCAGCAGGAGTTAGTTCTTAGCAAATAGCATTTTGCAAATAAATTCTATTCGCTTAGATCCGAGCTGAGCATAGGTACTTTTTGGTTCTTTAAAAAAAAAACCAACAAAAAAACCCCCAAAACTGTGCATTAAGACACTTGTTAAAAATACGAGTGAGTACAAAGGATGCACTTCGGTTCTCAAATCAACTGCTTTAACCAAAAAAATCTAGCAACACTTGAAAAGCCACACATGCTTCCCAAACTTCCACTTTCTCATCCCATTCTTGACCACTACTGTATATCTTATGGACGCTCAGTGCCAGTAGCACAAAACCCTGCGTATTCATACTGCAAGTAACCTTGAATCACATAGGAACTACAGTCTTCAAGCAGGCTGACTTCTGATGTCGACCATAATTTTGGCACTAGCATGGTTTCATTTCCATGGAAACACTAATGTAGTAGGTATTATTTTATTACAGCTAGTATACTTCATTTCCAAATCCCGTAATGTGAGCTTGAGAAATTATTTGACAGTAAATCCTGATCTTCATTTCAGTTCAATGAAAAGGTAAGAAAACAGTAACCACATTTGTTAAGACCATCAAGGAAATTGGGGTTTTTAGTGGTGAGAGGTGTCCTGTGGTTCTGGGGATCACCTCAGATAATTAACTGCTGCTGTCTCTCAGAAGTTTTTTCCCTTTCCAAACACCACTTTCCCCTTGGAAAATGAGCCAAGCTAGATTTTTGATGGCAGTGGTGACACTTGATGCACTTCCCTTTAATGACTCAGTAAACAAGACTTGGAGATGCAGGCTCTCACACTGTTTTAATACTTAATAGGACTGCTTTTCTGAACCGAGACCTTTTATTTGTCTGTCTGTTTTGAAGAGCAGTACCCCATGCCACTTCTCTGCATTGCCACCACTGCAAATAAAAATTTGGAAAACAAAGGAATTGAAGAGGCAGGCTGGAGCCTGGAGCAGCACCACCAGCCCCAGGCCAGCACCCAGCACAGGTCTGTGCTGCTGCCTGGGACAGACCACACAACTTGGAGGGGAGCTGGAAGGCATCAGCCACCAGCACGGGTGCATCAATAGAGAAGGCAAGCGGGAGGGAAGTGAATAAAGGGATTCTTGTTAGTGGGTCCAAGGATAGTATTCCCAAAGGAAAAAAAGAAAACGCATGTGTTGAGAGGACAGGAGTTTTACCTCGGTCCTTAAGAAAGCAAAGTTCTTAACTGAGAAAGAGCCTGGGTGCTATTTTTAAACCTTAACGGAAATTTAAGAAATATTTTTAAATGCTTCCAAACCAAGAAACTTAACCTGTGGGAAAAAAATAGCAGGATATCCTTTTGCTTGTAAAGGCAACTTTCGCCATTGTTTTACAACTGACCTAAATGCAAATAGAGTATTGCTAGATTTGATGTTTTGGGGTTGGGACAGCAAAGTGCCTTATTAAGTCATTTATACACAGATGAAAGCTATCCTCCCCAAGTATTGGACAAGTCTCTTAGAAAGCTCCCCTATCTTGCCATAGAAGACTGGAAGCCACAGCAAGTCCTGTCCACCAGTTACCTGGTCACCCTTTCCAGTATACAAAACTATCTGTTGGAGTAGCTTTACTTAAACTTTCAGCTGTAAAAGCAGTGTCCAAGGCTGACAAGGCCTACTCCTAGGAGATGATTATTATTACTTGACTGAACACGCACACACTTTCATCCTCTCCTTAGCAAACAGCTTTGCACACTCAGTGTAAAGCCCACAGCATGCTCAGCTTGTTTGCCAGGTGGGTACAGAGGCCAGGGCTGGACACAGCTTTCTAGGACCTGTTTTGCTTGTGCTGTGTCTAGAACAACCGGTCTACAATTAATATTTAAAATCCATATGTAGGAGACACTTGCCCCTGTTACGATTCAAAAATGTAAGCTTCCTTAAAGGACATTTTTATCATCCCCTAAACTCTGCATTAAAGACTGCAGACAGTGTTTCCCAAGTCCCAGAAATTCTTTACAGCCAGGCTTATGCACTGCAGAGCTGTCACATACAATTTTTATCTGCAGCTAAGTGAAGTGGGAGGTGCTGAGCTTACGTACCTGGCTGGCATTTGAGAAGTGATCCCTTTAAGTCAGGTGTATTAGGAAGGCTACGGGCCGTCAGCCTCCCAGGCTCACGTAGCTGTCAGAAAGCAAAGCAATGCTGAGAGGACAGGAGAGGGTCAGTTCACTGTTTCTTTCCTTGTCTGTCTAATCTGGAGGGAAGAAGTGGCTTTTTTGCTTATTTAACATACCGTCTGAATGGCTTATAATTAAAATCCAACCAAGGCGACATGGTTACAAGAATTACCCAGACACCAGCCAACCTCTGCCTAAGGAAAGGCTTTCTGCATCCTTCCCTGAAGCAGCTTTTGGGGACAGCAAACTGGAGAAGACTTAATTACTTGTGGCTCTCGTCCACTACACTCATTTCCAGATTTTCTGTATTACTGTTTTACTGCCTATAGTTTCCTTCATACATAATTGCTCATATTATGGCAATAGTTGTGTGAAAAGTTCCCACGAACCAGTGGCAAAATACTCAAACCATCTGAAATGCTTCAGGGATGTGAGCAGGCAGGTTTATTTGTAGTCATATGATAGATCAGGCTCAACACCTTGGTGTACTCCAATTTGTTCTTTATGTCCTCTCAGGCAAAGTCTCTACAGCGGGATAGTTTCACATGCAATCCCCAAACAACCTCCCACAAGCAGGACAACAAGTGTTTCCCTACACGCGCACCACAGAAGGCTGTGGGCTGTAGGACTCCAAGGAAATGTCTAAGGAAAGGGTAGGACATACCCTAGGGGTTACTGCTACCATAGCAAACAAGAAAATAAATATCACACTGCTTCTCTTCTTGCTTTCATTATGGAAATGTGTAGTATTACTGTGGTAACATGAATGCTATATTAGCAGAGAGGGGAAGGGACGGAGCTGACCCTACTCTACAGTACAGCAAACCAAGGAGACAAGGGAAGTCAGCCCGTCCTCTGCATCAGTAAAGCACAGATGGTATTCTTTCAGCACATCCAGCCAAGGATTAACAAAGCAAAACTGCAAATAGACAAGCAACATGACAGCCAAGAGCACCTTTAGTAAAACGCTTCCTTCAAGTGAAAATATTCAGGCTGAAAATACTGCACCTTTCACCTTCAGTGAGCAGATGGCGTCCAACCAAGTCTGAATTACAACTTAGTCTGAACAGCAATGAGCTGACAGGCTGATGAAAGAAACCAAAATATTCCTTGTTTAAGGAGTAGGTTTAAGTAGGTTGGTAGGATCCAAATTTGACATGACTGTGTCCCATTACATGAATTCACCTTCCATCTTCCAAAACCTACAGCATTCTTCATAAGCCACTGCTATTCAACATGCAACGTGCATAACGCATACTTAAAAGAAATTAGTGTTCATATGCCATGTTAAAAAAAAAATACTTCAAGCTTTAAAAGAAATATATACCACAGCGTTAATAAGGAATCGTTCCACACATTGTTTATTTTACAATAGACTTTTTAAATGTGCGGTCACCCTGCCAGTGTGTTCATTCTAGAGACATAGAAAAATACTTGTAAATACATACAGCAGTTAGCCTTAAAAATCGTGGGGAAGTGCTCACTCAAAATTTTCTGCATTTCTGTGGGTTTGATCTCTAAACTTGAGGAATTTCTCCCTTTGGGGGTGCTTTGTTTACTGAATTCAATAGTGCATTAAAACAAATATTTGAATTTAGGCTCTGATTCAAGAGGACTAAATTCTCTCAAAATTCTGCTAATACAGAAAATTAATTTTCTCAACATCTCTCAAGAAAAGGAAAAAGTAAGTATTGCTATGTTGTTGCTATTCTTTCTAAATTCAAGCAGTGAAAGAGGAAAACAGATCTGAAACCTTGAAAGGTTTTTTTTTTAATGGACACATTTTTCTTTTGACTTAATGAAGCTTAATAAGCCAGCCAAGATAATATTTCTGACTGTGGCATAATCTAAGCTATACAGCAATGTATTGAACAGCAATAGTTACTATTTATCTTGAAAGGAAAGTGCACATCTGGGTAAGTCACGCAAACTGAAGTTTCTGTAAGTAATGGGACTTTAGGTGAAGTTTCATTTTTTTATTAATATCGAAGGTGACTAACCGGTTAAAAATTAGTCCACGAGTCCAGTACTATCGAGCTCTACTCCTTAGCAGCCAAGGCAAACATCACACTTGTTCCTTCCCCCTTTGATTCAAGAAAAGTTCCATCTTAAGAATAGGCAGAAAGGCCAAAGTTATTAAATTCAGTATCCCAGAGAAGCAGGACTCATAGAAAGCAGTAATACCTTTTATTAGATTAAGGTAGCTGTGGGGAAGGGAGGGGGCAGAGGACACTTTCCCACATATCAAGCACTTGCCGGGTCTGAAACAAACGCTAAGTCATGTCCATGGGCAGCTGCAGTTTGTTTTCCATGTGGTTGGGTATATGTAAAGGCAGCTGGGCTGACAGCAGAGCCTCTCTGGGAAATGCACCCGGGCCTTTTGCTCGGAGCAGGATGGACTGCCAAGATCATGTCTCGGACTATTTGCTACACCTGACTGCATGCAAAAAGAACACCTCAATATCTAATGACATTTAGGAACCGTTTGACCAATTGAACAATTTGGCAAGAAAATGTAACACTGCTAATGCAGTTTAGAAAGATGAATTAGTGTGTTGAAAAGCAGGAGATCAAAAAGGTAGGAATATCACCTTTTCCAACTGGGAATTAAAATATTCTGCTACTTAAAACAATTAAGCACTAAGTTATTGTCTAAGTAATAAATGCTCATCATTATGATGATGAAAACTGGCAGCTAAAGCTTGGGAGGGAGGGGCAATATTAATGATGATTCAGACAGTGACATCATTAGACACCAGTGAAAATGAAAAATGAGACCTGAAACTTCCAAGCACAGAATAACCACACAAGGAAACAAATAAGAGAAGCATAACTGACAGAAAACAGACTACGCTGAGTGGTATGCCAGGGCAAGAATACCACTACTTTCTGAATGTCATTTCAAAAATGAACATGTTGGTATAGTCAAGCTTTGGAAACGGTACAGCATGTCAGCCAGAGATGTTGAAATTCAGGATCGGTGTACCACTGGTTTAGAACCAACCATCAGCTTCAGAAGCAGCCAGTGCTGGAGACTGCAGAGGTCAGGTCCCCACGCGCAGGGCTGCGCAGAGAGCTGGAGCCCCACTCTGAGCCCAGTCCTGCCAAGGATGCCAGAGGTGTGCTCTAGCCAATATTGCTGCCCCTAAGGCAGCAGTGGTTACACGCTGCCTTCTTCGGTGAGCTCTGGCAATCTCACGCCCTGCCAGGTAACATCAGGAATCACTTCTGCAATACAGGACTATACCACCTGCCCTCTCAATTTACTCATCATCAAAACACCAGGGAAACTTTTCTCCCCTTAATACTCATGCTCATTGACAACCAGAGAGCTGACCAATACTTCAGTGTAGCAACTTCTTGCTCCAGTACCTGTACGGGGCAAGAGCACTGCAATCACAACAGAGCCCAAGAAGCAAGAGCCGTACCACCAGATTTGTCATAACATGGATCGCTGTGCTGATGCAGACGATACCTATGAAGCATCCTTAAGCTGCAAAATGCCACTTCCACTGGTGGTGCACTGGTACCCAGTAAAAATCCTATGAAGTAAGAAATAAAACACAAAGCATGTGCTAACCATTTCTCTTCACTCAAACAATGCAAAGAATCAGATCAAAGACCAGAAAGTGCTCCAAATAGCATTAGAAGAGTATTAACGTGATGCCCAATGTAGGAAGACAAATCTGTGTCTTATTCCTGAAAATACATCTCTTGAACAAGACACCAGAAGTATATTGCCACAATAATTCAGATGCTTGAAACAGGCAAATTCACTCTCTGAGGAAACAAACATCTCCAGTGGCATTCAGGACCACCAGAAGAATGAACCCCAGTCTGGCACTTAGCTATGAAGTGCTGCTTGGCCGGGGAGGAGTGCAACTATACACAGGTGTTTTAAGACTTGCCTTGTTTATATGCTCTTTCATCCTTCAATAACTAGAGAAGTTAACCTGATTTACATGAGGCAGCCTGCAATTACAAGACTCACTGAAAACAGCCCCCTCTCCCCGCCAGCCCATCATTCAGCAACCTGCTCCCAGCCAGACACGAAAGCTGGACCCAAGTCAAGGCCCCCCCGCCCGGACTTCATGGGGCTCGGCCACCTGCCCGGGTTTCACCTCCTCCCACTGAAGCCAACGCCTGACATTGCCCTGGCAGAGGCAGCTTAGTGCCGAGCCACGTCTGTGTGGTGCACTTACCTCCGTGAACATGTCTTACTGCCTTCCTACATGGCAGGGGAGATTTCCTGTTTTCATACATTCCCTTGTCAGCCCTAATCAGTGTCAATAGGTTATGGTGTCTTTTGTGCTGGCAGCGTCAGCCCTGACAGGAAAGAACTTTTAATCTCTTCCCTCGCACCGAGCCATGAGAAGCTGCGAGCACTCCCAGGCATAACTCCCTTGGCTCCTCTCCGAAAAACGCTCTCTCAAGCACACGGTTGCTTAGCAATATTTGCCTTCCCCCTGTACGGTTCAAATTGGCAACATCTGTCCCTTTGGCACTTTCCACTTGTGCAAGAAATGGTGTGGAGAGTTTCAAAAATCTACAAACAGGTTGGCAGAGGACATTTCGCATGAGCTATTAGAGCTGCTTTGGCATTTTATTGCTGGTTTATTTCTAGCCTGGATAAAACTTGTGGCTTCTTCCAAAGGAGAGGCACACAAGGGAAAAAAGTCTTTCCCATCCAGTGGGACTCACCTATTAAATCAAATATAACAAGTAGCTTTTCCTGTTTACATAATTACACCTGCATGCTATGGCTTGGTTTAGAAAAAAAAAACCAAACAAACCAAAACACAGCACTGCCATGTAAGTCTCCCCTGTCCACTGGGATTGACTTCGATTTCTCCTAAGATACTGCATGCACATCAGGTGAGAGAAAACAAGAGAAGTCAAAATCTCTTTATGTATTTAAAAATGCAAAAGCTGTATGCAATCCTGACCACATAACCAGTAGCGCTCTGTCAAACCCCTAAACTGCTTGTGTCTATGAAACTACCCCAAGGAGCAGTGATCAGGGTCAGTGCCTCTGGATGTACCCGCAATACAGCTGCTACAGCAAATGAGGGGAAAAAGAAGTGAAATTAATGTAAGAGCATAAAATGTATGAACTGCTTTCACTTTTGGGAGCCAAAAAGGGCCATGGAGAAGACTCAAGTAAAAGGATACACCTTTGGGCACTTGGTATAACAACAAGCAGCAGAGAATCCTGTAGTTAACCTTTTTCTGGCTACAATTCATTTCAGCTCACGCTTACCAGAATGCCTATGGATTACAAGAAAGGCCTTGGACCACACAGCTTTGGATATTTACATGCAAGTTATTAGGGATGTTTACTGGGAATGATGTAGCTCAGTTTCAGTCCTTATAGTGAAGTTGAGGGTTTCTTGGTTTTGTTTTTTTTTAATTTTTCTTATAAGAAAAATTGAGTTGATCAGAGTAAGTGCTATTACAACAAGCCTGAGTATTAAAGTCTATTATATAGACACGTGAAGAAACTATAAAAATAAGTGGTTTTGTCAAGTGATTTTAAAAAAAGAAATTAAAAACCTCCAGTCCTCCAAGAAACACATACAATCCATTCTCTTACAAAGATGCGGGTGAACACCCCTAATGTCTTCCAAGGTGCCAACCACTATGCCCGGTAAGAGGATAGTGGTGGAATCAAAGTTCAGTTTCTCCTAAGCAAATGACTCGTGTTGTGTTTAAGAGCGAGTGCCATCCCAGATCTAGGCATTTTATGCCACAATATAAACCCCAATGACAAACTCCATCCTGTTGTTAAGAGATGCTTATAACGGGAAGGCTAATCAATAGCTAGCTAACTGTATATTGTGAAAAGCTGACATATACTTTAATCTACAGAAAAATAACTTCAGGAGCTGCCACCATGTTCAACCCCCCTCACCTTGCACACTGTGCCCTTCCCACTGCCCCCTGGCTTGGTCCAGCAGGAAAGGGAGTAGGAGAGAAAACACTGGGAAAACCCAATGCAACATAAATGTTGGAGGAGAGGAGGGAAAGAGGTGAAGGAATTGTGATTTGCAGTCTCCAACATGCTGTTTATCCTTTTTTTGCCTGTTTCATTTTACTTTAACAGAGGGTAAGATACTGCGGCTTTGAGGCTCCATTGAAGCGTGCAGTTTTCCGTAAAGGTTTCCAAAATATGCCCCAACCAACGCAGTCTGGGTTGCAGAGGACTGATGGATTAAGTGAGCCGTGTCCAGGACAGAAAAACTTTCTACTTTAAACTCCAAAGGAATTCTTAAATAAATCATAAATCATTTTTAAACAAACCTTAGACATATCTCACATTTAAACAGATATCAGGTCAGAAATAAAGCTACTCCTCAGCTTTTCATTTTAATAAGCTTATCGCCCCAGTCTAAAAAAAAAAAATTGTCGGTTATGCCTAACATCAAGTGCAACATGGATTTTCAAAAGACCGTGGGTTTGTGTTTTGGTTTTTTTATTCCTTCCAGAACTACATCTAAAATTTAAAAAAAAACCAAAAAACAACCAAAAACTTTTTATACCTCTTACAATCAAAGACCTTACAAACGCAGGATGATGGGAGTCTGGAGACCAGGCAGAGGAACAGTTGAGGCCACCACAGTCACCTCCTCCTCCTCAGAGATAAATGTCTGGCTTTACTTTTGAAACTGGCAGAGATAAGCTGTCAGTGGCTGTATTTTGTTTTGAGCTCATTAACATGCACGTCGCCTGTCACCTCTCCCTGCCTTCAGTGCTTGCTTTGAAGTTGCCTTGTTGGAAAGACTGGCTGTCATCTGCTCTTAGCCTTCTCCTCAGGCTTTCCAGATCACTTCTCTTGTTTGTTAGTCAGAATATTGGATAGTAACAATCATTATATTTGCAGTATGAAATGCCTCTTGTAACGTTTCTGCTGCTAATCACAACCTCCTTGAATTTCGTTCATGATGTGAGCCCACGAGCAAGGAACCCAAGTTCTATTTTCACTTGCTGTTTCTTCCCCACAACAATTCCCTCTTTGAGATGCCACTACATGAGTACATATTACTCTGTTCGGACAACAGTTTTGCATACCACAGGAGACCCATATGAACAATAACCAAAGATAAGGATGACACAAAGTTTTCTTGTTTCCACACAGATTTTTAGCAGGAGTGTCAGGCAATTACTACAAACCATTACTATCCACACAAGGTTTGAAAACAACCACTTCAGCTTAACAAAAGCTTAACAAAACAGTTAAAACCAACCAACCAACCCCTCCCTGACATGCCACCCCAGCAGCTGGTAGTTAATTTCCTCCCTTGCAAGCTTACTGTCCCAAACGAGCTGCTTCGCAGACCAGTAACGCTGATGCAACTGCAGTGCTCCCCTGACAGGCAGGGAATGCTGTTTCCATTCCCAAACTACTTTTTTTTTTTTTTTTTTTAAATGTTTTTCTGCAATTCATTGAATTTTGGTTTCCTTAAGTTGCTATCGAAGCACCTAAGCTTTGTCTGCAAAGGCACAGGCTGCCTCTGCATTTACAAGATTTGTGCAGAAAAGTTAATTAGTTTAAAAAAAAAAAATTAGAATTAATAGTTCCCAATTCTTCTAAGCCAGTACTAGAGAAGCAGTAACATTTGTCATTCACCCAACTAAAAATTGGACTCCTTGCTGTTCAGAAGTAAATAAAGCTGGCTATAATGCAACCACCTGCAAGGTGCAGTTTGATGCTTGGCTTCAAATTCAGAATACTGTTCAGGGTCAGGTAATTCATGCTGGACTCCAGGCTGGGTCCTTCTGCCAAAATTTAACTTTCGCTAAGCAGCTCTGGCAAAGGACTTTACCATCATCACTGCAGGGGGGGGGGGGGGGCAGCACAGGTCTAAGTAATGACAACAATGGTTAAGCCTTCATGGTAGAAGATGGTACTTTTCTGAAAGAGCCAAAAAAATCCTTCAGAGGAAGGAAAATATCCAGCACACAACTCTCAGCATTATGGTTTTACTCCTCTTTTGAGTTCTGCCAATCAATGAAACTGAAGCAATGATATTTCTCAAGACACATGATTCCAGGTTCCCAGAAAGAGATACTACTACTTATTAGACAAAGTGCTTTAGCAGAAAAAACAAGTCAGGCCTTCAGGCACACAAGCTTTTCTGAAGGACTAACATAGAGACCACAAACTTCAAACTAAGCACACCTTGTGGACAAGCTCTGCAAGTTTGATTTGGTTTTGTTTAGCAATTATAGCACAAGGAAAGCATCCTCATATGAAACTCCTGCAAGATAGAGCAGACCCTTAAAACAACCTGTTTTCAGCTGCCTTCAAATGATGCTTCCTTTCCCAGGACTCATGGGCAGCACCAGCAAAGCCCACAAACTCCATGCTATCCCTCAAACCACAGCCACCCTAACGTAACTGCAGCCCCAGTGGCAGATGCTACCTTCCCCTCACTCTCTCTAGGGTGTAGAAACTCACACAGCTGGTGCTAGACAATCATAGCTTGAAAAAGAGTTAGGAAACCTGAGGGATCCAGCAAAACTGTCTCACTGACATTTTCCATACTCGTTCACAAGCCAACCACTCATTCCTGCTGCCCTGCATTTCAAGAATATTAACCTGACAATGTCAAGCGCTCAGGAGAAACGTGAGAATTTGTGTCATATAGACGTTTTGCCATTTACTGTGTTAGACAGACGGAGCTTTACAGAGCAGCTTATAGCACTTGCTGGTTTTCCCCTCACTTCCAAACTATTTCTTCTTGCTTGATTTACCAGAGCTCACTACTAACATCGTGTTTTGAAGACAGGGTTATCAATTTCATTTTGATATCTTCTCACCGTTACTACATCTGAACACTTCTACACATGTTTATTCACTTACCTTCGTAAAACTTGTATGTGTTAGTCCCCATCGTACAGATGAAGGTTTGGAAAATTACTCATACCACAACTGCAGGATATTCATTTTACTCATTAACATACAGCCATTGACACAAAATGGGTTATTACAGAAAAAAAGTAGCTGTTTACATACACAACATTGAACAAGCACTGATTTTGTTCTGCACAGCAATGGTAAATAACAACAGAAGTGCTCTTAAGTTCTCCTTAAATTCAGCTTGCTGGCTCCTGACTTTGCAAACTGCACAGGACCACAGGTTTTCTTTCATTTTTTGTTTTGTTTTGTTTTGGTTTTTTTTTTTTGTCCCTCCTTTTTAAACACAGCACTCTACAGTGGCCAGTGAGAAAGGCAATGGTCTAAATGCTGTGCTGGAATCATAACTGATTCCAGTAAGGATGGCTGATCACAAGCCCTTCATAGGAAGAACAACAACCTAAAAAACCTCAACCAAAAAACTTCCCAGTGATTAATACGCTATGGCAGCTCGTTTAAGCCTGAGTTTCTCACAGCAGCCTGGACGAGACACTGACTTCTGCATCATCTGGAAAGATGCAATGCAGTTTATGGAAATTCTTGCCTGACCTTATCTATCCTGCTCTTGCTTTCTGCAGGATTCACAAATCCCCATCTAACTACTCTTTCTCAGTCTCCCATTGCTTTGCAAAGTGATGGATTTAGCAACCGAATTTGGACAAATGTTCTGCAATGGGGCCCAGAGACACTCTATGGAGAGAATTCGGGTTTGGTGTAAGCCAAAGAGCTAACACCATCCATACCTGATGGGAGAAGCTGACGAGGACTCAACCGCCCTCTCAGAAACACTGTTTCTTGACACCCCCTCCTTCCCCTCCTCACCACACACTCCAGGCTGATGCAGGATCCCTGTTCCTTTCTTCAGACTGATACTCCCTAGTAGGGCTTCCAAGCAGCAAGAACAAACACTACCTGTTTCTGATGGCCTGATGGCTGAATGCTGCACTATGCTTTTTTTTTTTTTTTTTTAAAAACAATTCTGCTATTATTTGGTATTTTGCATAAAAGCCAAGCCTAGACCTTGGAGCCAAGTGAACAAGCAAGGATCTCAAACTTGGAAAGCCTTGCAGCTGAGAGTTGGTAGTTGAACACTGGACCTGAGTGTACCTTCTCCAAACATCAAAGAGGAAGATGAACAAGACTACTTCTAATTTATGACTTCTGCAGTCTGACACATGAACTTTGAACATCAGAGTCTGGTTAAACTGAAGTAACAACACAAGATGTCCTTTTGGCTTTCGAACCAACCACCTGCTCCTTGCCCCACATGCCCTCACCCTCCAGCTCTTCCAGAGTGCTCTTCGTTCTGGAGACTGTAAGCAAACATTAAAAATATAGTAGTATCAATTGTCATTCATGTTTGATCTGCTTCTTTAGCAGTCACAAACCAAAAAAAAGACAAATTTACACAACACTTGTGGTGAAGCAAGGAAACCCTTACTCAATCACACAAG
The DNA here is from genome assembly GCF_000699145.1 of Aptenodytes forsteri. Lineage (NCBI taxonomy): Eukaryota > Metazoa > Chordata > Aves > Sphenisciformes > Spheniscidae > Aptenodytes > Aptenodytes forsteri. Next base: position 533,256 of record NW_008795365.1, on the reverse strand, counting down.
GCACTTCTGACTATAAACAGGGGAGCAGAGGAGACACAGAAGTAACACCTTGTTACCCCTCTTGGTGCAAAGCAGGGGGAAAAAAAGAAGAGAAGACTCAAAAAAGGAATACAAAGGGGAGAGGGAAAAAAAAGCCCAATCTCCCTTCTATTCAATAAATGATAAATAAATAAATATAAGTTTGGTAGAAAGACAACAATAGTAGCTTAATGCTAAATACTCTGTATTCATTAGGTAAGATCAAATGACAGTGCTATATATATTTTTAAAGATTTTCATTTTTAAAGGACGCAGGATTAAAGCAATATATTTATTTCTAGTTTACAGGGTTCACCTGTCTCACCACTCCTGCCAGTAGAAAAGCTCAGTTGCCATGGAGAGAAGTCAGTGAAAAATTATTTATCTAGAATAGACTTTTTATTTTTGTCATCCAAACTTCTTTCTAGGTATTTAGTCATTACCATATACTATTCAACAATCATGTTTTAACTGGTGACCATTCATAAATGTTTACTGAGGTGAGAAGAGCTCAATGACAGCAATCCCACCTTGAACACAGAGATCTTTGTGTGTACCCTGTGCTTCAAGGATAATACAGCATTACCAAAAAGACAACACGTGTCTGGGCTCCTTCATTGTTTGTTGTTGTTTAGGTTTTTTAAAATTGGTTGCTTCCCTATTTGCTTCCCACTTTGTAGGTGAAAGAGGAGAGTCTGATGAGGTCTCATTACATGAGATAAAAGGAGCTACTCCCTAACGAAACTGACAGGAAAACAAAGCCAAAACCTCAGTGAGCATCAAGTGCTATACATCCCTCCAGACACTATGCCCTTAATAATGCTTGAGGATTTATAAACACTCTCTCTCAAACCAGCCTCACTGCTTCTTGGCCCTGCCGTCAAGCCAATTCCTTTTAAGACATCACAGTCTTTGTCAATGAAGTTAACACAAGGGTCTCTGTTGGTGTTGCGGCTCTCCTAAAGACATGAAAAGAGAGAATGGCTTTAAAAGCATCTTTGTTTAGGTGCTGGGGGAAGAGGTAAAACCTGGCACATTAAGAGAAGGGATACATCTAAGCGTCACGTATGCTATATTTTTAAGTCTTCTCACAATAAATTTGGAAAGATCCCTCAAAGAGATGGGGATGACGTTTGAAAGCGAAGGGGTTTTTTTGGGGAAGAGGGGAAAGAGCTGTTCAGTTTCTTTATGTGAATGCAAAGTGAGTCACTGCACAGTTATCCACTGTGGATTAATTCACTCTACAGTGAATCTGCTTGTCTATTCAGACTGGAAGGCTTAACTTGTCAGTGTTGCCATGAACAGAAGCTGTCAATAATGAATTCACAGCTGCAGGTGACACATGCCTTAGAAATTCAATTAGCCAAAAAACATGTGGAAGAAGAAATGGCTTTCCTAAATGATGTAAAGGGAGATCACGGGAAAAACTGTATTTGGCATGTGGTTGTTCAGTATAACCGGGACCGAACACTTTAAATAAAATTTGTAAAAACCATGCTCCCAGTTGCTGGGAGGAAGAGGGAAGAACAGCAGAGTTTCTGCTAGCCTAGACCTATTCACTGTCAGGGTCATGGGAGGGCAGGAGCCTCCCCGCAGCTCCTGTTTCACCAAAAACAAAAGGGAGGGCCAACCTTTCAGCCGAAGGACCTCCTGATTAGCCTTCACAAGATCCTTTCTTTGGGTGAATCTTTCACCTGCATGCAACATACCTCACTGGATGTTTCCTAAAAACAAACCAGCCCAGCCCTGTTCCCCGATCACCTCTCTCACACTGTACATCCAGCACACAGGGAATATATCCAGGTGTGCAACCATGCTGTTTCTTCCTCTTCACTCTCCAGGCTTTAGCACTGAAAGACTGTATCATCAAATATATGTTAATCATTGAAACCGAACAGAAGTAAGTAAATATGATAATGACAAGCCTGAAACAAGCAGAAAAATGAAGTCATGGATTTTTCATTAGAGCTTACAGAGCCATTATCCAAAACGCCTATGCATAGAAAACAGTCAGAGGTCACAGCCTAAAAGATGCCTACCTCAAAAGAGGATCATTCAGCATATTCACAAAAGGTTTCATCTATCAGCTTCAAAATGGACTAAGCATATAATTAAAACCAGGGGTTTGGTTTGTGCAAAACCATTTCTTTCATTATCTTCAATTCCCTTTTTATTATGTTCTTACTCTGCCACAGATCTAATAGCACTCCCGCACCAGCATGGCTAACGCTACTCGTGCTCTGGCAGCTGTAGGATTTTTATGGACATTTGGATTCAGAGTCCTGTGCTCAATGGAAAGTAAGAAGTTTTAGTCAGCATACAGCATCATAGCTAACGCTGCTCCATCTAAAATCATGTTAAACCAGAGATACGTGAGATGACATAAAAATCACAGGGATGAGAAAAGAGATAAGATGAAAATAGAAATGGGACCAGGAGAGTTGGGAGAGAACAAGTAAGTAAAAAAAAAAAAGAAAAAAAAATTAAAAAACCCTACACCCAAACCCCAGGAATTGCAAAGAGTTTTAAACCCAGAAATGCCCTTTATCTTTTTGGCAATGGATAATGAAGAATGGGTAATGCAGAAGGTAAGACCCTGCACTGCTTTACTTCTCCCCCAGGAGTAAAATACCCGGTCAAGCAAATAATGAAATGCAGACCACAGTGCACTTCCTATTTGGAGGTATGATGTGCAATGTCAAACCTACTTTGAAGCAAATAAAGTCTCTCAGCATGCAAGTATTTTCACAACTTCTCAATAATGTCATTTTGCCAGTTTCCTCTCATTTTCTACAAGAAATTGCCTACAGCCATCTGCAGCTGATCAACACCCTTTTCCATGAAAAGCAGACCACATCCACACTCTCCCTTTTTATTACCAAGGCAAAATACAATTTGAAAACTATCTCCGTTGCTCTCCTTGCCCAGCTGCCTTAGGTCAGCACTGTGGGATCCTACATCCCACAGGGCATAGCAATATTCTCAGCGCTGAAGGATGAGCGTGGTAAAACTGCCAAACGTACCTGGGAACCAAGTGCCTTTGAAGTCACAGGAGGCTGAGCCACAAGGCAGGCAGAATCAGGGTGCTGGTCCCTTAGAAAAGCTGAAACAATGGGCTTCAAAGGGCACAACGAAAAAGAGCATGCATTTGCTGAACAACACATGTACAACAACACTGCTCCTCCTCTCCCAGTGCTTTACCAGTGTGAGCTTCAAGCTGCTTTAGCCTACAGCACACATCTGAGAAATCCAAGGCTTCTGCCTCCATCACACATGACAAATCAGATAGGTGGTCTTGGGGTCAGCAAAAACAGATGGAGTACAACAAGGAATCTTGCTGTATCAAAATAATTATAAAGGAAAGAACCACTTCTTAACCACCTGGTTAAGAAGCAATTATAATTCCAGCTATCCCCTTCCCCTAAAGTTTCCTCATAGTCTCCTAAACAACATACCTGCTCCTTGTGAAGCCACTGGACTTCACAGCAGGGCCCAAACTTAGGTGAGAGATGCTTTCTGAAATCTTCAGAAAAGCCTTCCCAACCACTCTGACCGATGCCCTTTCCTTTTTCTCTCAAGTGAAAGCTAGAACAGACTAACCTAACCCAGCTCAACTGCACCAGTCTCTACCACACACTGCATATGATCTCTAACCAACTCAAGATGCAGGGAGAACTATACAAAAAAAATCCATATTCTTAGAAGTTTTCTTCCCTCTGGCAAGAGGGCCACTTAAGTAGTACAACAGCAACAGCGTTATGTTCTGAATTGCACCTGCTAATCTGCAATACCCTGCACTCAACATTGCTGCAACCAATTGAAATGTTTCAACCTGGAAAAGAGCAATCCATGAAAATGACCAAAAGAGCAGAATGAAAGACGAAAGAGCGCCTGAAGACAGAAATCTAACTGCAGATTGAAACTGGAGATTCTAACTGAACACTGAATCTAAGCCCCAAAACATTAAATGGGGGGCAAATGAAGAAGCTAGTGTTTCGCTCTCAAGAAAATAATATATAGTTGGAAGAAGCTGTTCTCAGATGAGCAGGAATAACCAAAGGTTTACATGCAACACATTTTGGTCTTTGGCCCAACTGCCACCTCTTCACTGCAACAACTGCAGCTTCCCATCCCACGCCTTTTGCAACATCCCTCTCAGTCCCTGACAGAGAAAGGACAAGTGTAGTGACTAGAACGAAGGTATGCTCGAGCTTGCTGCCCAGGCTGCCTTCTGCTGATAAGAACAAACACATACCAGAGTTCTGCTCATCTTGTTCATAGTTGGGACAAGAAAGAGGGTATCTTTTTTGCTCGAATGCAAAATTTTACAGAACTTTTAGGATCTTGCTTATCACTGAGAATTCCACCTCTGCACTAAATTTATTTAAACCTTCAGAACTTGCTCAAAAGGCATTTGATGAAGCAGGAGACAGAATGGTGTCGTGCTTCCCGAGGACGCCAGGCTAAATCCATCTGGCAGAAATCTACAGGATGTTTTTTGTTCATATTAATACTTTCCTGAGGGTCTACAGAGAGACCTTACAAACTTAATTAGGAGAACACCCTGTGGTGTTCACAGTCACTTATCACAAAGCCCCAAAACCTTCAACCTACCAGGTGACCACAAAGCTCACTGCACAGTCAGCTGTCCCAATATTCAGTGAGGATTTGGGGCCTCTACCCACCAGCACTCAGACTGAGTACTGACACTCCACATGTACTAACTGCGGGTGCATCACCACTTGACCTTCTCAGCATATCATTTCCCCCTTCTCCTTTTCAACAATCTTTACAGGCAAAACAAAAATCATAGCAACAGAAGCAGTCTCTCTAACCATAAAAGCTGCTGCAGCCTCACTGAGAAAACCACAGAATCATGGCAAGCGTTGCATTTTTACCATCCAAACAGATATCTCACCCAGGTCAGCAAAAGCCAACCTCAAAATGCACCTTCTAAACACGATAACGCGTGCACAGCCATCATTGCTTCCGATAGTCTCTGCCCTTCGATGACCTGTTCTCCCACAGCTGAACTTACCCTGCTGGCAACAGAGTCCCCCAACAATTGCACTCACCTCTATGGGCTCAGAAGGGATTTCCAATTTGGATAGTTTGGCTTTGGCGTTTGCCTTCAAATCTGATATTTTTTCATAGGGTTCTCCGTGGTATTCCTCCAGGAGAGGTTTGAGCTCCGGTGATTCAACTGGTGCCTGATCTTGGCCATCCATTGGTCTGACATAGGCGGTTGGTTTCTGCTGCATTGCACTGGTTTTTGATGGCAAAGGTGGGGGGAAAGTCTGAGAGGAAGGCTGAGTGGTGCTGGTCAGGTTAACGGCTGAGCTGTCCCGACTTTCCTTCTCCTGTGATCCTGTCACTAGGTCCTGAGATGATTTTGTCTGACTGTAGGTCGGCCCATGACTTTTGCTGCTGTTCTGTGACCTGGAATTGATATGCTGGCTGGAATGTAGAGGTGACAGGGGTGCCACTGGAGAAGACAAAGATGACAGCAATGGAGAAAGCGCCAAAAGGGAGGCCTGCAGTTCATTAGCATGACCTTCACCAACCGCACGCCTGTCATTTCTCTTGTGGTGAAAACCTGCATGACTTTCCTGTCCACCACGATTGTGTTCTTGACCTTGGCTCTGACCGTTGGATAAGCTGTGACTCTTGGCGTGCAAACCTGAAGCTGGTTCTGTTCTTGATTGTGCCTTTTGGTAGTGAATGGAGTGGCTTGGAGGGGGAGGAGCTACAACCGTAGGTCCCATGGGTGGATGGTGGGTTGTGCGGTGGAATGAAGATGGTAATGTATGGCTGGTCTTTTCAGGGAAGTATGGGCGATCAGGCTTTCCTTGTGGGATCAGAGGAGCAACACTTTTTGGAATCCCGATGAGATTCTGATGGGATTTGTTGCTGATGAGCTCCTTGACCTCCTCATAATTGCCCAGCATATTCTGAATTCGGCTTGACAACTCATCTTCTTTATTCGTCTGCAACAGAAGAACAGAGAGGGGGAAATTTAAAAAACACGGACCCCCCACCCCAAGAGATCCAGCTCAAGAAGAGACATTCTTCAGGATCTTATTTTAATCACCGTACATCACCACGAGTGAAGTTACGCAAGCTCATCTTGTTCCTGCATGCAGTCTCTCCAAAGCAAGTGGGACTGCTCTAGTCAGTCTTAGTTCTTCTGAGCCAAGATTGCAGGTATGCCTGCAGTCTTCAGGAACACTAACATCAGACCAGTTTGTTTCAACCACAGCTGCAGACAGACAGGCAGCCAAGCTGCTCTTGAGTACTCTCCCTCAAACTCCCAGAATACAGGAGGCCCCCAAATGAATCTGCCCAACCCAAAGTCCATATTGTGCTGGCACCATCTACAGAGCTGTAAGCACATACTCTGATGAATTTAAGTTAAGCAGATGGGAAGATGCTGTGTTTGCACGTATCATGCTCAAGTCTACTATACCGTATGCAGAGGCCACAGCTCTCCTCTTCCACCCCAACCCTCTTTCCTCCTCTCCCCCCACCATGCGCCCCCCTACCATTACCTTGTAGGGTTCTGCAAAGAGGGGAGTCTTCTCAGGGAACTTGTCTTTCGCCTGCAGAGCCTCCTGATTCCGCCTCTCTTTCTCTCGAATACGCAGCAAGTTTCTGTCCTCGTTATACAAGCTTTAGGAAAGAGAGAAAGAAAGGATGGTTAACACTTTACACCAGTGTTATCAACAAGTATCTACTTTGTGCAGAAACTGTGGTTTTCAGACAACGGTATACATCCAGCATGAAAGTAATTTTGAAATCCACAGGGTGGTTACAGCTGACAAATCAGTTATGTCAAGTATTTGCTGTACCACATAGTAATGTAACACACAAGGTACAGCATGCATCCTTCTCAGTGATTTCTACTCCTGATACCATACATCAAGAAGGGTGGGAAGGGAAATACTATCCATCCATTTAATTGTGAAACACAAATTGAGGAGTCAACGTGGGTGACAAGCGCATGAGCTGCCAAATCCAGTTGCAATGATCAATGTGAAAACTACCATTCTTGTTCTCCTCCAGACTTTCGCCCCAACTCTTCACCTGAGAGTAAAAAAGCATCCACTACTGTGAAGGTGTTGCCACTTTCAGAGATTGAACTTTGCCTACTTTATAAACAAGCTTGAAAACTTACTCTCTACTTTAAATGGACATTTGGAAAGCTGCTTACCTGGCAAACCACAGCTGCATTTAAAGCAATCACATAAATGTATTTAAAGAGAAGGTCTCAGAAATTTGGAAAACACCAGGTCGAATGCCCCGATTCCTCCTCAACCACATATGCATGCACTCAATTCCACCAGCCCCACATCAAAACAGCAATAAAGCTGTGTCACATGCACAGCAGGATGACTTCATGGAAAACCAGATCCTTTAAACTACACCTCCTCTGTGAAATACTACTGCAAAATAAGGGAATCTATTGCTCTAATTTTTATGGACATTTGGGAAGAAAAAGCATGCAGGCATAGTATGTGGGTGCAGGTATTTCTCTCCTCTCCTATTTCTACTCTACTGCACAATCTACTGCATACATACAATTCCTATATTCTTCTTAGTACACTCAACTTCAAGTGTCCCAGTTTGGAAGGGAAGAGCCTTGTCTTCCCCACCAGTGACATTTTCTCAAATACCACACACATAATCATCTACTGAAAGTTTCATCATCCCTAAAGGAGAGGTAGAGGACTGGCTTTGCTGTAACAGTTAACCAAGAGGTCTGACTACTGCAGAGGGGGTTTCCTGACTCAACGTGAGCTCTGGAAAACGATGCTGTCTGATGGCAAATTTCCATATATGGAACTGCAGCAAGGATGTACTTGTGCCACTAAGACAGAAAAACATATTCAGGGGTTAGATTGTGCACATTTAAAATAGTTTCCAACTTTGTTAGTGCTGAACTGTTTCCAAACATAGCAAAACAGAAGTTTCCAGCAAGCTCTATGTACTCTACTTCTGCAAATGATGCAAACAATTAAAAAAAAAAAAAACAACCCAAAAAAACCCCACAAATCACTGATTCAGTAAATATACACAATCCTTCTGTTACAAACAATATATACTGGAAGCATTTCCTCTGTGCATCTAATGTCATTTTGCTTGTGAGCAATTTCATATCTATAATCGGTTAGCTGGTCAGTTGCTCTGTGTGTGCCAGGAAAGCTTTGTGCAGCCAGATATGGGACATACCAACTGCAGAAGACAAAAAATTAGGAGGAATTATAAGGCAAACTAGAAGTAATCTTGGCTACATCTACTACTTGAAATTGTATGCGTGCAAATGATTTTTTTAAGTGAATGCATTTCAAGTTGACAGCATTTTTTAAACATATCTGTTCAAGTTATCTGGAAAATTTTTACTGAATGAAACACCATTTTCCAAACATTCCAGGAAGTAAAAAATGATTCTGTAAATATCCTTTATATAAACTTCAAAAAAATTCCCTTAACAGCAAGCATGAAAAAAACACAAAAGATGTTTTTAACAGCTAAGATGCTGGCTTTTAGCATGAAGGAGACCTCTGAAACCTCCTCTTCACCAATCTGTGACACCACGGCCCAGTGTCAGGAACACGGATGCCAACTGTAGAACAAACTTTTTTAATGGGCACGATTTAATCTGGATCAATCAGCTCCCCTTCCCACACCGGTCCCCAGTCCATTTCCCCCATGGCTGCACAAGCACTCAAGCCAACACAGTGGGGAAGGTAAAGGAACAAAACTACTGCCCTTGGTGGCAGTCCTCACTTCTTGCCATTTCCCAGCCTCTTCGCCCTGCAGTCAATATCTTCCCTTAACAAATTATACAACTGTCTTGCAAGGAGCTCTTCTGCAGTGTTCGGACTAATCAAGACTCTTACTGCAACCAGGTGCTCAGCTCCAGCTCTCCCCCACCCACCTCGACTTCTCCCTTTTGAAGCTACCACCAAGTATGTTTTTGAGCCTAAGGATAGTATTCAGTGCAACATTGAAGGTACAAAAGGACAATTTTAAGTTAGTTTTAACTCCTTGAGCATCAGCTGTTTTCCCAGTCATGTTTTTCCCTGACAGTTCTTCAGCCATAATTATCATCATTCGATAGACAGAGGGACATACAGGAAATTAAAAGACACAAAGGGGATCTACTTTTTACAAGTGTGACAACTGTGTTAAAGAGAGAAAAGCTCTTTCTCCCGCTTTGTGTCTTTTGACACATGTACACATTTTGGTCTGCACAACGCTGCTAACATCTCAGCCCACCCTGTTACTATTTCTGTCTTGATCCACACCATGAATGCCAAGCACTCAGACCCACACAGATTTTTTTAATACAACTGCAACATCAAATATTCATACTTGTTTTTGTTTGTTTTCTCCCTAGTACTTATTAAATTACTCATGGTGTTGTCTAGAGTACACAGCTCACACAGATATTGTGCTAGCTTTTCCCAAAATAGATTTTGCTACGGCAATTCACAGATTGTCGTGGCACACTTCAGATCCAGGCCTCCCCACGACAAGCTGTTGAGCTGAAACCCAAGATGATAAGAAATGAAAGCAGTTTAAAATGCTCATCTAAACAATACATAAGGACAAAAGCCACAGCCAATCCATCTCTTTTCAAAACACATTGTTTTAAAATGAGCCAATCTCATTTTATCTTCCCAGGTAAGAGATTGATTGTCTCTTTCAGAGGGGACAGAGAAAGACATAAATGCCACAAGGTTGAACACAAGTCTCTTGGGGAACACTGCCAAGACTAGAAGACTAACTTCTCTTCTAAAAGACCCATTCCCAACCTCCCTAACAACCTCAGTTACCTTTCAAAAACTCTAACGTCACTATTAGAGCATACCACATCACTTTATAATCTGTATTATTATTTAGTAAGGCACATGCAACAGTATTTGAATACTTGAAATCTTTCAAGGTGCACTACTGTAGTAGTGGCCATTCCTATAAAGCACAGAGGACTGAGTAACAGCCTCCACACGCTACTAGAGTCAAGCATCCTATCTTGCAATGACTTCACTATCCCCTCCTCGTCTAGCTTTCAGCAGTAATCTAAAATTTGCTCCCCTGATCAACTTCTTCACATAAGATTTATTAGCAAGGAGATAATGTAGATCAACTTTCTTAAACAAACAAAAAATACATGCAATACTTTAGATGGATCCAGTTAAGCTGGGTATCATTTCCACATGCCAGATGGCTGACATGGGGAGTCAGTGGAGATCCACATGTTTGCCTCTGTTCTCCCTTTGTATGATAAACCTATACAGAACATGACTTGGTATTAACAGGTTTTTTTTTCTATTGTTGCTGGGTAAAAAAGGCAGGAGCCGTAAACTGTTCAGATTACTATTCTTGCAGGAAAATACAAAACAGCATGCCACTATCAGCAGTAAACCAAGACTGAAAAGCATTAGTGATGACCCACAAATATCAGCATAGCTATGTGTGTATCTCCCTGGCTGGAAGAGCACTGAGAGGTTGAATCACTCCACAGCGAGACTGTGCTGCGAAACAAACAAGTGGAAATTCTGACCGAGAGGTTTTGTGTTTTGTTTGGTTGTTTCAACTCACAGAGCAGGAGGGTGAGCCAAAGCCCACTGAAATAGGCAAAAAAATTCTTATCAGTTTCAATGGACTTTGTGTTGGGCAATGAGAGTGCATTCTTCAGTCATGCAAAACAGGCCTGACCTTGGGCACACATGAGCAAACCTCCGGCAAAATGAACGGAAGTCATCATTTGGACACTATACATCAGCTCACAAGGTTCAGCTTCTGCACCTTTCAAAAAAAAAAAAAAAACCAAAACAAAA
>NW_008795365.1:511057-522355 GCF_000699145.1 Aptenodytes forsteri | reverse complement strand
TGCCCCTTTCAAAAAAAAAAAAAAACCAAAACCAAACACCCCAAACAAAAACCCACAAAAAAACCCCACAAAAACCACCAACCAACCAAACCAAAAAAAACCACAACCCCCAAAAAAACCAAACCACCCTCAAATATTAAAAGTTTACTTGAGTTCATAAATGTTAATCATAAACCAAAGCATTAGCACAATATTACAACTCATATATTTCATTGTCTTTACCACAAACTCTCTTAACCATAACATCAAGTCTTAATTATTAAGACAAAACAGAACAGGTATGTGCACATACATGCATGAGCAAAAATTTACTGGAAAGGAGGCAAGCAGAACATCAGTCTGACATGTTGGAAGAACTGGGGAAAACCTCGTGGGCTATTTTTATTTGTTCTCCCAGGATAAAATCTGCTGTCAGCGCTGGCCAATGAGGGTTCTTGTTTTACATTATGCCTTGCTGTAAACATCTCACTAGATCTCAACTTAGAGCAAGAGAAGCCCATAACTTGCAAGTAGTTTAAAAACTAACAGCAGCAATAGGAAAGTAAATAAAAAAAGAAAACCCAAGCCACATATTATGACCCTACAAATTGTTTTCTACTAAAACACTGTACTACGTCCATGTGGATTACGGATATCCTTCTATTTCTAGGCTGGCGAGCATCCAAATTCAGAGCAATCAAGCTGTTTTGCTCAGAGGTTCTGATTACATTAAAACAAAAGGAAAACCCTAAACAGCTGTAACTTATGTCTCTTGCAACAATAATATTTACAATGAGAAGTAGCTACCTTTCCTATATGTATCCCAACACTGAACATAAAACATCTTACATGCTGCTTGCTGCAAAAACAGCAGCTGTAATACCTTCTAAAGGCCTTTTCTTTCCCTGAACCTTCCTTGACCCCAAGCGCTCTTCCCAGCAATAAATTCTTTTTAAAGAGTGTGTGAAGAGAAAGAGAGGAGGGATGGAGGGGAGGGGAAGGGACACCGCCTTTTTGCCATAATGCCAGTTCCTGCAGGTTTAAAAGAAGACAAATGTGCCTGCTCCAGGACAGCCCGGTGGACATGGGTGCTCTCACACATACAGAACTACCAGGCACTGCTCAGCAAGGTTAGTTATGTATTGTTACTACGGCAGACCTCTTCGTGCTGTCATGGTGACTAGTGGCCCAGGCTGCTGTCCATGCACAGCTGACTACGCGTTCAGCCAGGCAAGGGGTCATTCCCCTCAGTTTTGCTGTTCAGGATTGCCATCCACCCTCTGTCTCCCTTTCTGAAACAGATCAAACCAATTTTCATTCCGAGTTTTCCTCCAACTTCAGTGTGCAGAAGGAGGTACAGTTTTAAAAGCAGAAGGATAAGGGAATAAACACTGAGTAGCTACTTATTTGGTCATGCAGTTAAGAGCACCAGCCATCCCTTCTCTAAGTTACAACAGCTAAAACTCATTTTAATTCATATACTTTATCATGTAGGTGTCAACTTTCCGTGCACACTGCCTCATCTCATACTGAGGGGCTTTTATTTCAAAACAAGTAAATTGTATTGCACTAGATGACATTCTTAATTCAGAGCAGAAGCATCTGCTGTCTACTGAAATGCCCACTTTTTTAATATAAGCCTGTAGTTATCCTAGTCCCAACATCTGGGGAGACACTGTTTCTGTCCACCATTAACCTAGCCATTTAGGGTATTTGTCAATATCCTCTTTAAAGCTTTTGAAAACCTGGGCTATGCTGTAACTCATAACACGGCACAGTTTCCCCAAAGTCAGTGTTAGGAAGCCAGGCAGAAAGCATCGGAGAACTACAGTCAGCCAGGCCCTGCGTGGACCCGTGCCAAGAGGAGAGGAGGTCTCCATGGCCTGCCAGGCGCCATCAGAGGAAACCTGTGCAGCAAAGCTGCCTGCCAGGCTCCAGCAAGCTGTCCCCTGCGCATGCACAGACAGAACCCTAACCTCGCTATTGCCAAAGCTGCAGGGTGAACCCCAGCTCCTGTTCTTCAGGAACCTCTCCAGATCAGCAGCTTTGATATTTAGAGTTTCCTACAATGGGAACTCAAAAACCCTCAAAACCAAAACCACCCCCAAACTCTTCCTTACTGATCTGTGGAAATGCTTTGGGAAACTGGACCTCCAGGCTTAGCGCCAACATGCCAAGCACATGGGAGCCTGGGAGCTGGGGGACTCCATGGTCCCACCCCATCAATTTTCAGGGGGAAAACAGTTCAAAATTTGAGAGAAAAATAGTGCTGTACTCTCTGCAGCTGGGCTACACTTGACATGTCACCAGGAAAAGCCAAATACCCCATATGTTCAAACAGGCAGATGAGACTGAATGTCTGCCCTGAAATATTAGTTCAGTCTTGATCATCTTCAAACATGCTTCACAAGAAGTAAACACATGCACAAATCCTCCCCACCCCCAAAAAACCCAAATCATGCTTTGCTACACACTGAAACAGTAAAATACTGCTAGGGTCAAAGCAGCCCATGCTGGAGAAGGTAGTCCACTGGCTCTGGTAATAAGAGATTTAGTTCAGAAAGTTCAGCAAAGCATACACCCTGATCCATGACATCATTCAGGCTTGGGTCTGTAACAGAAACCGTGAAAATACCAACATGCTCTGAAGCCACTCTCAGTGACATGACAATCCTTACTACAGAGTTTCAAATGCTGGTATGTGACAATCCAGCCCATGACAACATTTTAAAAAAATAGACTGGTGCAGGAAGAAATTCTGCCTCTCCTCCTGTCCTGTGTGTTCTCCAAATGATAAGGAAATGAAAATAAAAATAAAAATCTGCTTTAGTTTTAATTGTAGTAAGATCTGTTGCTGGCTCCCAAAAGTAATTATTCTAGCAGCAGGGAACGGGGTGGAGAAAGGCTAAAAAGCAAACACACAAATGACACTCACTTCTTTCTGAACGTGCAGAACCTCTTCCTCCGAAATATTAAGAGAGAACATTTCCTTTTAGTACAACTGCAGGAAATCACAAATTTATTGAAGCTGTTTTGACATTCAAATGGACTCTTTTTTATCATGAGAAGCTGCTGATCAACATTTCTCAAGATTGAGAGACATATTCTTGTTTAATTTCAAGGCAAGACACATCGCCCTCACCAAAGATTAAACAGAAATCACACAGATGCAATGTTAACAGCCTTGCTGCAGCACCTAGGCTCTGCTGCTCTAAAAGTCTCCACAGAAGAATTGCCATCAATTTATACAGCCAGGATCAGATCTACAAAGATTAAATATGCAGTTTCACTCATCAGCTTGAAAAGACATGCAGATAAACGCATGGCACAGAAAGTTACCGAGCATCACAGATGTGCTCAGCTCTCACACTGTATCACCTAAGCAGCTTGCCTGACAGTGACTGTAAGACAAGCAGATGAAAGGACGACATTAAAATTAATACCAAACAGCATCAAAAATGCATCATCCCAACCTTTGCTTCCTTTCCTTTATGGAAACGTCGTCAAGTTGTGACTTGCTGGATATTTTTAAGTTCTGTTTCACATCAAACACTATTTCACAGAACATACACAGTTTGAACAGAAACAAATGATAAGAGGAAAACATATGGCAGAAGCACAACAGATGGTACAGTTAGTCAATTATTTTCTGCATCATCATCAACCAGCTTTGGTATATGCTTTCCAAAAATACATATCTTCACACTGGAGAAATAAGAGTCGGAATTTGTTTTTCAAGTTTTTGCTTCCTCTAGCTCCTTCAACTCATCAAGTCTATCCAGCCTTGTTTACTGACTGTAAAATAGCAGCTTTAGACTGCTGAGCAAGAGATCAAGGCCTCACAGCCCATCCGTACTTCCACAATGATTGTAAGAAACCTCCTGGCAAATATTTTTGAACAAAAATAATGTTGCAAGAAAATCCAGTACTGCTGCAAGCCTTCCTTCAAACCATATGGAAAAATGATGCTGAATACACCTCTTCCTATGTTTTAAATACACAGCCCTCTAGGTTACATCAAAAAATTGAACTGGAGAACAGCTGGGATGTTATAACAGGCAGCAGGGAACTGCCAGTTTGCCTAAGTAGAAGTTAAGTTGGCTTTTGCCAGAAAAAAATCAGTTCTACCTATGTAACATTCAGCATCTTCTCACTCTGCCTCTTCCATGGTAATCTCTGGGTTCAAATTCTTACTTATTAGTTTCCTATTGCTGTTGCCAAGTTTAAAAATATATTCATTACTCAGTCATTAAAAGGTTTTTGCTTCCTTTCAGCATCAATAGGCCTTTCTTCGTCAAGCAGTTCCCAGGAGTAAGCCTGAACATTTCCTGAGAAGAGCTGAGCCCCTGCAGCGCCTAGTGACTTTGGCAGGAATTGGGAACTCTCAGATATTCTTCAAACATGACAAACCCTTCACAGAATTGAGCCTAAAAACCCCAAATCCTCAAATGGCTATATGCTTAAAAACACACCCAGGATTCAGAGCAGTATTTCTCAGCCTGTGATCTACAAACCACCGAAGGCTCAGAAGAGGAAAAAGAAGATTTGTGAAAAGATGCAAATAATTAATGGTAACAATCTGTTCTCCACCTACTCAAAAAAGGTAAACAAAAGGTTTATGACTTGGATTTTCCCTCATGCACTGAAATGTTTAAAATCTAACTTTTATTTAGTTGTAAATTAAAGCCATTATAGCAATATTGCACTAGACAGGCCTTGGATACTTTCAAAAAAGGTGTGGCACTCTCCAGCCAAAAATGCTTCCAATAGGAGTGCTCCAAGCTGCGGTGCTCCCCTAAGCAGCAGGGCATCCTATTCCTCCTCCCCTCCACAGTGACGTAAGCTCTCGTACCTGAGTCGACCGCTCCTCAGTCTCCACAGACACACCATTTACCCTATGAGCTGAAAGCTTTTGATTGCAAGAGGCAAGAAAGCCTCACAATGAATGTATAACACAAACGACCCCCTCCCAAAGCAGTGAACCCCTGAGGGGCCAGAATACAGCATGCAAACAGTCAGAGCCTGTTAGCAGAAAGATGCTCCCAACAAAAAGCAGGAGCTCATGCTGAGGGCCAGCCTCACTTAACAGCTGCATACAGCAGCAACTTAGAAAATTTGGAAAAATGTGACAATTACTTCAGTTTATACAATCTTCACTTAGTTGTCTTCAATAACAGCACTTAACTATGTCGCCATAGTCAAAGCACCTGAACAAACCAAGACGCAGTCTCTCCATTTGTGATGCTGCAGAAATGAAGTCTCTAAAGGAACCCAGGCTTTCAACCTCACCCCATGTACGCAGATGTTAATAGAACGCCGTCAGAAAAGGTGTTAATTATAAGTTACATGGGCAATACGAAAGTTGTCATTCTCCATCTAAATGCAAATATACTAGGAGGGCTTCTAAGAAGGTGTGGATGTGTGAAGTGTAATTACAAGGACAGCAGACAAGGCGTTGGAACAATGATGCATTTAAGGCTTTGTTTGATCTGGATGTGGCAGGCAAAGAAGGAAATGTGAAAAATTTAAATCACCAGGTACCTGCAATGAAAAATCCTGACCACTTTGCCTCTTAGAGACAAGGTGTTCTGTATACAGCAGCCTAATTCATCAGGCACACATCTCAGGATTTCCCCGAGCCAAGTAAGAGGTCCGACTGCCTTTCAGCCCTGAAGGCACATATGTCTTTTTGGGTAGGTGAGTAAAGATCTGCAACTTGAGTGCTATTTCAGTAATTCAGTATGCACAGAAAGATTCAGACAAAGTTGTTGGTGCCTTGGCTGCAGTACTGATGGAGCAGCTCTAGATGTGCAGCCTAGGATGGTATCTTAGTGCAGGACTACTCCCAGGCTCTAAGAGCCCCCTCGCAGCTGCACATCAAGCAGCCTTGGTTGTGGTGACCCAACTGCGACAAGACTAATCTTACATGTGAGCCGCTTTTGCAGGCAAGAGAAGCCCATCCATGTCTCTTCTCACTTCATCAGCAAGGATCAAAAAGTTAGGCTGGTCAGGATGCAGATAGACACATGCCCAAATGACTGGGGTTACTTTGCAGAGGCGACAGCGAAGAATGAATTATTCTAAACTTCACTCTCTGTATCAAAATGGGAGACTTCAGTCTGCCACTAACACAGTTACATTCCTCTGTTGCACAGCTGAGCAAACATTTTCACATAGACCCAAGTGCCTCCAGAGGCACTCCCACAGCATGCTCTCAGACCCAAGACCAATCTGGTTAAGCTCAGCTGGTACTTTGAGAAACGCACACCCAGATCCCTCTGACAGCGTGTTACATCCTGGCTTTGTCTGATGATCCGTCTGTTTGGAGAAACGGCATTCCCTGCTGAGCAGATCCTGCTCTAACAGGGAGGGGACTCTTGAGTCACCCACGATCACCCTAAGACCTGTCTGCAAAAAGGCCTGAGGAAACGATCGAACAAACAGAAAAGACATTTACCCTTCAAAGGTACTTACATCATGCCTTCCTAGATCAAAGGCTGCTGGAAGTAAATACAAGGCCTTGGCACTACCAACAAACATATGGGGTGTAGCCTTTCTACCAGAATGTAAACTTTGGGTCTGCTTGGAAGTTTAGCTCAGAGAAAAAACATCTACTGTCAAAACACAGGAAAACCAGGTTTCAAAGGCCAGCCACTCTGTTCCTCTTGCTGCCCCCACAGCAGTCATGCAGCTAATTCACATTCTTATTCCACTTCATTCTACTTGTCTTCTTTCAAGTGGTCCCACACTCACACCATTTCTAAGCACTTCCTGCCCCCCCTCCCAAAACCTGCTTCAGCATGCAAGTCCATAAGGTAGCTAGAAAAGACTTCTTAGAAGACTCCTAGCGTAACCTTCATTAAGCACCATCCACCACCACAGTGACTGCAGGATCACATTTGAGTTTTCATCTACCATTCTTCTTTCTTCTGGACTTGTCTTGGTGCCATCTTGCATTAGCTTAGGCCCCATTCTGACAAGCCTTGGATGTTATCTTCCTGATGGTTCATCTGTGCTGAGGCAAACAACTTCCATGTTAGCTTATTTTCCAATGAGAACAGCCATGCTGCATAACACAGCCTAGAGCATCTGCATTCACACCACCATCTCGAGTGCCTCTACATGACAGAGCAAGCATCAGCAACATTTCATCTTCCTTCTAAGCCCCAGCAGGTCCACCAAATGACCAAAAGATACGAGCTGCCTGGTTGAATCAAGCTCAGCTGAGTTGAACCAATTAGGAAACATTGTTGGTTCAAGGCCACAAAACGCTTTTCATGTAAGCAGAACAGAACTTTTCACTGACATACCTGATGGCTGTAAACATCTTGGAAATTGCTATGCACAGACTTACTGTAGTAACTCACCACTCTTTGCATATACTATGTCGCTTAGAAATTCATCTGGATTGCCTAAGAAACAGTCAGATTCTGACGTTAAGTGGACAAGCAGGTAAAAGACATCGCTAAATAGGTTTGTTTAGTTTACAGAGGAGCATATACTTGGTGGATGGCTTTATATCCTTCCATTCTTATCCTTTCCCTTCTCCTATCCTGAAAAGCATGTTTCCTGAGTTGACATTGTCTTTTTTCTTTTTTTAAAGAAACTAACACATGCTCATTATTCTAAGATAACAAACACAAAACAAAGCAATATTTTTTTCTTTAGTAGAGCATAGTATGACAATCAATACAAGAATTCCATTTACTTTTTTTTTCCTTCAAGAGACTTCTATGAAAAATGAGTTCAGAAAAAGGACTTTTATACAGGAGGTGCAGCCAATTTTGCATTTAAAATACTGTCCATAGAGAGTCATTTCTGATCAAACACTTCATACACGCATACAATGACATCTCATATAAAGCTACGTCCCAGTAGCAAGCTTTCCCCAGTTATAAACAACATATTATCAATAGCTATGGAAAAAAAGGGCTATTCTTTTTTGTGTTTTTACCTACCAAGTGCCACGCACACTAGGATAGCAACCTTACTAACACTTATACCCATGAAGATGAACGTATTTTTACCTGCCTTCCTAAAGCCAGGAGAGCTCCCCACATAAGAACTGTGACACATTTCCAGATCAGAGCTCAGACTTCTACCAAATATTACAGATGAAAAAAAGTTGTCAGAAAGCCCTCACAGAGTGTCTCACACGCCTCTACAGAATTAATGCAAAAATTATGTGAGGAAGTAATAAGGAAACAAGAGAGGAAAAAGACAGGGAGAAGTCACAGAATTTTCTCCAGGGTTTCTTCTTCCAGAAGAATGCCAGATGTCGAGAAACCCGCCAAAAAAAAGTGTCAATGGGCAAGGGAGAAATTATCTCTAATAATGTACTCTCATTTTGATTTCCTCAGATAAGGAGGAAGATAAGAGACAGCTGGAAAACACATTCATGCAAGACGCAGTCACTTTGCAGGGCTGATCTTCCTCCACCCAGTCTAAACATTACAATACAACATAGATCGCAAAGTAACTTTAAAAGGAAGTGACCTAGGATCAAATCTCACTAGGGAAAGTGTGTGTTTGAGTAACCACAGATGTACTGTAGTAACCCAGTGTTGCAAAAGAAAAGAACTGTTGTCACAGTACACAGCCTTCTGAAAAAGTAACCAGTCTTCTACTTAAGTGTGCTACCTACAGTCTGATTTTGTTAAAAACTTATTGCAGTTAAGATAAATCTTCCTGTAGCCAGAGTTCAGCTTTTAAACCAGATGTTTCACATGTAAACCCGTCCTGAACACAAGATCAAGATCTACTTCTCAGAAGTGACCTTTTCCATTTTTATGGATTTAAAAGTTGAAGGCAGTCATACAATCTCCCATCAACAAAAAGCAACCTTGTATTATTCCTAGCTTGCCACAGGGCAAGCGCAGGCATGCTGGCAGCAGGGTAACAAGCTACTGTGCATCAGCTGCTGTTTAAGTAACTGTTTCAGTGGTACCTACCCTGCCCCTGCAGCACCTGGAGCTTGCTGCAAGGTGGTTCCCCCCCCCCCGCCCTTGATGAAAACAGAGGTGAAGCACTTAGCAACTGACATGAATTAAGAATGTATAAATGAACTCAAATGTGGCCACGTTAGAGCAGCACAGTGGCAGTTTGTTTGGATAAGTCAGTGTTCAGACAGTACGAGGGCAGTAAGAAAAATTAAGGTGAGTAAGCCCATTACAGACCCAGCTCAACACCTTCTGCTCTCCACCAGGATTACAGCACCCGGAACAACTCTCACCACTCAGGAACGGACTGCCTTGCAGCAATACCCCCTCCCACAGTGTTTCTCCCACTTGATTATCCACATGCCACTCATAATAAAAACAATCGTGCACTTCTCCCAGTTGTTTAAGTCAGCCTGAGACACATAAATAAATCTAACTGAAGTGCTAGGTTACAAACCCCAGCTCAGGAAAATGATATGACTGAAGTTAAATCGGTGGAAGAGAGCCAAAACTCAAGTTTTGCTAAGCCCAGCTGGATCCTCTAGCACTCTGCACTTCAGCGCACCACTTCAGCTATTATCTCTATGCCAAATCTTTCTGTTACGGCTCTTTAAGTCAATTATATGAGCACAGGAACAGGGTAACTACTATGTGATAAGAGGAAGCCTTTCAGAGCAGGGATAGTCTTCCACTGCATGCACAACTGCCTGGCACAGTGAGAAGGCGTTCCCCAGCAGAAATGCAGAGGCTATGACTGTAACGTTTTATCAACTCACTCACCACTAGCAAAATATCACTGTTTCTAACGCTGATAAGGCATACTTGAATAGACAGACATGGTTATCAGCTGCTGCCCAATCAATCTGAAGGCTTTCTTCAATGAAGTGCTGCATCGAATCTCCCACTGTACCCATCTGCCTCTGAATTCCTCCTCTCAGCAGAAGAAATCCAGCACCTCAGATGAACTGTTCCAGGTTTGCCTGGGGAAATGCATTGGGTAAAACTTCCATTGTACCCTACATGAGACCTATCCTAACTGTTCATTTGCTTTTGCCTTGAAATATCTTTTTTGTTGTTATTATTGTTCAGTACAATCAATTTATTGGTAATAGGTTTAAAGGCAGCGAGAGAACTGTGCATTTGCACTAGCAATCTACAAAAAATGGAATAAAAATGAAATCAGGTTTCTATTTCTTTAAAATAGGCTCCAAAAGAATGTCTTTTACTGGCAAATCTTGGAGATCTCGGAGGTTAGGTAAAAAGGCTGTTTGCACTAGTACCGGTTGAGAAAGAGCCAAATAATCAAGTAAGGGATCAAGAAAAGCAGTTTTTGCCTTTAATATTAATATTTAATATTAATTTCCCAGACCTATTGTAATTCATTTTTTCACACAATTACAAGATTTTGATTCACACACATATTTCCATCTTACTGACTGTAGGAAATGAAACTGTGATTGCTTAGACCTACTGTTTCTTCACACCAACTGTCCAAACATTTTATTCCTGACCTAGAACAGAAGTACTCAGTAAAGCAAAGCCCAATGGTCCCCCGCAACCCAGTTACTGTTTCCCCAGGGTCCTCATAAAAACGATAAGCCTTTCAAAGAACTATCTCAGTTAAAAGGTCTTAAGAAAAAAGTAGGTTAAAGCAAAGTAAAAAAAAAAAAAAAAAAATCTAGATGATACCAGCTATTACATTTCAGAAAAAACCCAATGTTTAATTTTCCATGTGAAATCATTTTGCAAGTTAAATCAAGGATTCAAGTCTTACAATCTATTTTTCTACCTCAGTTCTTCGAGTATACATAAATGCTTACTGCAGGTGCAAGAAGTCAAATGCAATAAATTTTCTACTTTAAGACTACATTAAAATTATTCAAGCGGACGTGCCTTTTGTTCACTGATTTTATAGAACCGTCTTCCTAAATGCTATTAAAAAACCCCCACATTATTGTTCTCCATTACACCAAATAAGAATTTAAACAAGATATATAGTTACTAAAAAAGAAACTGAAATGTTTAGTGAGCAGCTGTTTCATGTGTCTGCATTTTAAATCTCTTCTCACATAATACTTCTCCTCACATAACTAACATCCCGTGCAGCCCCTGCACTCCCCAACTCAAAAATTACCAATGTACCGCAGTATCTGATGCTGCAGAACGAACAAAATGGAATTTCTGATGTAACAGAAGATTTGGAAAAACACCACATTATTTCCAGAACCCACTCCCCATATAATTCACCTGTCTGGCCAGTCGAAAGCCGGATGGGAGATGGCGTCTGACAATTGATTATCAGCGCCTAAATGCCAACACAGCTCCGCTAACGGCTGCACCGCCTAATACTGCAACTTTAACAGCCACACTACAAACAGCC
>NW_008795365.1:489805-508604 GCF_000699145.1 Aptenodytes forsteri | reverse complement strand
TGATTTGTGCCTTGGTAACTTTGATTGCATGCTGAATTGATGCTAATGAAACATTACATAAATTTTGCATATATAATCACTTAGACATAAACTGTTGACCAAGTCTGAGACTAAGTTTGGACCTAGCTACACCTAGACTCCTCTCTGAGCAGGAGTTTTAGAAAGCAAGGGGGTCCACTCTGAATCTCATGACTCAACAGGAGGGTCCTCCTTACCCTTTGTGTCTCTGGTCTCTCTGTGAATCATTCTAACTCGAGTGTAACTAAATTTGCCTTTGTATGTTTCTTCCATGCAGTAATTAATAGAGTGAACCTTGCCATCAAACTTTATGATGTCGTAAAAGTGCGACAACATTAAAACCACTTTTGCTAATACCTTTGACAGTGATTCTTTAAGCGATCTAAATCACTCTTTTCACGACATGTACATCCAGCTGAGTGAATACGTCACTGGTTTTCCATAGGAGCCTATCAGCTGACCTTGTCCATGCTCTGCCAAGCAGCTCATAAGTCCATCAGCCGCACTGCCATGTGGTCCACAGGTGCCACGTCATACATCTATTGCCACACAGTGCATCACGTCCTCATTTCACACGCAGCTCAACGTCAGCACCATTTCTCCACAAAGAGCCCCTGCACGCTCCCCACATCATGTCATGGGCGTGGAGCACCAGTTTCAGTACTACTTCATCTTGCTTTGCGTGACACAAGTACATGCACATACATCACAACTTATCTTTTGTCAATTCTCTTCTTGAGGCAACAGAACCATCTGTACCATTGTAAAGCATGTAAGCCTGTTCCCTTAAACACTTCCAAAACACCCCTATCTTTTTCAAAGACCTGATTTCACCCAGCCTTTCCTAAATGCTGTCAGACAGTTTGCAAGGCTGGCAGTGAGACTGCTGCAGAGCCTAAGAGCCTTTCACCTCGTATTTCCGACACAGTCAGAAGGGTCCTCCTTTCTACCCTCTCCTACCATCCCAGCTGTGGGCTAACATGAAGCCCTACAGCTTAATGCAAATAAAGCCCAACGTAAAAAGGAATGTAACATCAGCCTTCATATTTGCTCCTTTCGTGACTGCAAACCCGCAGTTGTTTAAAGAATAAACTACACATCAAATGCTATCAGTGGTTTAATTTGCTATGAAGCATAACAAAAGCAAAACCTACAAATATGAGCATTTGAAACTGTCTCAGAAATATGGGTATGTGCAATTCTGCCTCCTGAATCTTTAACCACCTGCAACCTATAAAGCACATGAGCAAATCTATAATATTTTTTGTGAAACACTCTCCCTGTGTAAAATCCTTCCCAAACAATTGACTAAATCAGACCTAACGTGCTATGAACAAGAACAGGACAGCACTGTAACTAATTTGAGATTAAGAAAAAATTAAAGAATATTAAAGACCTAAATTCTTTCATAGGAATTAGCAGCAAACAAATCATGCAAGAATGAAAAGGTTTCCAATTCTTCTGAGTTTTCCACTTACATAACAGCACGTACCGAGTAACAGGTTGGACAAGTCTTATCTGCATAGCAAGGACTAAGTAGGAACAGAAAGCGATTAGCAATGTTTGTCGAAAAGATCTGCTTATATGCTGAAAAGCCTATTTAAAAATCTTTCCTGCAGTCTCTGCCAGACTATAATTATTCCAGAAGCATTTCCTAATTTTTCCATCTACACACACAAGCACCTGCTAATTTTCCTATGGTTTTTAACTGTTGTTCAATTTTATTAAGAGGCACACATGCTCCGTATCTGAGTACCTCTCTGTGCTGGAGTTTCAAACTGCATTCGAATCATTAGCCTGATCTCTATATAACAAAGCACCTCATTGTCATTCAAAAGGACTTGGAAAGCGTTCAAACTATGCAAGAGCAATAATCCATGACAGGATGCATTAGGCAAGTACCGATGCATGCCTAATGCACACTGCAAAGCATATGCCGCTCCAAAATACACTCTGAAGTATCTTATGTTTCCTTTTTCCTGCTTTTTAAAAATACTTACATGCAGTTCATTTTACACAAGCTATTACTTTTAGTAACTACAAAAAGCTACTCCTTTAAGAGAATAATACTTTAAAAAGCTACAAATACTTTTTTCCTTCAATTCTGAACACATTTTTTCAACATCTTCCTAATTTTCGAATTAAAAAAAAAATAAAAAAAATAAAAAAAAAAATATCATTTTCCTTGCATGATCTGAACCTCTATTTGAAAAGCTCCTATCTTTCCCTCGGTATTAGAAGCCGGATGAGAAACAGTGAACTGCTCAGCTTTACCAATGTTAGCAACACTTGCGTGCAGGCAGTGGGAACAACGCACTCTGGCTCAGATCAAAAGCAACAGCTAGCTCCAGTTCCCACGGGACAGCAGCGTGGGTTTGGCAGCGCCAAGACCCACTGAAAACACTGGAAATCTCTCCAACTTGCTTGGTGCAGGCATGGCGCTTGGTCTGCATCTGTGTGCACCAGAGAGAGAAAGAGAGAGTCCAACAGGCATGTGGGATGTCCCAAACATGCAAAGAAAGGCTTGAGCAACAGAGGGGCTTCTGCAAGCAGGTGAAGTCAGGCATCCTTGTTCTTAGGCAGCACGGGGAAACCACGCAGTAAGTTGTGGGAAAGGGGAGTGCTGGTGCAAACCAGCAAGGCCACTTCCAAAACACTTACCTTGCCTCCCTGAGCAGCATGTGCTCTCAGAGCACATATTCACTGATAACCATGTTCTGTGTTGGAGAGCATGCAGCTGTACACCAAATCAACTGCCAGCTCAATACCAAGTTAATCTTTTTTACCTGCTGCTGCCTAACGTAGGTGAGAGATCCGAAAGACAGACACAGCTTCTGTAAGGACTAATGTGTCTTGAAAGGCTTGCAGCAATACCAAAAAATGATGATGTCAATGTGCCTTTGAGCACATCTCCTTTGCTGCTTAAAAACATGAGGTATTTTTTGTGAATCACATAACACAGCAAAAGCCATGATTTCTACAGGGAGGCAGAGGGACAATGCATTTTCTAGCTGAAATGGCAAACTACTACATACCAGGAGTTATCTGCCAATAATTGGGCAATGTGCTGATTAACACTTTTTCTGGGTTGCCTAAGGACAGTGCATGCATGAGTATCTCGCCACTATTAATTAATCGCTCTTTGTGCATTTATCCTGGTAGAATTTACGTGTCCCACACAGTGAATACCCTGAATGAGGCAATTTCTACCTCCAAAAGCACTTACTATTGTCAGTTTATTTGCCCTGCTTAGCCTGATGCTCAGATTGGCAATAAATCATCGTTCTTAGCAGCTGAAGTGTTTAGTGTCTTTCATTCAATATTCTTTCCTCCCCACTGTCCCCCCCCTGCAAGTACAGTAATCATGTGCTGAATAGTCATTTACAGCACTGCAATTAAGAGATTATTCCATTAGGCTTTGTATTTCTATCCGGTTTTACATTTCCATTAAAAGCACTTTGTTAAACAATTGAGCAACAAACGTAATGCAAGCGCAGGAGTCTCACTAGCAGATGCCTGTCAGGCAGAGCCCCTGTGAAGCAGCCCAGGAAGGGCAGGCAGTGCTCATGGGTCAACAGAGACACCCTCCTCTCATGCGGGGTCCCAAAACCAAGGAGAGGACAGGTAGGACGACTACAGATGGCCCAATGTGGAGTAAGCAATGGAGGAGTTGACTGTCTGCCAGGAGTTTGGGTGAAACTGGGGAAGAGTCACTGGCTAGACACAAATGTGCGGGATGAGTTCCTCTGTAAACACAGCATTGTTGCTCGTGCCTCTAAGAGCAGAGTAAGAAACATCAAGAAAGTTTTACTCCTGTAAAAAGTGACCACTCCTGTCCCTCACATTTCAATACGCATGTGGGGCTCAGGAATTCAAGTATTTCAGACACGTCCAGCATTTGCGCAGC
Source organism: Aptenodytes forsteri (assembly GCF_000699145.1). Taxonomy (NCBI): domain Eukaryota; kingdom Metazoa; phylum Chordata; class Aves; order Sphenisciformes; family Spheniscidae; genus Aptenodytes; species Aptenodytes forsteri. Next base: position 504,679 of record NW_008795365.1, on the reverse strand, counting down.
CTCAGTCAACACCTTTACCACCAAGAAAACTGGACAATGAAATAGTTTGCCATTTCTGTGGGTGGTTCCCCTCATCTCCCATTTTACAGTTTGTTGTTTGGTTTGGGGTTTTTTCCCCCCGCCTTCTTTCTTTTTCTGCAGCATCACTCTGCTGCTCTTTCCCAAGTCCTTGCCCTCTGACTGATCCATTTTAAGCCCGTGAGAACTGGAGGTTACTGGTGAAAGCCCTCCTGCTTCATCACGTGCACAACGTTTCAGCCCTTGGCAATGGTCAGTACCAGTGAAGCCCTTGCAAAGTAAAAAGGCTGTGACAAATGAGGAAGATGCTCTTCCTCGGACCTTGGCAGGAAGCACGTGCAGTGAACAGATGTTAGATGCAACTCCTGCAAATGGAAATTAGAGAGGAAACTCAACTTTAGTCGTATTAAAAATAAGCCTGTCTTGGCTATGAGAACATACAGTCACATTGCAGCAACTTTTTTTTCCTTCGTCAAGGAGCAAAACCTGACAGCCAACTGGTAAAAGGCAACTAGTCAAAGTACTTGTTAATTACATTGTAGCTCTTCTATTTCATTGGCTTCCAGACTCCGTATCATTTTGTTTCCAGTTTTAACCTTCTAAGAGATTGGTGTCTTTCCAAGAGTGTTCTCAACCGGCTGTCCTTTTGTCTGGGGAAACCACCACTCTCGAAGGAAGTCACGTCTGCCCAGACAATAATGGTGCTGATTTTGTGCCAAGCTTGCGACCAAGGCTGGAAAATCACACCAAAGTGCTGCAGGAATACGCAGGAGTGGTTTCATCAGGCATATGCAGCATTTTGTCCACTCAGTGGTGACTCAGGATGTCTTCCAGGGATACATCACCTTCTCTGATAAAACCCATCAGAGCCTCTGCCCTTATGAGTGTTTTCATGGCAACAACCAAAGGCCTCTTCGAGTCCCTGTCCTCAATGCCACGGTGGCGACATGGTTTGGAAAGAGAATGAATCAGCACTGCTTCTCCCTGGGGTTCCTCATCCCCTGCCCTCCCACACATGTTCCCAATGACACTTATTCATCGCCCTGAGCACGAGGCAGGAGGTCTGCGCTTTGCTCTCTGAGGGACTGAGCAGATGCCCTACAGTAACCATTGCGTCAAACTTCTGAAGAAAGTTTTAAATTCTTCCGTGTAGGCTGCTGCATTTTCCCTTACCCCCTGACTCTGTCTGTCTAGAGCTACATCCAGTGTCAAGCATGGTGAGCCTCTTGAACAACCTGCTTCCAACTAGACAGCTTCCTGCATCATCACAGGGACACACTTCCTCTGGATTGCTTCACCTCTCTGTTGTCTCTCGCTGCCTCAGAGATTCATTAATGAAGCGTCCACAAACATGATGAGTAACAACTCCAACACCAGCTAACACCCCAAATAACCCAAGAAACATCCAGCCAAGTCATCTGTAGAAAGCTAGGCATTTTCAAGAAAACACAAGCTGATCATAGGGATTTGGAATAACTTTTTTTTTTAAACCACAGGGTAACTAAATCTCCCTAAAATCTCAGCACACACTTTCTAATACATTCTGTATCTTTTCCATCTTACTCAATTGCTTAGTTGTCACAGTTAATAAACATGCAACCACAAAAGAGTAGATGTTTTGCACAACAAACTTGTTATGCGTAAGTATTTCTGGAAGCCACTTGAAAAATGGGAGGAAGGAAAGAACAGAGTGTCACTATTTCTGCATTTTCCTATTCCACCTGAAACTTTCCTTTTATCGATCCTCAGAACAACTCTTAGAATCCTTCCCGGCCAGCATATTGTGCCTTAGCCCCACATTTTTTCACTTGACACAGCCCTGCTTAGAAATATGATGCTTGTAGCAATACACACAACAGAGAAAGAACAAAGGAAATGGTAAGGTTAATATCCCTCCCCTCTCCCATATCTCTTTTTCCCTCTGTCATGCACATACGTAGAAATCATTCCTCAGTTTCAAGCTGTGAATCAGGAACCCATTTTAAGCACCTGCTTATACACACGCACATGCAAAAACCATCCTCCATGTAAAAGCTCCAGGTCAAGAATTCATTTTGAGCACAAGCTTGAGCACAGCTCTAACATGAACGCTTTCTTGAATTGGACTTGAAAGCTTAAAGCCAAAGGAAACTAGAAAACCAGATACTGGTCTAAATCCCTCCTTTCACCAAAGTAGTTCATTGCCTTATAATACACAGTTTAAGCCTCTCAAAAGATGTCAAGGGAACAGATCAGCTGGAACCGAGTGCACATGCTGAAGGCTACAATTTGGCCCCGAATGAGACCGATATAGAAAAACCCAGAGGAATCCATGAAATTCAGAGCAGCAGCTGTAAAAACACCTTGCACGTACACCCTGCTGAGCCCTGGCACGTCGCCTCTCGCCGCCGCCTCAGCTTCCAGCATACCCTTGGCAGGCCAAACTCACACAAACCATTTCAACCCTCCTCTGGTTTCCTACTTTCCATCGAGACTTCGCTGTGCATCAGCAGGATCCAAGATCTGTATCTAGTCAGTGCCTGCACCTCACTTGCACTCCATCTTATTTGCACTTACTCACCAAGGGAAAGAGAACAGGAAGGGGTGAAAGAATATTTCAAGGACTTTCTAAGAAAACTGCATGACTTAATTAAAGACCTTTTAAACGCATCATATTAACCCCAGTGACTGCTACTGTTTTTTCAGCCCTCACGTTCTGGTTCTTGTGTGTTCAGGGACTTCTCTAAGGGAAAGAAAGAAATATTGAACAAACAAAAACAAATCATTATTTGCTTGGCAGGTTACTGTACATAAATGGTCTTTAAAGTTGTTACACTCAAGTAAACATAGCTTATATCAATATCATCTGTACATTTCCGTCATTAGGCTGAGAGGGAGGAGGATGGCCCATTTTCAAGGAAGCAATTTTTAAAAAAGGAAACCATTAACTTGATATTTAATCAATGTACAAAGGAACAGGGAAGTAAATAAGTAATTTTCCCAGTATTTCCCCTGTCCATAAGTTGCATACTTTTTCACCTGCCCTATGCATGACACCCCTTGCCCACCAAATTAACAGCTAGAAAGCAACGGACCGTAGGAAAAAATGAAAGGACAGCTAATACAGAAATCCATCAAAAGATAAGCAAAAGATGGGTTGGGACACAGAAAGAAAAGTCTTCAACACAGTCCCTTCTTTTATATGGCATTTCTGTCAGATTTTTTCAAGGGGGGGAATATTTTTAAACATGACTTTTGTGTTTTTCTTTTGCTATAGCTGAAAAAAGGACTTTTTCTCCCCCTCCCCACTGTTTTGGCTAGCACAAATGATTACTGCCAAATCAGAAAGCTACAGGAATAAGCACTCTTAAGGGAGCTAAGTTGAAATGGTACTGAATGCAAGACCCTTGAGTGAGACACTGCATGCTCCATACATGTCTCTATATAATTAAGTACAGCACAGATACCAAGTCAGTTCTTAGGATAAGGACTGAAACAACTGTATTGGGCCACAAAATGACACAAGGTTCAGTCCAAAGGACGGAATGTCAACTAAATGTTGATTAGATTTAAAAATTAACCCAGATCACATCTAGCTTCATAAGCATTACAGGATAGGGTTTTTTTTGTGTGTGTGATTTTCTTTTTCTTTGTTTTGGGGTGTTGTGTTTTGTTTTTAAATAGCACAGTTCCTAAGTTTTCATGATAAATTCTCTCACAAGTTGTTCAAATAGCAAAACAACATCAACACGCACCAATACAGCTGCCAAAACAGAGCCTGAGAAGCTTTTGGTTGCAATTACCAAATTATGTTATAATTACAAACTGCTTTCATTTATTTAAGAATTACAGAAAGAAGGTTCTGGCTGTGAAACGCAGTGCTAGACTACATCAGCTGTCTATATTGTAAGAGAAAGGAACAACAATAGGCTCCCTGCACATAAATTCAGTCTGTTTCTCCAAAGACTTATGAAAAAGGGATGTGTAATGAGAGAAACCTATCTACTGTAGGTCAGTTCGTTCAGTTTACTTAACTGACTTGGAAAGAAAACACACTTTCCAAATCATTAGGAACCAGACTGATTCACATATTTAAGTAACGGAAGAACCAGCTTGGGAGCCAAGTTTTAATGTTATCATTTCTGCAGACTGACAATTTCATCCATCCACTTTAATCCACTGTGGTCCTACTTGTGCAGAGTTGCACTTCTGTGCACCGCAGCACTGAGCAACAGCACTATGCTATGCTCAGTGACATGCTAAGGTAGGTACAGAAATTCCAGTTTGGGGCTATCTCATTTTGGCTCGCTTGGAACCAAGGTTGAGGTCATCCCATTTACCCACTAAGAGTTTGAAGCTGGTCTGGAAGGAGGGAACAACATCAAGAAAAAGTTAAGGGCATCTTCAGAGGGAAAGTCTAGGCTTTGCTGAAAAAAAGCTGTTAACATTTTTTCTTCTCCTTTCCCAAGTTAAATTCTTCATCCCAAACTGGCTAGGCTGCCTTGTAGGCACAATTCATGTATCTGCATAGAAAGTTTTTTACTTAACTGACTTGGAAAGAAAACACACTTTCCAAATCATTAGGAACCAGACTGATTCACATATTTAAGTAACGGAAGAACCAGCTTGGGAGCCAAGTTTTAATGTTATCATTTCTGCAGACTGACAATTTCATCCATCCACTTTAATCCACTGTGGTCCTACTTGTGCAGAGTTGCACTTCTGTGCACCGCAGCACTGAGCAACAGCACTATGCTATGCTCAGTGACATGCTAAGGTAGGTACAGAAATTCCAGTTTGGGGCTATCTCATTTTGGCTCGCTTGGAACCAATCATCCCATCATCCCATTTACCCACTAAGAGTTTGAAGCTGGTCTGGAACAACATCAAGAAAAAGTTAAGGGCATCTTCAGAGGGAAAGTCTAGGCTTTGCTGAAAAAAAGCTGTTAACATTTTTTCTTCTCCTTTCCCAAGTTAAATTCTTCATCCCAAACTGGCTAGGCTGCCTTGTAGGCACAATTCATGTATCTGCATAGAAAGTTTTTGATAAAAAATGAGTTTTCAACGTGCATTCTTGCACAAAAGGCTGCAGTCTGTAGATAAAACGTATAGCTATTCACAACCAAACCTTAAGCACACCTTTGTACTCAGAGATATTTATTTTTGTGAGAGATGAATTAAACCTAGTAACTTTCCCTTCAGCTGTTATTAATGGTTCCCTAGCAAGCTACAAAACTGCTCAATACAAACACTGGTATCCCGCTAAGAAAGTCTAGAAAGTAAAGCTTTTTTTCCCCCCAAATGAAACCTGCTGAATGATATGCTAGAAAGAAGGGTTTTTTTCATAGGTAACCTATGGAAAAAACACTCTAACATCTTTTACAGCTAGATGGCACATCTTCACAGCATTATTAGTGTCATCCATGTTCTCTTTCAGCTTTCTTACTTGCTACTGCTTGATTACACTGTACTATCTAACTTAGGAACTCTGGGTTTTCCCAGCAGGGAAGAATTTCTGCCAGCTCCTTCATCTATCACATCATTTTTATCCCGATAGCTTGATGACAATTAAAAATTCCCTATACCTAGGAGAACAAAAGCCATACAGGTATTCCTTTATCAGCATATGCTTTTAACAGAAAAGGCTGGGACTACTTGTGCCATTTTTGTTACAAATAAATAGAGAACTGCAAGGGAAAGCTTTATGGCAGTTAATTCACTAAATGACCAAAAGTCTTTTTTCAAAGGTGAAACACTGAGTTACTGAATTTTTCCAAGTTAGCCAATTTAGGAAGGTTTTTTTGTCTATTATTTTTAATGCCTCAGTGTATGAGTCAACTGCTTTTCACACAGAACGCAATGGGAAAAATCCCCCATGTCTCTGAATACCACATCTCATTATTACAGTGTTTCTAAAAGCAGATTAGACTTTCTTAAAGAACAGAACACAATTCTACCTCTTTTTCTGTCTCTCCCCAATTTGGGCACTTGCACAGAATTTTCTTAAGCTCTAGACTAGTAGTTTTTTTACTCCTGTAGTCCATTACACAGAACCAGGCATTTCCTCTTAGGAGGGTCACAAACACTAGCTAAGCAAAGAAAGCCTATTACTAGTTTACTGAAGCCAGCCCATGTAAAATGGACAGGGATTTGCAAACAGATAAAGATCGTTAACGGTGTTCCAAAACCTCTGCAAAGTGATCACATTCCCTCTAAATATTAAGAGACTCATTCATCTTGTTTCCAGAATGAAAGTTATAGAATATCATGTGTTAAATCAGAAACCCAAAATCAAACCCAAAACTTCATATATTTAAACATTTCTGAGACACAGAGCATCTAAACAAGTTGAAAATCAGGGGCTTTCAAAAATGAATGTGCATAAAACATATAAACTCCACATGCCTCTGAACTGACATTCTTAAAGCCTTAAAACTAGATAACTATTTTTGAAGGGAGAAGTACTGCTTCGAGTACTGCCGTAAGTTTCCTATCAGCCTGCACAAGAGACAACCATGGGGAAAGCATCCTACAGCAAAGCTCCCTCTCCAGACTGGGATGCACCTCAAATCTGGGTGCCCATCAGCCAAGATCGCTCTGCAGCACAGACTGAGAATTAACTGCAAGCCAGGCTGCGACTGAAGAGTTTACAAGTGGGCTTGGCTTTCCCGTAGCAAACACTAAAGAGAGGCACAAGTGAGAAAATAGCAAACAGACCAACCACAACCAGGTATCGCACTGGTGAAGGCAGGCCCCAAAACAGCCTTCTCCGAGAAGGGCGATGAGTTTTATTTCTCATGTGCTAACTCAGGCAGTAATCAGTTTGGCACAACAATCACAAGAGACAACATGGTACAAGGTCTCAAGTACCATCACGTTATTTCTAGTGACTGCTTTCCATTCTCCCCATTTCTCCCCAAAACCAAGTACCAGAACCAAATTGAATCACCTCACTCACACACTGAAGACGCAACACAATGGTTTAAAAAAAGAAAAAAGGAAGAGTAGCTGTACAAATTATTTTTGCCAAAGGACATCCAGCAGGAACAGAGAAGTAACTGCATTCCTCGTGTCAGACTATATTGCGCTAGTAATGGAAAAAATGAGTTTCTCCAAAAGAGGCACATACTATGAACCCAGTGATTTATGCATGAGGCATCTTCATTTTTTCTATCTATATAAACCACAGGGGTTTTAGTACTTTTTAAAATTTATATAGACAGACAATTCTAGAAGTAACTTTAAAAACAACATTAAAAGGCGGGTGTAACATTTCAGTAAAATTGAAGAGAGACTTTCAGGCTGGACTAAAGAAACATCATGGTCCCACTGGACAGAAATGGGTGTTTTCTTTCACCAATTAAGAGTTAACTGCTGGACAAAGCAGACTACCCTGCTACAAGGGGTCTGCAGGGTCTCAGCAAAGAAGGGAGAGACAGTGATCCAGAAGAGCTCTTTAGCCAACACAGCTTACATTTACCGTCCCAAACCCATCCCCCCAAAAGCCATATGCCAGAAAAAGCAGCCTCACTCACTGGTATCGTGCAGTTTACACTAAGCTTTGGCCAACACAGTTATCTCACCTCTGCAGCATATTTGTTGCCTGTACTTTTAGCAATGCCAGCAAAACTTTTCACGGTAAACACGGCCTCGAAGCTGCAGTGACAGACAGACAGACATGGTAGCCATCAGGGATGAGGGCCTCTAGGTAATGGCAACGCTAAGGGAGTCTTTAAAAAAACCAAGCAAACCTCCCTGCTTCGCAGCATGGCTAGCCCATGCCACCTTTCTGTTAGCACACATTATTTTAGCAAAGGTATGAAGAAATAAGTCCCTAGTCTGACAGCCTGTTCTCAGCAGAACCACAGGCTTACTGGCACCAGGAAAAACAACTTTTACTAGAACAGCTTGTTCTGCCGAGGGCTGTGGAGACAGGGAAAAGAAAGCAGCATTTCACCAAAGCACTTCTAAACTGCCAGCATATTCCCGGTCTTCAAATTAGGATGATTTTTCCAAAACAGCCTACTGGGGGCAGAGGATTCTTGAGAAATAGCTGCAGACCAGTTATGAGGGAGAGTTTCTAAGCTGTGCTTGCAAAGATGAATAATCTCAATAATATCTTTTTAAGCACAATCTAACAAACTGCAGATGCACAAGAATACTGAAAGCAATTTCTTACCATATGTCTACAACTCTCTAAAGATGTAAATATCCCTTTACTGCTATACATTTTAATAATTCCTTTCAATTTCAGATGCTAGCAGATACCCATATTTTGAACTGTAATGCCCATAACTCAGCTCAGGGAAGAGGCACGTGCACTCATGCTTTCTCACATACACACACCAGCTGCTAAACACTACTGTGCCATGAAGGAGCTGTTCATACATCAATGAATACATCATTTGCTGCTTATAGATTACACATTAATTTGCTACATAGAGATTATATGGTATTCTAAGCAAAAAATGTATAGAATAAAAATACTACCATATGCTTGTGAGTTTGCTCTTTTGTTTCTTTTTAAAAAGGGCTTCCTGCTTAGGTTTTGGTGAATTGGGGGCAGGAGCATTTTTGTTGTTTGTTGTTCTTTGTTGCTTTTTTTGTTGTTCTTGTTTGTTGGGGTTTTTTTTTACAAGTACAAAAATGAAACCCACATTTTTTACAGTTCTGAGAATGAGTTACTGTTGTCTCTGAGGTTAAACATTAACAATTTGCTTGTTGAACTTTCTCTAAAAATTAAAGTGGGGACATTATTTTCTCTTAACCTGATGGGTAGCATTGCAAAAACAACACTAAAGGAAAACTTTAGGTTACTGGTACAATAAACACTCAGTACAACTAAAAATGACAACTCTACACACTAAACAATATCTAAGCCTAAACTAATCCAGAAGACAGACATCTTCATGAAGCATATGGCACCTGTGATGAAGGTTGCCTATTCAAACCTGCATAGACACCTCAGCTTGACAATGCTGAAAACAGTATTAACACTAGCAGAGCACCTCCTCAAACGCAGTTTTGTGCCCACACACCTGCTTTTTCTCCCTGCCTGCCACCTCTCCCTTACCCTACAAGAATAAGGCAGCAAAAGAAATGCACTTTTTAAAACCTGTGCAATAAAATAAGGTGATCAACAATTTCTGCACCTTAGCAGTGTACAAAAGAGCTGGGGGCTAGCTCTGCACAAAGCAGCCATCACAGCCAAGAGGAAAGACGGGCGGGAAGGATTCTGCCTCTCACCGCTTTCCACAGCTGCTTGATTCTGTACAGATCTAGAATGCAACTTCTCTTCCCCGAATTGTCTGTGAATATGCAACTGTGGAAAATCTGCTCATAGCACATGCAGTAGCTCTTGTCTGTTCCCCATAAAAGCATTCTGCAGGAGCAATGTAGCTCTACCTTAATCCACCTATGATAACACTGCATTTTGGAGCAGTATCTGCCCCAGCCAGTTGCTCCGCCCCAGCCCGTGCTACGTGTGTCTTCTCATTTTTATCATGGACACAGATGAACTGCAGCAGCCAAAACTGCAAAACACAGCATAGCCAGCACCACATGTTATACATGTGGTATAACATACCACAGGGGAAAAAAATCTCCACGCTGTGTTCAAGCCTGAACAGGATGAGTACTTTCCCATTTTTTTTTGAGGCTCAGGCATCTCTACATTAAAGTAACTCTTTCGTCATGGTGCTCGCGAGCTAGGCAGTAAACCAGCCTCTGCGCTCCCAACCACCCTGCGCCTGAGCCAGGCCTTAGGAAGACACCCTGCACTCGGTGGAGAACTCTTCCTTGCTTCACTGTAGTCCACCTCATGAAGAACAATGTCTTTGTAGCATTCCTATGTACTTTACTGAGACAGCTTTTCTATTATACTTTAAAGGCATTTAAAAGCTTCATGCTGTCATTCATTATGACTACGCTCAGAAGGAAAGTGCTGAGGAGAATTTATGCAGTTCATTAAAAGTTTGTTTCCTGCTATTCATGCTGCATCTTGCAGTTGAACTAGCAAATGATTTTCTCATAAAAAGCAGTGAGAAGATGCCTCTCTCTACAATACAGATTCAGACCCAGGAAAATTACGTGATCTAAGGAAACATTCCCTTCTATACCAGCTCAGGTATACCATGACAATAGTACTTCAAAGTTTTCAAGGGCCTATTACAATTTGGAACCCCCACCGCAAAAAAAAAACCAAAAAACCAACAACCAAAAAAAAAACAACCCACCAACCAGCCAACCCCAACACACAAAAAACCAATAAACCTACTTGAAAAATCCACTTCCCTGTGAGCATCTCTTCTCTGGGGGGGAGCTTCAGCTGCAGGCCTGCCCCAAAGCAATAGACTCCAGGCTCAGAAAGTCCAGGCAATAAGGAACTGTGAACTGAAAATCCCCAGCAGCCCGCAAAACATGCCATGGATCAGTTAGGCATTTCGTTCTGGAGAAAATAGGGTTGTATTTCCACAGGTAGGGCTAGTAGCAGTGTACAAGTAAAACTGACAGGGGTTCACAGGATGTTTTAGCTTTCAATAGACAGGTAAACTCCAACAAGACATTGTTTCAGCCCTTCTTCACCTACATCAACTGACTGGAATGCAGCATCACCAATACTGGCATTTGCCTGTATCAACAGGACCCACAAAACAAACAAGTTATGAAACATGTCTTTAGATCTGGCCTGGAAAGCTGTGAAACAACGTCGAACGAAATCAAGCTGCATCATTCAGCGTAGCTTCTCCTCAGGGAAAAGCCTCAGCGTTATTCCCTTTAGAAGAAACTGTTGTGTTGCATTTACCATGTTTTAAATGCAGATATGGCCACATTTTATATCTGCATAGTGTCACCTTCTTTTTCTATCAAAATGAGTGGTACAGCCTTGTTTCAAGACTCTTCCAGATTTAGCTGGTAAAACTTGGCTTTAGGGGGTGGAAACAGAGGGCTTCCCAGGCTGCTGTCCATCATTACCCTTCTCTGCAGGGCTGACTCGGGAGAGAGAGCAGGGTGGGCTCAGCAGGGATGACAGCACAACGCTCAGATTTCATGTTGCTCTGACTGTGTTACTGTAACTCACCTATGTACAAAGATTAGGAAATTGCATTCATTCTGCAAACCTGCAATCATACTTATCATGACCACTTCGAAAGGCAAGTTATACGACAACTGGAAATTCTTAGCGTCCATAACAACAAAGTATTTATTTATCCACCAATTTTAAATAAAATAAGTGTAACCGACAGGGTCTACAGATAATTTAAAATTATCCCAACCAGCCTAAGAAAAGCAGCCTACATCTTCAAAAAGGCAGCTGTTTATCTAAAGATCCTCAGCTTGCGATTGCTGCAGTAGAGCACACATTTTAATGAAGAAGGAAGCAGAAGAGAGATGGGCTCGCCACTCAGTTAAGGAGCCATATCCTCATGATATCCACTGATCACTGGTAGTAGCTGGTAGTGAGTGCAGGTGCCAATCTGCCCCCCACACCTCCTAGGGGTCCTGCTGTATCTCAGAGCAGCTGAACAGCACGTGATGAATATCACACCACATTTAACAAGGAAGTAAACTTGTCCTCATTCAGATTGATTCTGCTTCTGCTCACACGTTCCTGAACATACCATAAAAACCTGACACAAGCCGTGTTGCCCGGGGACACTACAGGCGTTAGATCATCCACACGTTCCAGAAGCGAGTGCATAGAAAGCTACAGCTGCAAACCTACAGCTCAGCTAGCAACTTAAAAAAAAAAAAAAAAAAAAAAAATCTACATTATACACAAAACAATGCTAACTGGAGGATAGTTTCTCCACCTAACGGCTCTAGATATAAGCTATTTACAGCAGCCATTGGTAGAAGCTGATCATTCTTAAACAGCTGAAACAAAAACATACCCAACTCACCACATAATCATTTCTTAAGATTTACTGTTTTAAAAAATGTTACGGCATCCATTAGCACATCAGTTTCTCAGTCATCACCATTACAGTTTTTAAAATGCTGAAGAGCAGCAACAGGCACATTTTATCACCTTGTTTTCCTTACCCTTCCACCCTTCAAAACAATGAAACCCAAATGCTAGGTGAGCTGCCCAGGATCACAGCACTGAAGCGGAAGAAAGGATGCAGGATTTTCTTGTTACCAAACAGGCGTCATCCCCAATGTCACACCCCTTTCACTAGCTGAAACATACAGCATGTGACAAATAGCAAACCCAAGCAGATGGAGGAGTGCCCGAAGGCCTCATACAGAGTGATACCCAAAACACTACAGTGCTCTGTATCATACCACCTTATCAGTAATTTACTGAGCTTGCAGAAATTGTTTGTATTTTTTACAAAGGAGAAACGAACACAAAAAGCTCACCCACATCTTTTGTCAGCTACCTAGCAGAGTAAACCCTCTGACATGTTTTGGCAAATTAATTCTGGAGACATGTGGCCTCTCAGTCCCACGCAGTATAACTCCAATTATTTATTGTGAATATGAATTCATCCTTCACTGTTGAATAAAAGCTTCTACACACCCACAAAGCACAAATCTCTTGGACTGAGATGGATACTCCTGCTGACCTGTGCCACTGAAACAGAAATACCACAAGCACCAGGCTTTCTGGCAAATGTAACCTCTCTCCTGCAAGAGATTCATTTCTGCTGCTCATATTCACTCCTACTCTCTCTTAAATGTCTTAAAATGAGCAATAATCAGAGACTTTAACGCTGATCTTCAAGCACACAGAGGTTACCTTCTTACTCACTATGCTGAAATGCTCTGACGCAGTTTTACAGCTTGAGTGCCTCACAGCATCCTGACAAAAGCAAAAGCCAACGCACACGATGGAGGAGAAGAGAGGGTACAGGATGGCAGGTGTACGTCTTGTCTCCATGCCCGTCTCAAACAGTAGGTGTGGGGCACAGTCCTTTCACCTACCCCGCAGTGCTCAGCCCCATGGATCCAGCCCTTTGTCCATTTTCCTCACTTTCAGTTTGAACCACTCAGCATATAAAACTTTATTCTCTGCGCCTCCCACCTTACAGGTTAGGGATGTGGTTCGCTGACCCCAGTGCCAGCCTTGCCCTTTCTTGGCCAGTTTGCTGAGGCTGGGGGCTACTGCTGGGACCCGGCTCCCACGTGCCCTCCTGCCACCCAAGAAAATGGCTGTGCGACCTCTGAGACATCAAGCGTGTCCCTGGCCTTGGAGCCAAGCCAAACTTCAAGGCCAGCCAGCGGCACTAAGATTTATGCTGTATCCTCTCTTAGCATGCAGGCCTATTAAAGCAACGTGCTGATAATGCAGGCCAGTAAATCATGTGAATAAGTGATCATACAAAGGAAAAAAAGATGCTGAAAAATTAAACCTTTGCCTCTTTGTTAAGTACTCCCAGTCTCCCTACATGCAGAGAGAGCAGGCAGTCGGAGCTAGAGAAGAGTTCAGCTGTTAACGAAGCAATCAATCTTCCCGTCCTTCCTCCCCAAACCTTAGGGCTCTGTCATTTTGCAGTTTGTAATTTAAAGCCAGCTCTTGCCTTCAAACCTGCAGAAAAGCACCACTTTGAAAATACACTGCGAGTGCCAAACTTCTCTGTAGGATATGCCACCATTTTTAATTTTTTTTCCTGCCTGGAGAAAAGGGGAGCAGGCTGGCTGTTTGGTATGAGACTAAAGAGCAAAAAGAGGAGTTTCTCTCTTCGGCGTTTCTGAAATGCCCATTAAAGCGTCGTAAAAGCTAAAAGGCATTTAACAGGTACCTTAAATAGCACTGCTTCATCAAGTACTATGACTTAAGAAAAGCTGCCTCCCCCATGCTGAGTGTGAAATTTACTTTAGACAGGACGCCCCCCCCCCCCCCCCCCCCCCCCCCCCCCCCCCCCCCCCCCCCGAGAGCAGACAAGAAGTTGTTTCTTTAAAAACAGTTAGTTGAAAAGTATTTAACCAAGACTGGTATATATGCTTGAATTTTGCTCCCTGACAGCAACTACATTGGATCATTCTTTTTCATACTCTTCTCTACAACCATTTTCTACCCTCCCACCTATCCAGCAGATTTGCACACAAGCAGACACAACCTGCTTCCATTTTATACAGCCAGCTCTCCAATCCAACCAAATATAAACCATTTACCTGTTAAAACATTGCTGTAAGCAGTCACAGAAACCTGTTTAGACTAGGCTGGTTACAGGGGGGGAAAAAGCAAACAAATAATAGACAAGTCCACAAGGGAGAAGAAAATCAGTTTCAAAGAACTATTAACTTGTTGGATGGGGAGAGATTTGACAGGGAGCAACTGAGACTTTGTTTTTCCTGTTAACAGAAAGTTCATGCTGAGAGGAGGTAGTGGACACTTCAGTAAGCAAAACACATGAACAAAATCTATCCAGGACGCATCTCCAGACACATTTCTGCGAAACACCGTGTAAAAAGCAAACTGTGCCCGAAAAGGAGCGAGGGCATCATTAACGACACCGCACTATGAAAAGCCCTCAGCGAAAGCCACCGACAGCGGTAAAAGTTGTTCAATGCCCTACCTCGACTGGGCAGCCATCGTGAAGTTTATACTGCCAAGCGTCCTCTATCCATGAGCTCCTTCCCCAGCTGCCCAGGCTCTAACCCCCTGCCAAAATCTTCTCTTCCATTTGCCGGCTGCCTTCCTGCCCGTTTCCCCGTTCCCGTGAACGTGCCCCTCCAGAACGTCACTGAGCCCCTCGCTGCCCGAGCCCCGGTTTCCCGAGCCCGGGCTGGCTGGCGCAGGGTTGGATTACACCCATTTTGATCGACATCCGGGCACCCGGGCCCTCCCCCGGCTCGATGCATTCCCGGCCGGCGGGGAGGACGATGCGGCCCTCGCACTTTCAGCTGGCGGGGCGGGGGGGGGGCCCC
>NW_008795365.1:486671-489454 GCF_000699145.1 Aptenodytes forsteri | reverse complement strand
GAAGACGAGCACGCGTGAGAAGCCGGGAGACGTGGTGGCTGCGGATGCCGCGCCGAGTGCCAGCTCCCTGCCCTTTGCCGCATCCCAGGGGCTGCGGGGCGTTTTGTTTGTTTTTGTAGAGAAACAGAAGAAAATGGCTCACGTAGTTTTCAAAATTTTCAGAACAAATATAGAACGCAGATGTAAACACGGATCCCACCTGGCCACGCAGATGTAGCAAACGAAAACCGGAGTGTACTACTAAACTTGCAGGTGCCCGCACTTGAAATTGCAGGCTAAGAAACTTTAAAAACAAAACAACAAAAAAATTGTTACGCAATTTCTTCTGGGCTCTAGTCCTGACCACGTTTGTAGACTCACTCAGAAAGCAGCAATACCTGTCCTTTGCTCTGGGTGTTCCTTGGCACAATTATAAAAACAAACTACTCCTGCAACTCCTTTCAACCAGTAATTAACCAAGCATTCAGCAGGCAAAACCATTTATCCAAGATGCCTTCAACTTTTCTCAGCAGACTATATATAGCTAAGATTTCTACCAACACTGCAACAACGTTACCTTCCTCCTAATTTTCTGTTTTAAAGCACAACTTGTGCCAAAGTACTCGGCAGCTACCAGGAGAAGAGTTTATACCCCATTCATGGCAAGTAATGAATTATAATTTTAAAAGGCCACTTACGTAAAGCTTCTACAAGCATACAATTTTAAGTACGTAGTTTAAAAATCTAAAAAAGATCGGAAGATGTTTGTTTTCTTCCCATTCTTTGTCTTTGCCCAAAAAGGAAAGGTTGTAAGTAGAAAACCACAAAAGAACAAGCGGCTCTGATTATAAGGTAAGCAGATATAATACCATTGTTATATCAGATAATCATGGACTCAACTGCTCATAAGTGACTGGGGATTTGAGGTGTCACCTTGATAACGGACAGTGTTTATTATGAACGCCAAAAAAGCACCCTCAAAAACCAACCCAAACAAACAAAAACACATGAACAAAACAAAACCCACACCCAGGGAAATTGTTTGAAGTCCTGAAAGTGCCGGTAAAACCACTATCATCCCTGAAGACAAGATGACAATTTCACAGCAATTAACAAATAAGGAAACCCACGAGGGCTAGACAAAATAATAAAAGAACAAGTTATCCAAGCAGCAGATATCCATCACTGGAAACAGCAACTGTAACACAAAACCCCTGACTCCCAACAAAGCATACATTTCACACTTACACAAACACTCACTTGCATACATGGTTTTTAACTTAAAACTCAGCTTGCAGAAGTAGCTATTTAGTGCAAATTTCATAAGTAAATGAGATAGAAGGCACCAAGAGATAATTACTGTGTATGTCCTGTGGTGTGGAGGTAACAAGACTAACATGAAATTCTCATACAACACTTTTTAATAAGGGCGTCTCCAAAGAGACCAGTATCAATCTCATCAGGTTACGAACAGGGTACGGAAGATGGGTGCCATGACTTGCCCAGCATCACCCAGGTGGCCAACAGCAAAACCTAGAAGGGAAGACAAGCATCCCGGATTGCAGCGGGGGTCTTCAAAGAGGCAAACTAACTACCAGTATTAGAGTTGCTAACGTCGGTAGCTAATACTTCTTATTTTGCAGCATTTTATAAAATCAAAGCACTGTAGAAATATTACAGCTCCATCAAGAAGGAAGTAGAGCATCTCTCTTTTCCCTAGAAGCCTAATTCAGGCTCTTAACTCTGATAACTTCATACTGGTGACCACAAGGATCTTTCAGCCAGGTTTGTAATATGTAGTTTACCTCACAGGGTAAAAATGATAGGTTTGTCGTCTTTTCCCCTTGGCTTTATTTGAAGAATGGCTCTAATCATCTCAGCTCCAGGTCTGGAGTTCACCATTCTCTACATTGTATGAATTAAAACTCTTCTGCGAGGTACTACAGAAAAACAAGCTAGAAAATTCCTGTCTACATCCTCTTGCTGTTGCCTTCAACTGTGTCATAACCCGGAGGGGGCTCTTTGCTTCTTTTAAGAGTTTTTATTTTGTTGAAGCTGAACTCATTGATTTTCTAATCAGGGGATTTTTATCATTTTCAGATAAGACACAACCCCAAGGAAACACACCCTAACAAGCCCCTTTTCTGCCAGGAAAGAACCAGATGAACAAAGAAAGCAAAAGCGAGGCAGGAATGCTATGCAGATACACGACGTGCCAGCCCTTGTCTTCGTTGCGTACGGGTTGCATATGCAAGCGATTTAGATCGCTTAAAGAATTGCTGTCAAAGGTATTAGCAAAAGTGGTTTTAATATGATGTTGTAAAAGTGCAACTTAACAAAGCTCAATGGCAAGGTTCACTCTATTACTGTACCACACAATCATCTGAACAATGATTCAAAACTACCAAGGCAAAATCAAAGTTACCAAGGCACAAATCAAAGTTACCATCCTACAAGGTTATGCACGGTATCGGTCGCTTACCAAAGATCTGTCGTTGGTAAAAGGCCTCTCTGCCTCGAGGAGCAACCTTGAGAGGTGTCCCAGCTCAAGGGGAGATCGCCGCCATGCAGCCGTGCTGCCTAGCAGGGAGAGCTCAAAGGCGGCTCACCTAGGCTGTCATAGTTATGGGATAAAGTGGTTGGCTCGTCGTGAAATTCTATGCGATGGAAAAGGTATGCATGAGACTCCGTGTACCCACAACATTCTTTGTTCCTTGACAAATGAGTCTTGGAAAAGCCACCCCGCTATTCATGTGTCAATCGCGTGACCGGTGTTCCAAGCTCATATGCATCGATGCTCACTG
>NW_008795365.1:478091-484568 GCF_000699145.1 Aptenodytes forsteri | reverse complement strand
GTTAGCGGATAGCGGAGCTGTGTTGGCATTTAGGCGCTGATAATCAATTGTCAGACGCCATCCGGCTTTCGGCTTTCGACTGGCCAGACAGGTGAATTATATGGGGAGTGGGTTCTGGAAATAATGTGGTGTTTTTCCAAATCTTCTGTTACATCAGAAATTCCATTTTGTTCCGCAGCAGAAATCAGATACTGCGGTACATTGGTAATTTTTGAGTTGGGGAGTGCAGGAACTGCGCAGAGTACACGCACTGTAGCCTCCCAGTTTCTATGAGGGTTAAGGTCAGTACTTTACCAAAGAACCACATGCTGCTGTCTCGCAAGTGCCAGTTTTTCCAGTCAAAACACCGAAACACAAAATATTTTCATTGTGCTTTTTAACTGCAAAGTGAGTGGACAACATGTGCTTCTCACCAGGGAGCCATAAATTAACTTTCACAGTTTGGCAAATAACACTTGCTCTGTTTACTCCGGTGACTTTAATTCTCTGCCGTCCAGTTCACATACCCTGCTTCTCAGCATCCTGTTGTGTTAGTATTGAAATTTGTGCTCCTGTATCTATTACAAATTTCACCACTTGTCATAGAGGGCCAACTGGAATCAGAAGGTGTTCTGCTTTAACAATGGGTCTAGCCTCATATTCAGAGGAATCTGGGGGGAACAAGGGAGAGCAGCTTAAGTAGGAGGGTTTCAGCACTTTACAGTCAGAAAAAAACCACAAAACCCACTGCTGCGGGGACTACCACTGCTGGAGCTGGATTCACAAATGGCTAACTCTTCTCAGGTGAAATATCTCCACTCTCCCCAACTTTAAAAAAAAGTTTCAGATCCCAGATGAGTACCCCATTGCTGGTCTCTCCTAATCATGTGTCACATTTTGACAAGTTATTAGATAGCAAGGAGGGAAGGAAGAGAGAGTGAGGATAGCCAGGCTGTCACTTGAGGGCACAAGAAACTGAAGCTTCTTAAATAAATATTTCAAAAGGTTTGATTTAAACAAAATATAAATTGACAACAGGTCTTAAAAAGGTGATGGTGGGAGCTTTCCCATTTTTTTATTTTGCAAGACAGAATCACAGAATAATTTAGGTACCTGGGATATCCAGGCATCAGTTAATCCAACTTCTGCCCTCAAAGCACAACCAACTTGGATCAAGTTGTACTGAGGCTGGAGATCCTACAACCTCGCTGGCCCCCTGCTCTTACTATCTAATTGTAATTTGCTGTGTTGCAAAATGCATCTGTTGCCTGCCATCCTTTCACTGTTCATGTCTGAGAGAAGCCTGCTCCTGCCTGCTCTCTACCCCCACCGGGTAGCAACAGACAGAAATAAACCCCGCCTTGTCCTTCTCTTGCCCAGGAAAACAAACCCAGCTCTCTTGGCCCCTCCTGCTGCACTTTGTGCACTCCAGCCCGGTTGTCCTGGTAGCTCTGCACTGCATTTCCTGTAGCATCTCAGTATCTTTCATCTACTAGGGAGCATGGTGTCCTCAGCATCAGACAGAGGGGAGGAATCCCTTCCCTTGTCCTGCCAGCCAGCCTCCTGCTAACGCAGCCCTGGCAGTGGTTTGCTACAAGGGTACCCTGATGACTCCTGTTCATCTTGTTCACCAGGACACTCAGCCTGCCTTACATAGCAAAGTCTGGGGTTCAGTGCAATGTATGTTACCAAACAGAAAATAAGAGTAACTGCAGCTTTCAAAATGTGTGCTTGTTTTCTTCTTAGGGCTTAATGATAGCATTTTAAATCATGTCTTTAAAAAAAAAAATCCCACATCCTCTCTCAAGCTCACATGCCACTCCGGAACGTAATGACACTCAGCCTGCCTTACATAGCAAAGTCTGGGGTTCAGTGCAATGTATGTTACCAAACAGAAAATAAGAGTAACTGCAGCTTTCAAAATGTGTGCTTGTTTTCTTCTTAGGGCTTAATGATAGCATTTTAAATCATGTCTTTAAAAAAAAAAATCCCACATCCTCTCTCAAGCTCACATGCCACTCCAAGGAACGTAATTCTTCTCCCTACGAAAAGCTGCAGAAAATAGTAACGCTGAGAGTCTGACAGCTTCAGAGAAAAGAATATATTTAACTGTTGCTAGAAAGTTCTTACTAAGTATAAGCAAAAGCACTGATAATTAAACATACTAATACCAGCACCAGAACTGCATATTCAGCCAACATTTTGGAGGGGTTTTCCAAACAAAAGCAAAGATCCTATTTGCCCTGGAGTTATATATGTAATTATCTTCTGCCATTTCAGCTGAAGAGACTAGAAACAGGGAAAAAGGACAGGGAGGCATTTAGTTATTTAAGACTATCTACATATTTTTAAGTAAAGTAATTAAGAATTCATTTAGTTGTCTTCATGTATATCTTTCATGGAAGCAATAACACAACTCTCCTTTCTGAAAGAAGGGATACTGCACAAAGAAAGAAAACGAATTGAAATCTATGCCTCTATCTCAAAGTTTCATCATCAAGTGTGTGTGTGGGGGGTTTCCCCTGTATTTATCTCGACCATTACAGTACTTTTGAAGATTCGTAAGCTATTGATAGGAAGAAAGCTCTACCAAGCTAGCAAATTTAAGGGCCCTCCAACATGCCATTCTGCTGTTTAAGCAAAGAAACAAAAAAGCACTGCTATACTAAGTTGAACACTGTGCACATCCAGCACTGCAAATGCAGAATATCGACATAGGGAATGACACTTTTGGCTACCCCACAGTTCCCACATCTTGCTAAGACCTGTGGAATCCCCACCTCCCTGAGAATCTGCTAACTGGTGTTTTCCACAGCTACTCAAACACACAGGCTGTAACTATTTTCTGTATGTTACAAGAGATTTTGCACTTGAATAAAAGCTGCTACAAATATTGTTAAACATAGCAAAATATTCCCATTGTATAGCTGGGTAAGTGTATACACAAAGCAGGCAATCAAATTACTTCATGTCTACCCTGCAGAAATCCTGTGACAGAGATGATATTCAGCATTTCTCTCTCCAAGACCTACACTTCAACTAATTCCACCCCATCTCCCCAGGTGAAGGGAATGCTAAGTACTCTAGGCTCCCAAAGCACTTAGGTAAATATATCAAGACTTCCACCACACATCAAATCATCTGCTTGACTAGAAATTAATTTGGACCAGGGCCCGCAGTCCAGACTACATTTCCAGATGTGTAACATATGGAAAAATCATTAAATAAAAGGGTCAGTTTCCTTTCCATGAGATCAACTTCAAACTTTCTGAAGACGTGCCTGGATGCTTCAGTCCAGTATGAAGAGACTAACAGAGCAGTATGGGATATCTTCAACCCTTTGCCTGCACTTAACCAGGCTGGAACCTGCTCTCTATTCAAGAAAACTTTAAATATTATATACTTCTAGACTTCTTCCTTGTCTCCAATACTAAACAAAGCTTTTGTCTGTACAGGCTGCACAGATACATTCCTTAAAATTTCCTAAGCAGTGTGATTTGTCTTCTTCTGGCTGGTAGCAGGTTCCATTGCTAGATGTGGACATATATACACCGTCTAATATCACGGCATTTAAAAGTTTATGCAGTGAAACACAGTAAGCCAACTTTATATATATCTACACACACTTGATGTATGCAGCAGTCTTACATTTGCTATGTGCTCTGAGGTTTAAACATACATTCTCTTAATGACTCAAAGCTTTAATAAGATATTTCACTGCATATACAATCATGTAGTCATAGGGGAAGCCAGCATTTTGAATATGATACTGAATGCAATTAAATTTTTATTTGATAGTTTCAGGATCCATAAGCAGTAAGAGATCACTGCTACCTCTTCCCTAGGATGTGAGAAGGGGAGAACATAGCGAAAACAATCAAGAGACCCCTAACATATATGGATATATTTACACAACATATGTAGGTTTTATTCTGTTTTAGGAATGCTTAAATTGGGTAGGACGAGGAGGTTCTCTAGGTCATATAAGCACTTTCACTGTTGGAAGGAATTTGCAAGGTGGAAACAAATGTAAGAAAAGATCAGAAAACATCGCCCACTTTCCTTCCTTACGTTCTCCCATCTCTTCCGTGACTCTATGGTATTCAGTCACTTTTGACCACAAAATGCATTTTCCCTCCCCCTCTTAAAGCATTAATCTGACCTATCACTAGCTTGATTTCTATTATTTATTATAGTACAGTAGTGCCTAAGATACACCAGCTACAACTGTAGCTCCACTTGTCTCCATATGTACTAACACATGGACATCATTCTTGTCCAGTGGCAAAAAAGGCCAAGGAAAAGGGTAAACAAAAAACAGGCAGAGCTACTTTCTGTTTTAAAACCCTCTCCAGCTGATCATGTACGTTTTCTTAATTCAGATAGCTCAGACTGCAGATTTCCATACAGGTTATCTCCCTGAAGATTAAATAAAATTCATCTCAGCTCTTTTTGGCGGAACAATAGATAATGGAAAAAAAAAAAATATATATTGACTTGCCACAACAGCTAAGCTTTCTCCAGGAAAAAAATGTCAAGAACAACATGCTTTGTCTGCATCAAAAGTTTCTAGCAGTTTTCTGCTCCACCCCCCCGAAAAGCACTTGTTCAAGTGCTTCTTGATTCCGGTATTGTGAAAAGGGATTGATGTTTAACAGGGTGTTGGCTTTATGGCAAGGCCTTCTGCATTGATCCAAGGTATACAAGGCTGTGCCAAGGCGAGGCACCTGCACTGGAAGCACACAGGCTTTCCAAGAGAACAAGGACCGTGAGGAAATGGGGCAGGACACAAACCTCCATGTCATTATTCAACTTCTGTATTTCAGTGCTCATCTCACAAATGCCTATGAAACCCTCTGAGACAGTAAAAGAAAATCTAACCCCGCTTCATAGTCAGGTGAGGACTGCCTACCATCAATTTCTTCAAAGCACACAGCAGAGACCTCTGCTGAGGCTCTGAAGAGATTGCAAACCTGCAGGTAAATCAATAGGATGACCAAATAAAACTGTGGCACAGAAATAGCTGCTGGCTTTCTTGTTCTGTTTTACATACCCCTTAAACACAGATACACTGTGGTGAAAAGGATGCTATTATTTTTGCAAAGGCAAGCACTCAAAAATTAAGAAATGTTAATACCGCTGACACCCAGGCAATGACAGTACAGTCTTTCAGGACATGATCACGAACCACCTAGAAACCACTGTTAGTCCTCAGGACAAACCTATCCTGGGAGTGAAACACCTGCTTACAGAAGACAGGGAGTTAATGTTCATAACAAGCTCTTTGGGCCTTGTTCCTGAAGCTTCTACCTCATTCCTCTCAGTCCACAACTCAGCTGGGCTTCTTGCAGCAGTAGCACCGCTATCCCGAGTGGGTCCTAGACACAGCCTTCCCAGAGCATCAGTGCCATGAAAAGCACAGTGCTGGTCCAAGAGGCCCCTGCAGCAGTGATGCTGTGCTACAGGCCCTGATATATGGGGCTGTACCTGGCAGAAAGGCTATTTTATTAGGCAGTATCCAAGCAACAAATGCAGCAGAAGTCATTACCTTTTCTACTCATCTCCAAATCTCTGTGCCTCATTGCTTGTGAACTCCTGATTTCTAGGGACCCTGCTGTACCTACAGAACAGCATTTAGTGGCGAAGCTGGTAGAGAAACCAAGGGATGGGTAAAGGCAAGCACCCTGGGAAATCCTGCCTTTGTCACCAAATTGTTACCTGAACCTTACTTAAATCATCTAAATCTTGATATATGGTATTCTTTACCTAATGGTCTCCACCCTTCCCCCTTTGTGCCATGCTCAGTTTGGTTTAACAGTGAATTCAAACAAAAAGTGGATTAATATCAACTGCTTAAAAAGATGAACAAAGTCACCATAATGTCATGCTACACATACCCCCTGAAAAGAGCTTGTAAGTAAAATCAATACTCAAATCGTTTGAAACAGTGCAAAAAAATCACACAGAACAGGTGGGGAATATCAAGATCCTGCCAACTACTGGAAGGGAGGAAAACCAGTATCAGGAATCGAAGCAGGAAAGGACTGGGAGACTAGGACGCTAGGACCAGACTTCCCCTAGTGTTGCTCACAGTGATGTAACAACATACTACTGCTGAATTGCAGGGCTTTTTTTGTTCTCCTTTCCTAGGAAGGTATCTTCAGGGAAAGAAAAGGCAAAGAACACTGGAAGTGTCATGTGTGCAAAACAGCATCTCAAGTTTGCTGAAGATATAAAAGGAATTTTAAAATAAAAGAAAACTGAGCATTCTGTCAAAACTTTAACAAAGAAAATAATAAACTGAACAACAACACTGTATTACTTAAGATTTTCTAAAACTTCCCAACAATCCCACTTACTTACTGGGGTTTTCCAAAGAGCCAAGGCAGGCGTGTGAATGCTTTCTCCTAACAGAGATAAGTAATAATTCCTGAGCTGTGCTGGCAGCCACTTTCCATTTTTAAGGGGGGGGGGGGGGCGAGGGGAATGAACCCACCC
>NW_008795365.1:467833-478050 GCF_000699145.1 Aptenodytes forsteri | reverse complement strand
GTATGAGACCCTTCTAAATTTAAGGGGGGGGGGGGGGGGGGCAGAGCATTGAACATCCCACCCAGAATAAAGCCTCAGAAACCCTATGCCACAAGCATTTCACGTGAAGCAAATGCTATTCTGATGTTTTTTTTAAAGTCTTAGACACACAACCAAAGGAAACGGCCAAGAGGCCTCGCGTTCCCTGCCTCTGGTTTCTGGCTCACCAGCTGCCCTAAGAACAAAATTATACCATTTTTGTTGGAAGATTTGATGAAAACTGATAAGTTTCTGTGGAACATTTTGAGTCTGACAAATCAGTGTTTCCCCGAAGAAAGCTTTCTGTCAGAATATATCCTGTCAGCTGTAGACCCCTCCCTTACATCTGTTTTCAAGATTAGAAGACTGCAGCTTTTCCCACCTGTTTTTTTATTCACTGATCAGGGATACAAGTTTCCCCTTTTTCAGGTCCTTGTCTCTGAAAGAGGTATTGCAAATGAAGGAAACTGTCTCCATTAAGTAAAACACAAACAAAATGAATCAATAAAATAAGCTTTTCGTACTCTTCAGCTCATCATAAGCTCAGAAATGCACTCCTGAGGTGAAAAGGATTACCAAAGTAGCACTTCTTAAAAACCTAAGAGGAAAAGCTTCCTACAGGTGATCATAATTCCAAATGTATTTAAGCTATTCATGAGCATTTTAATTTTAGAAGATCCATTCTTATCTACCTATGCGTTGAATGAGAATGGAGTTCTCCAGAGATGAAGCTTGTGATTTAAACACTGCATAGAAATGCAAATCCAACCGAAAAACAAATGAAGGTGTGCAGACAACCTGGATGCCATTGTTTGTTAATTTTGAATTCTTGAAAATGCCAGACTACTGACCTCAGGCATCAGTGGTAAAGCACAGGATGTCGGTACATTATATGCATTTTACGTACACAGCACCATCTTGTCTGGCCATATACCTACCCATATCTGGACATGTTGAGTGAAAGGAAGCTGAGATTTACAAGGAAAAAAAAAGACTCAGAAGTTTCAAACGTAAAGTGACAACATTTTCAGATAAAGTGCAGATGCTGATACATTGCCAAAAACAGTACCTACAGCATCTACAACAGCGTCTGGCACTCCTACATAAGAAAGATTGGTATCTCTTTGCTCACCACTAACAATGCCTGCCATACCCGAGTGTTGGTTCAGTACTACTCAATTCACACACCCCTGGATTTTCAAAGTAATCACATGGTATTTTACCTCCAGCCTTGTTCATCTATTCAACTTACTCCTCCTGAAGCATCTGAAAGTTTTCCACATCTCCACAGAGCTTGAGGAAGCCATTCTTTAAGTTAGTAATTTTTCACCTGCTGTGAAATTTAGTTGCTCCTGGGCCTTTTCTGTTATAATGCTATTTCAGGGGTTGGGTGGGCATGCATGGGGGTGGTATTATTAAAGAAATCTTTGCACATCTTTGTTTTCAAGAAGTGCTAAATAAAATAAACAAAAAAAAGAAAAAATGTTAACAACAGCAATCTACCTAGCTTTTGTTGCAAGATTCCAACAAATCTGGATCAGGGACAGTTCAAAGGGGAATACAGCATCCCTTAACTCAGGAAAAAAGTGTAATGTGACATTATACTAATAAACGTATGATAATCCATTAAGTTCATGGGACAAATACCAGAAGCTTACAGTATTGTGAAACAATTAATCAAGCATAGAGTACCAATGAAGAAGGAATAGATACCAAGCTATATTAATATCATTAGATTAAATACATGGCCAGTAAATGGCCAGGCCACTTCCTGGAACATATTTGCTGTAAAGTAAAACATACATTTGTTTATACCTAGAAATAGGTCAAATTCATGCCCTTACCAAGCTTTTCAAAACATCTCATTGCACTGTACCTCATCAGGTTTTTTAAACAGACACACACCCTTACTTTCAGTCTTCAAGAGTCACTGCTGTCCTTTAATTAAAATGTGTTCTCCCAGCTCTGTTGACAAGAAATCCATCTTACTGCTGCCATTTATTGCCACTGATGAGTCCTTCGCATTTGGAGGTGAAAAGGGTCAAATGGATATTGTGATTCCCAGCCTGAAGCAGCCGCGGGTAGTCTTTTCATTTGCAAAGGGGACTTCTGCACCAGGTCAGAAGGCAAGGACCACGCTCCAATAAAGGCTCTGCTGTCCCAGACCGGCAAGCCAATTCCTAACCTCTCAGCCCCAAGAGCCTCCCTGGCTGTCAGCACCCTTCCTCCTTACATCTCCTCGCTACCTCTACAGAAAACCAGAGGCTGCATGCCTGCAGAGAGGTTAATCCTTAAAGGGCTGCTTATGTTCTGGCAATCCCAAACCCTACACAAACCTGTCAAGGGCTTGATACTCCTGTGTCTTTCTCCACCAGTAGTTGAGGAACTAGCTATGCAACAAATACTTACATTGCTACTGTAAAGGCTACAACCATAAAACATAGAATTTCAAGGGCTCCACATATTTGGAGGAAAGGAGACAGATTAATCTTATCCCCAAACTCCTGCCTCCAAAGTACAGTTGGAAAGCAAGCAAAATTCAGAAACCCATACACGCAAGCATACACAAAAACCAGTTTAACAAGGTAAATGAAGCTGTGTGCTGTAAGCAATGGCAAGCCTGAAGAAGGCTGAGGCAGCAAAACTCTCTGTTGACCCTGATTCAGCAAAGCACTTCTCCGTAGGCTTGCTTTATAACACCTTCTTAAACTTAGCACTTTCCAGAACCAAATCTGACTGCCAGCAGCACATCCTTGCTGGGCAAACCATGAAAAGCACTTAGATTTCACCGGGTCTAACCCACACAGCATGGCTACAGTGAGGCTAGAGGAGCAGCAGGGCAAAGGAAAACTGAGCTGAGTACGACACTGAAAAAAAAGGGCAGGGAAGAATATAACCAAAAGGATATTTCGACTTTAACAACAGAAGAGTAAGTTGGATGCAGCCTGTTATGAAAGAAATTGCTCTACAGATGTTAGGAATCAAACATTTCTGAGAAAAGAGAGGAAAAACAACCCTTCATCCTTCAATATTTAAATTGAAGGAAACATTTAAAAAAGAAACCACCTTCTCCCAGGAACCAGAGTGCACTAGAGGCTGCACCCTACTAGCTTTTGGCAGCCATCAGGAGCAATTTCCATCATTTTCCTTGGCATTACTCGTTTATCCCTCTGAATGCCTTAAAAAGTTCCATAACCAGTATGAACTTTCACAAACAGTTAAAAACAACAGAAAGAAGTTTATAGTCCTTGTTGTGTTTGGCACTTTGGAGCTGTCAGAAACCACACTGTGAAGAGTGTTAAATATCCTGATTTATATTCCAATTGAACGCAGATAACATCTATGTACAGAACACAATGTACCCTTCAGATTCACTACAGCTGTCAGATTCATTTTGTGGTGATATCCAATCCCTAGATGAGGCAGAGAGGTATGTAGGACACTGAACAAGTAAATGCCCGTGATTTTGGTTTGTTTTTTGATCAGGCTGCTATACCAACCAGAAGCCATCCAGAAAACAGACTGGTTTTTTTTAAGGCCCATTCCTTGCAGATGTACTGCCAAAAAAAAAAAAAATTGTGAAGTTAGATGTACTTTGGAGAGTGATAGCAGAGGAGGTGCAGTAGAGAGTTTGGATGTCTTCACAATCTCTGTCCACCCACGCCCCCCCCCTAATGTGACTGTGCAGTGATCACTGTCCTTTCATGCCTCAGGATGGCATGTATAATAGGGGAAAAGAACACTGCCCTGTGGCATGAGGATAAAGCATACTGGCAGTTGTAAAGAGCTAAATGAGAAAGAAATGGGAACTACAGAAAAATTACCTCCTCAGGGCGGGGGTGTGGGAATTTGCAAGTTAGGTGTCTAAGTGTAAAACCCTTGTTGCCCAAGCTTCCAAAAATGTGTACCTGCAAGACTCAGAGCCCTGAGTCAGGTCAGGATTGCCTTTCTCAATTCAAATGAGAAAGTTCTTGTTTTAAGGGCTGAGTTGCCTCACACAGATCACTGGGATGGCAATGTTGCCCCCTACTACACTGAGGCTGTGAACAGGACAGGATATGAAGCAACAGAGCTGGTGTACTAGCGATCAAGGCATGATGTGCTGTAAGCAAACACCTCAACTCCATGTGACAAGTAGAGTCACCACAGGACAAGGGGCAACCCTTACCAGTGAGAATCATAGAATCATTTAGGTTGGAAAAGACCCTTAAGATCATCGAGTCCAACCATTAACCTAACACTACCAAGTCCACCGTTAAACCACGTCCCTAAGCGCCACGTCTACATGAGGGTCCCACTGAGACCCAGTGTCAAACACTATTCATTTCACAACAGATTCAAGTTACAAAAGGCATCAATTCTTTGGTAAAAGACAGCATGTTAGATTTGAAACTCATCCTCTCCCACTCAGTCATTATGATTCTTACATTGGGGGGGGATTATTTTTTTAAAACCATCTCAAATTTGTCACAGCACCTGGGAACCCAGGTTTACATCAAATTAATTCCTACCCATTGTTGCTGCTCTGGTTGTCTGTAGGTTCCATTATGATGTTTCCATTTGAGTCAGCTCATCTGGAAGAGAAAAAACAGATATTCAACATCTCTTTTACAAAAGAAGAGCACATTGTACTCAGTAGATGCCACACAAGCTTTGCTTCAACAGTCACAAACACCAACCCAAGAACATCCTTCCTCCAAGACAGCAGAGGGGGAAAAAGCAAATAAGCAAACATGAAAAATCTTCAGTTTCCAAAGTAGCAAGTCATTACAGTATAGCAATGTCTAGAATGTTTGTTACAGCAAACAAAAAAAATGAAATCTAAATGTTTATTTCCTTTGTCTATGTGTGTCTGTGCACACACTCTGCATTTAGGTTTGTATGTGTGTTACATCCAAAGTCTCCATTTTAAATTAACTCTCAAAAATCATTCTGCACTGCAAAATTAAAAGATACACAATACTCACCCCCAACACACTCACACAGAGTTGTGTGGATCCCTCAGTTCTCCCTAGCAGTCTAAATCATCTTTCAACTACGTTCAGGATGATGGTGTGAAACACTACACAACAGGAAAGTTAGAAGTAACCTATAGATTGCTTATCCAAGGCAGCAAATCATTCGAATTTTTGCTGTTCACTAGGTTGACAGCTTTTTCGACAATCCTCAATCCTGATAGGCTGAGGAACAATCTCTGCATCAAACACACTTACAGTTCAAGGAACTGAGTTCTGGAAAAGCTTGTAAATGCTGGGAATGCTCCTGTAAACACTTCTGTTGATTTCAGAGAGACCTGTTAGAGCCACAAACACTCATTACTATATTGTAATGAGTGTTTGCAGAAGTTGGCCTTAACTGCCTAGGAACAACAAAATACATTTAGTAATCATCTGTCCGGAACAGCAAGGCAGCAGGAGCCGCCATGACATTGGCTTTCATGGCAGGTTTTTCAAAGGACTAGCAGCTACCTAAGCCAGCATCTGTGCCAACCTCTGCTGAGCTCTTCAGCATTCAAAACAGGGAGCTAAACTGCAGCTGGATGAGTACCTGCCTAAACGAGGGAGACTGGGTCGAGATCTCCAGGGACACGCTACGCACAGAGCCTGGGACGTCCAACTGGCAGTGATTGCAGTGCTCCTAAACATATACGATCCAAACACATGGATCATATGTAGCTAAGAATGAGAGAACCAAGATCGCCATCTTCCCCTTCTCCCAGCAGTGATGCTGCATTTCAAGTCAGCTCTTAAAGAGAACTACAAGCTTGGCCAAGAGCATGACAAACCAGAATATTGCTACAGGCTCCAGATATTTGGTTCAATTTTAAGAATAAATATGCCACTAGGGCACTCCCTTCAGACAACCGAATAGCCTTCTGATGAATGGAAACATTTGTGGAAAGGGGAAGGAGAGAAGAGGAAAAACAAGGATTAAAAGTACAGCTATAGATTAAAAGGTAACACTGGATAAAAATTCAAAGCAGCAGTGTTCAGGAAGCAAGGAGGAAACAGAAGGGGAAGGATGTTGCAGCAAGAGAGCGAGCCCCTCATGTAATGGCAGTTCCACCTAGCAGGGCCCTCAGACACAGCTAAGTTTCA
Source organism: Aptenodytes forsteri (assembly GCF_000699145.1). Taxonomy (NCBI): domain Eukaryota; kingdom Metazoa; phylum Chordata; class Aves; order Sphenisciformes; family Spheniscidae; genus Aptenodytes; species Aptenodytes forsteri. The sequence goes on along the minus strand of NW_008795365.1, from coordinate 471,934 downwards.
GCCACTACATAACCAGCGCCATCTTGGCTGATCATAGAAAAAAAAATAAAAAAAATTTCCCCTTGCTTATGTCCACACAAAAGAGATGAACTTGGAGCATACTCACACAAAGCTCTTTGCTCACTCCATGTCCAACACCTATTTCTCACCATCCCCTGTCTGCCCCAAACTTGTCTTTAGTTCACAGTAGTGCAGACAAAGCAAAGCATGTGCAGAACTGATGGCATCAAAATAGTTTTCATGATGCCTGCCACATGGGTGCCCTGTGCAGCTAAGACATGGTCTACAAGGACTTGTGAAGAAAAGAAACATGCCTGGAAACACAAAGACGTGGTAAAGCAAGCCTAGATTAATTAAAGTGCAAGATCATCTCAGCAGAAGCAAAAAATCTCCAACAGGAAGAAATATGACTGAAAATGTTTACATTTTAATTTGTGACATTCATTTGCAGCATCTCACACTCCTGAGGGAACAAAATGATTTATGGCTGGGGGGCAGGCTACAGTAGCATTATGTGAAGCCTTGTGAACCCACTTAGAGCAACTGATATTAAACAGGAGCACAGATGCTTTGATGATTAGATGAAGCAGCTGGCCTCTAGGTCATGGTTTTAATCCCAGGTAAGATACCATCAGATAACCATTCTGCAAGCCACAGAAAGACACAGGCCACTAAAGATGGGAATCGTGTCAGACACCCACCTCAACCTGCAGCTAGGAAGACTAAGTAACTGACACGCATACTAAGTTTAGAGTACAGATCTGAAAGCAAACAAACCCTTCATATTTGTTCCCTCCTAAAAATCATGAAAACCATAACCTTTGCTGGTAAGTAAACAGCCTTAAAAGAACAAGGTGCCCACTTGAATTTAAAAATAAATGAAGGTTGGAGAAGTAGGAAGCAGGTACTGGAAGAAGTCATTCCGACTTTCTTTCAACTTTTGTTTATTTAATTCTACATTCCTGGTCTTGAAACGTTCAGAGGAGTTTCCTCAGCCAATGCATGGACCTCACATTGTAATAACATAGGCAGATAGAGATGCATGCACACATTTGACTAAACAGGGTGGTGGGGAAGCCTGCTCTGTCCCCAACTTATCCTTAACACGGCTATAAAGCACGTGAGCATCCAGCAGTAAAATCTAGATTTCACTAAACAATCTACAAGTTTTGCAAATGCCTCTGACAGGGCCAGGTTTTCAACCATACTGATGCAGCATGGATTTGAGGTTGCGTGGGCATTATTAATCTGACATATTTCAACAAGTTACAAATGCTTTTGCTTTTATTTTCTGCAACCAAGCTATGTTTATAAACACAAGCTTTCCTCTCTGATGTCAGTTAGCCCAGCTGGCTAATTTAGTCTTTTCTTGTTCTAAAAGCAACTGTTCTATTATTAACAGTGCTTTTTGGTCAAAAAGCTTAAAGTAGTTTCTTCCTTCACTCATTTTCAGTGATGATTGTTGCTTCTTGCCCTGCAGCTCCCCCCCACACCTCCCTGATGTTTCAGGGACTCTGTGATGACAAGGTTTTCCTTCCCAGTCAGTCAGAAAGCACTCTTGCAAAAGACTGGTGGAAATCACTTTTTAGATATGAAAAATGCTAACCATTTTTGTAAAGCTTGTTTCTTCAGCAGTTTTTTTTTTTTGTTTAATTCTTCAAGAATTTCACATTGAAAATAGAAATTAATGGCTGTGTGCATTTATACAAGCTGCTGGCTTGTCCTCCAAAAATGTTGCCACTAACACTCATGCAAAAATGAGGAAATGCAAAAGGAGACAGACTGAGTTTGCTGCATGGGAAAAGGTCACATTTTTACTATTTGCTTCACTGAAGTCTTAGAAATAGCAATTCTAACACTACTTAGGATAAATGGTAACTCAAAGGAGAAAGAGGAAAGATCAGCACTACACTCCAGAGAATATGCAAAAATACTATAAATAAACCCCTGATGGCACCTGGAGGATGAAACAAAATCACCCTGCCTCTGCGGCCACACTGCATGAGGAGACAGTGCACCACCTCCTGACCATGAGGTGAAGCTCATAATCCACCTGCACTGTACCATAGTGAGCCAAGCTCTGTTTTACACATTTGGGCACAGAGTAATCTAAAGCTGAGGAAGTGGAGAGCTGCCGAGGGAAGAAACTGTCCACATCTGCCCCTAACCCCAGGTGAGCCAAACAATGCCTCCTAATCCATGGGGCTGAGGGCAGTTGGGGGGCTAATTACTCAAATGCTAACACCTGAGCTGCACAGCACAGCAAAACAGCCATCAGAAACTCAAGACCAAGCAGTTTCTGTTCCAAATACTCTCCCCAAAGTCATGAAAAATTAAGATATTCAGAAGCTTCTAGATTCCTCGTCACAACCTAACCAAGATATAAGACTGCTTTGTGACTGGCTAGATCATTAGCATTAAACCCCACCTTTTTAACAAAAAATATGCCAGTACTGCCTTTAAAAGAGAAGCCTGCCTAAGTTAAAGATACAATCCAACAGGGAGATAGATCAAGCATACCTTGTGCATCTTCAACAGGTAAGACAGACATGGATTCAAGGATTTAGATGTAGAAGGTAATTTTATGTACTGAAAGGTGACAGAAATGCTCATAAACTGACTCTGGAGCAGCTCAGACCTTTTTGAAAGGAAGGCAATGTAGTTCTGCAAAATTTATGAATGCGTTGCAAAACTCATGGATGCAGTTGGACTGCTTAGCTGAATATTGGGTTAAGTTTGCCACCGATAAGTAATTTTCTACCAATCTACCAGAAAATGTATCCAAATTTAATGTTATTTTGTATTTCCCATCAAACTGTCTGGAAGCAAGTAAAACATACATATAGTACCATGGCTTAAATTTTACTAATAATGAAAAGCCAGGTGAGATGCACGTGTACCTACCTTATAATCTAAAATAGATTTGAACACTGCAACTAGTATTCATGAACAGAAAAAACTGTTAGAGCAGAGTCTGGAAAGCTCCGACTCTGTACCCCAGGAATTGCAAAAAGTACTGTCATGAGGGGTAGCAGGACTCATTTGTTTCACTGGCTTTACCCGTGGATAGGCTATTTCCAGCCGCCAGTTTTCTATTGCTGCCAATTATTCAATTCTACTTCACATTTATCCCAAAAGGAAGTGCAAGACTAGTTGTTGGTAAAGAAGCTGAACTCTTTGTAATCACCGTTTCTCATTTTTAAAAAGCTACTGTCATAGACAGCCACAGCATACAACGGAGATGAAAGCAAACACCCAAGTGGCCCTTATCTGAATTTTTACAAGTTTCTCATGGCACTGTATTTGGCAAAACTAATTTCTGTATCCCTTAGCTGGACATACTTGTATTCCTCTTCTTTCTGCCTTTCTCCATCAAGCCATAGGCAAACAGCTGTGCTGATGGAACACGGAAGCTGCTTGGAAAATTAAACTTATGTACCCACATCAAGAGTTTCCCTTCCCTTCAACACCGTTATCACTAATATAGAAATGACATTATTATGGGCAAAACGATGGATTTGCGTACATAAAATTATTTGAAGGGACATCTCAATGTACAGTCACAGAAGACTTTGGATTATTACAACAACAAAAATCAATAGTTTTGACTTCACATCTCCAATTTGGGTTTTTCCACATATGCGTTACTATCTTCCTCTAGAGTCACAGAGCGCTACAGCTCAACTGTAAGACCGACTAATACCCGTGCCCGAGTGACAACAGTGGTATTACTCACCTGAGTGAAAATACCCAGGATAAGCTCCTTGGCCAAGCAGATCCCAAGCTAATAAGATCCCACTTACACAACGGGGGGAAGCGGGGCGGGGGGCGAACAGACAGGAAAGACTGTGCTGCAGTCAAGGAAAATCGTCGGGGAACTTGGATACAGCCACCCCGACAAAACACCTTACCGCAAAGAAGCCGGGTTTCAAGTTGCCGCCGTGTTAACCTGAACGGATACAGCGCTTCTGTGCCTAACCTCGCTTTCCACATAACAACGCAGCAACTTTTAGCAGCTAATTACTGCGCTACAGTATGCTGTGGCACTGCAACGCTCGTGCTCGCGCAGGCGGTTGGAAACCGCCCCGGCCCGCGCGCCTG
>NW_008795365.1:456151-467511 GCF_000699145.1 Aptenodytes forsteri | reverse complement strand
CCCCGCCCCGCCGAGGGGTTCCGGACGCGCCCGAAGGGTTCCGGAAGCATCCGAAGGCCGGAGGAGGCGGCGGCGCTCCGCGCTCGCGTCCGCCCCGGCCGCAGCGAGCGATGTCGGGTGCTCGCAGCGCCCCGCGTTGCGTTGTGTCGCCATCTGGATGAAGAATGGATTTGAAGAACGACACAAAATCCAGGGGAATAGCAGAGATGAAATCTTAATGACTGTGCTGAAATAAACGTCCCGACTTCTAGTCCTGTTCGGGGCTCGAAAAGGCAAATGTCACAAATTGCCCTGCGGCCCTAGCAAAAGGCAAGACGAGAGCACAATGCCGGTGAACATTACAGCAGCCCGATAGTAAGAAGCCCTGCTTCTGCCAGAACTAACAACCTTATTTTTTCCTTCAGGTTGTGAATCAATGTTTCTAATTTGACACTGAGGTTGATGCAAGAAAAATGTTTATTTTCTGAAGGGAAATGGATGCAGGCTGATTTTCTATCCTGGAGCAATGCAACCCACACAGTATCTCACATAACAGCTTTGCAGCCACCTTGACGGGTGATCACCTCACAGGGAGCACCTTTGCAGGCTGAACCCTCAGGCACCGCCAGTTTCATCTGACTCACAGGGAGCTCTGCACTTTACCCGGGCTCCTAATCAGCTTCCAACCCACTGAAGTTGATGGTACCTCCTCAGCTACAGAGGAGCTGCTGTAGGTCTTATCACAGAAAAGGGCGCAAAGAATTGCTCTTTCCACAGATCTGATTGTCTTCTCTCAATCATCTCTTCTTCAGCAGCGTAACCTTTTGGCAGCCCAAAGACCAGAAACAAGTGTGCTTTGCACTGCCAGTATCATACCCCTTTACTAGACTATTAATGGACTATGAAAGAAAAGTTATAGCTCAGAAAGGTGTTACCTAGCTAAGAAATAAACCAAGAGGGGAGGGGAGAACGTGGTGTCCTCCCTGGGAAGAGAGGTGTACTTGGTGGGAGGGAAATAAAAGGCCCCTTGGCATTGCTCTTTCATGTCATTGCAGAGTCAGGCAAAAGGGGCTGCTGTGGAGTGCAAGGGCTGCTAGATGCCTGGATCCTCCTCTGCCTCAAGGACTACCTAATACCTACATTAAAGGTTCAGGCATGCCAACCTTACCTAAACAAACTCTTTCCAATTAGCTAGTAAATTTTCATACACACAGCAAGATGCAATGAATTTACTTTATCAAAGACGTGCTTTCCTATCATCACACAAGTACGTGTGCAAGACTTGTAAGTTCTTGTATTTCTGCTCAAACTCCAGAAGCAAGTGAGGAGGACCTTATCTTCAAATATGTTGTGTGTTCCTAAGGAGTTCATTAGTGCAGGAAACAAAACAGTAGCAACAGAAACACTGGGAGAGCTGACTGACTGAGAAGCCTCTTGGCCATAAATATTCTCTTGCCATCTTCCTTTTTTTCTTAACAAGTGACGAAACATTTTCACCACATGACTCATGTCAGACTACGAGAGAACTCCCTCAACACACACATATGCAGGCTGAGAGATGCTCATAAAAGTTCTGCCAGATCCTGCAGATAGATCTTTGGATGTATACACTTCCTGCACACAGGAGAGAAACCTCACCAGAGAAACCACTTCCACAATACTCTCTGCTTCACACAGCTTCCTGTAGACCCTCTTGATTTACTGAACAGGTCAAGCCAATAACTAAACAGTATGTGAAATTTATCTCATCACAGAGCCTGCAGTAAACCTCCCTCAGGCTGGAAAACACTAGATGAAGGCATTGACCAGTGGCTAGGCACTTGGCAATTACTCCGTCAAGTAATTATGAGCAAATAGCAACTTTCAGGACATACAATAGCAAAACACCACTGTGAGGTCTTACAGTTAGGAAGACAACGCCTAACACAACCTTTGCTTCAGTAGAGAAATATTTCTTTAGCAGAAATTATTTCCTAGCAACAGCAACTATTTTAGTGGCAGCTATTAGTTCAGAATGTATGGAAGAGCAGGAAAATAAGTAATTCCTGTAGTAACATCTGTGTATCCTAGGACATTCCAAGTCTAAATTCAGACTCATTGGAGTTAAAGTGTGAATTTAGTGCTAGTCAGTGTCTCAAAGCTGCTTTTTCCAACTTTATTTAAATATTGATTGTATAAGACTCTCTCCTTTCTTCATTTTAAGTTCAAATTTGAAGTGTCAGCAGATTGTCTAACAGGACTGTTAGGTGCATAATTTTGGGAAAACATTTTAATTGTCCTAACTCTCAGGCTTGAGATAAGAAGGAGAAAAGAACAGATGCCCTCCACATCATAACATTTTGAAATGCCTTCTATTTCTAAGAGTTTTACAGACTGGTATGTGCAATGTCTGCATGCTGGTTTGCTGCACCTGACACATTGCAACTGCTGCATCAGCTCATGCCAATCCTGTGTCTGATCTTGTTTCAGTTGCTTGCTGGGGGCAGCTGATTCAGAGGAAACTTCAAGAAATCCTCAAAAAAGCTATTTTTAAAATCAATAACTGCCCCAGTGGTAGCACTACTTCCTAACCACACACTAGCCCTTGGTCTCTGCTTTGATACACTTCTGCTCCGCTGGGTGTTGAACTTGGCCGACCTTGCTCATACCAGCCAGACAACTCTACAGGGAAAGACACTTCCAAGCTGGCAACCCAAGTTAAAGGGGCAGTTTTATGGTGGAGATGTGTTCTTGCTGCCAAAAGTCACACCTCTGGAAATCTTGTCTACCCTTCTCCTAACAGAGAAATATCATGCACACGACACAGCATTTGTACTTGGCCAGGCTACTCACTACATGGCAGAGACCTAGGATTACAGCACAAAACTGTCACTACAGAGCACTTGAACAAGAAGGATTACAGGGCTATCCTGCTCCTCAGAAAGACTTATGTTTAAAGCTGAATCAGCAGCAAGCCCTCCTGGAACCTTACCCTCTCCACTTGAAATTAATTTGACACACTGAAGGCTGTTAAATAATAATAACAACAACAACAACAATAATAATATCCATAAAAATGGCCTTACCCGCCATTTGCATGGTGAGGTGACTTCTTGCAGAGAAAACAATTCACAGCATCCAGCTTGCAGAGCAAAGTACTAAGAATCTGGAGTTAAAGCTGCATTAGCATTTTTCTCTCCTAAAAAGAAAAGAAGAGAAATCCAGGACTGCCAGAAGAACAGCAAAGAATCACCAGGTTCAGTGTCCCTTATCCGCTGTATTGTATGCACAGAGATCCAGGTCAAAGATACTGTCTATGTTTTCTGTGAATGACAACTAAGGGACAGTACTGCAAAGCTAAGCCTATGATCATTTCCCAAGCCGCCTGTAAAAGGAATATTCAAGAGGATGGATATAGCTGAACTTGTGGATGTTATGTTTCTAACTTCTAAAATCTCCCAGAAGTTAATGCTGAACTGTTCTGGGGACAGGTCATAATTTTACTGTATTTCTAAGAAACACAACCCAAAATTTAAGTAGGCAAATACACCAAACCCAGCATTTATGATTGTTTTTGAGGCCTTAATTTTCAAGTGAGCTGCATGATTCTGATAGGCAGGTGGATGATGGCATGACCTTTAAGGGGGGTACTGATAAAACAGTGCTTCACAGGGCACAATAAGGTAATTAAGCCTTTTCAAGCCCTTGTATTCCCCAAGCACCTGATCCTTTCCACTTCTTCTCATGACATCAAATTTCTTCCTTTTCCATATTCTCTACAAGAATGGAAACCAAGAAACCCAAGTTCCTTCATCCTGCTAGCTTTCAACCCTGCAGGCAGCAGCAGCTGCTGACGTATACTTTGGTGTCATACCCACTATGCTGCCCACAGCGATTAATCCTGTGATAATACAAGCCAAGGTAATGGACAGCGGTGGATGGTCTTTCTTGAAGGTTCATACTGGGTTTTCCAGGACCAAATACAGAGTGCCTGACTTGCAGGTGCTGCCCTGGCTGCACAGCTATCTTCTGGGTTCCTGTCAATCTACACTGACGGGAGAGGAGGCTTAAGTGCCTGCCCTTTTTTCCCCCCTTTCAGATAAGCAGACAATTTCCTTGGAGTCCCTATTCTCTGATGCACAAATAGGCTTTCCAGACAAGAAATGCTTTAAAAAAATTAGAGAAAAGACCTAACGAGAGACATGCTGCCATGCCTACCTTCTAGCTCTGCCTGAAGGAACTGGTGCTACGTTCCCATGTGCCCGGGAACCAGGAGCCCTGGTGTCATAAAGGCATTGTTGTGGCATCACTGAGCTGTGTGGGGCCACCCTGTAGGGGTGGCGACCCAGGGACAGGTTGGCAAGGCTGGCCTGATCCGCAAACCCAGATGAGGTTGGGGGAATTCAGCACTTCTGAACATCAGGACAAAGGCATGTCACTAAGGCAGTAATACAGCACAGACCTGTATGACAGAATCTCCCAACCCCCTGCCCAGGAGCTGATAAAAAGCCATATGAGTAACCCTTAAGTACCAGGACCGGACATGCAGCTTCTTTTTTCAAAGGCTGCAGTGTCGGGGATGAAATGAAAAAAGGCGGCAAGAAATTAAATGATGCAACTTGCACATTTCGTGTGGGCCCATGCACTGATGGAAATGCAAAGAGGCTGTGTTTACCAATCTAGACAGGCTAACTACTGGACCGGGTCCTTTGCAACAAGACTTTAATATATAAATTCTTTGTTAATGGGATAAGAAAAACAAAACAACATTGGAATTCTGTAGCCAGCGAAACACCACAGCAACCCAACTTTGAGCAGGTCTATATGATTCACAGATTCTTTACGTTTCCTTCAAGTACAGCTAATTCTTGAAAGACTTAATATGAGGAAAGGCTTCTGCACACCTTCCTGAGTAACCCCATCAGATTGTGAACGATGCAGTATTAAATCATCTCAGTCAAATATACACAATCTAAAAAAAATTAAAATTAATACATCACTGATAAGGTACAAATCATCAATTCAAAGAATTCCTAATTTGCTAAACAAATCAAGGAGATGATTTGCTCACCTCTACACTGAAAAATACTTATCAGATGATCTTTTTAAGAGCTGATTCATGCAGCTCAATTGTTCTAATTATCTGCCAGCTGCACAATCTTTTTTTACATTCGATTGCTACACTGCAACTCTACGTCAGAAAATTTTCTGTGGAAAGAGGGAATCCTGTATCAAATTCCTATTTAGGATAGCTTTCAATCACAACAGTAACAGCACTTAAAGTCTGATCTCCTACAACACAGCTTTGCTGGAAGAGGTCTCAGTGTTAAGTGATTAACTGGTCTCCAGAGGGAGCACTGTCCTAATGCTCTGGAACCCAACAGGAGTGGAATGCTTTTATTGCATAAAAATTATACCATTTAAACAAATTAACAAGAATATTCTATGTCTTTCTCTCCATGACCTGTACACACAATAAAATGAGCTGTCAGGCTTCCAGCCTTTTCCCTGGCAAATTAGTGTAAGATGTCTGGCTCATGCAATGCGCTCAGCTGCCTCGTTTTCAATCTCCCCGCACACAACTCGACATTCCTTTGCATTTTTCTGAAAGAGCCGCAGTCATTATATTCTTTAACCAAAACATACTGCCTGAATGATTTCATTTTGGTGCACAGTTTAACCTGTAGTTGATTATGGAGCAGTTCATCTTCAGTATACCACTTCCTACAAGAGACTTGAGATCCATCAAACAGCGCTGAATTCAGAAGCAAAACTGCACAATCATTTCCAGCTTGAAAGCCCAAGGGACCTTTTTGCTGCCTGTACTGATCAGAGACACGATAGCTATTGCCCAGCCTCTTTCCACCTAACCCAGTTTTCCAGCCTGAACTTCTACAGTCACTGGAAATAAAATCAGAGGGTTCTTTTAGTTTTGTTATAAAATTTTCTACTTCCTCAGCTTTAAATGTGCAATTTTGTTTTAAAGGACATAAGCTCCTGTGTCCCATTTTCCCATGCTTAACACTGGAGTTACAAGGAGAATTAAGAGGTATTTCCTTTTGCCCTTGCAGTATTTGAAATAAAAAATAAAAAATCCACATTTCTTTCTTCACAAATGTTCTCGCAAACAGGCTTGCCATTTCCCAGTTATCACCAGTCACCACACATTTACGCTGCACGGTCTCTCCTCTGCACGCAGTCCTAAGGAATCACTGACGAGAAACAACATGCAGTTTATGCGCCAGTAAGGTGTCCGCACTGTACCATGTCAGTTCTAGCTACCAGACTGCAGTGTGTGATTTTCATTGTTTCCAGGGCAAATCTTGCTCTTACACAAAGTACCGACGGGAGGAAGTAATGCTTCTGTCTGTAGTACTTCTTTTCCTCCACTAGCAACATAAATACTATGAACTGTTTGCTTTTATGAACTGTTTGCCTCTTGTTTAATAATCACCATAGAAAACCCACTGGGTGTCAAGAAGCAGGTTTAATGTGCCAAAATAAATGCTGTGTCTGTGATCTGCAGATTTCTCTTCACCTTTTAACTGAGCCAGACTGTTTACTCTGACTTACTACCTGTACTCAGCCTACTATTCCAATTAACGCTGAATATATTAAAAGTAAAAGGCTCATTTCTCCTAGCTGTGTGGGTTAGCAAAGATTTCATGCAATGACTTCAAGATATATATCCCTAATGCATCTCCAGTTCTGATATGCATGCACTGTATTTCACACACTGGTCTGTAGCACAACTAGTTTTTGCCCACAACCTCTTCTGTGGTCCAAAAGATTCCAACTACTCCCAAGGCACTACATTGTCTAAATAATGAATCCTTTACAATCATTAAACCATCAGTATTTTCTGATTCTTTCAAATACAAATTAAACAAAGACTTTAATTTATCATAGCTATAGTTTCCAAGGGAAAAGGGACAGCAGTCATCTGGGGAAAAAAAACTACGTGCAACAAGTGAAACACAGGTGCGTTTTATTACTTGGAAACTGAAAAAAAAAAATCTGAACTGTTTTTTCCATTTACAAACAAACTTTTCTCCAAATGTTCTATAGAGGCCAATGCCAGGAAAGGACAGGGCAGCAAATGGATTTCAACTTAAGCAGCCTAAGAAAACTCTCTCCTGATGTCTTTCATGCAGTTTTCCATTTTGTTCTGTTCTCCCTGCTGTAACCTAAGCATTCTAGATCAAAAGAGCCTAATGCAGGCCCACTGGATTTAGGAGAAAAGATTTTCATTGACTCTTTTAGCCTTTCATCAAGCCTGAAAGTCAGTTTTCCTTTTATGTATACAGAAAATATATGAGCAAAATTGAAGCTGGGATTAGCAAGTTTGTTCATTCTTCTCTTGATGGTGTGTTCAGAATCAGGTAATTAAAACCAAAAAAGAGCTAAGTAAGATAGTAGGCAGAATGGGTCTTCAAAGCTAATAGGAACTCATTTTGTAGGTGGGCACTGAGGAAAAGAAGGCAGTTTACTTCAGTGTTTGCCACATCTTCAAAAGTGAATTTCATTAGGTGCAGACTATGGAATACAATTTACACGAGAAAGAGGACATTCAGAGCAGCACAGCATTGTTCTTTATACTGCTCTGTTATATTAATCACTAGTTATTTAGAGACTGTGACTTAAAAGTATTGAGCAGCATCCAAACACATGATAAAAGAGAGTTCAAGTAGCCTAAGACATACACAAAAATACTCCACCAAAAACAGAACAGGAAAAAGGCAGGGAGATGATTTTCCCTCGGCCACGCAGAAAGACAGCAATGCTACTAAGACAAGAACACCAATGATGGCAGCTTCTTGCTCACGATTCCTGGTGACCCTTCACACTCTTTGAGTGTCAGAATCATGGAAGGGGAATTTTTGGCTTGCTAATGCCAGGAAGCTAGCTAGCTAAGAGCGTTAAAACAGGCTCCAACACATGTAAGATATAATGGCAAATCATATGTAACAGCAAACACTAAAAAAACCCCACCAAACACCCAAGCCCACCAAGAATAAAGGTAGATTAAATACATATAAAAGTAGAATTAAGGAAAAAAAAAATTCAATTCTGTATCATCTGAATCAACTGCATGATTTCTCAACCTACAAGTTCTTATTATAGGCCCTTAATTGTAGTTGTCTTAATTTTCTGTTACTTCACTGATGTGACTAGACCTCCAGTGACTGTAACACGAGCACAGACAGCAGGCTCATGTGATGAAACCTACCTTGTTTCTCAATTATCAGGAATCCTGAGTCCTGTCCTCAAAAAGGATGTAGGTGCCTCATGTTAGTGAAAGCGAGTGGGAGACAGGAGTCAACCTTGTGTCGACACACAAGGATCCCAACGCCTGGGATGACAAATGGGGTGACGGGAGGGGGCCTGGGACTGGAATAATTCCATAAGCCTCTGGAGCCAGTCCCTCACCATCACTGCTAAGCCAGCAGCTGTGTTCAAAGAATATTTAAATCAACAGTGTCACTCGAGGAGACACAACGGTACCCAAGATGTTTATGAAGACAAATCAACCTTCTCTGAGCCCTGCAGCATGCATATGAGCAGGGGCTCTTGTGCACATAAATAATTTAGCTTCCCCAAATCTTTTCCAGGAGCCTTCAAGAAAAGGAGCCAGAAAGATAACAGAGAATATATGTAGGAAAATTCTTTCTGTTCTCAGAGCTTAACAACGCCACAGAACAGGCTTAAGTACTATTAGTGATTCTAAGATCCGAGTTACAGCTCTATGTCTCATGCTCCACTTTATGCTAATTTGGATATGAATTGACTTGGTTTGGACTAATTTTTACTGTTATATGGGTCTTACTAAGCACCTTTCTCCCAAGACAATACCCATGGAGAAGAGGAGCCACAAAGCTGGATCATCTGGAATGACTGCAAATTCAGAAGATACTGAAAATTTTCTTCACAAAATGTGAAGACTCCCCAGTTTTCATGTTTTCATTTCTATAAGATGTGTGCTTTCTATTCTACTGGAAATGTCACAGGCATGACCCCATGGAACGAGCTTTACAAGAACCAGGAAAGCATCCAATGACTGCTCATCAAGACATCCCCAAGAGACATGCTGTCACATTGCCATTGAGAAAGGCCTGATACCACCAAAAGAAGGTATTGTTTGCTTTCTGAAGCAGCACAGGACCTTTCTGATTAGGAGCTTATGCTCTCAAAGATGTGCCTTCAAATCTGGTTGACTTGAAGAGACTCTACTATATTGGTCCCTCAGACCTGTGACAATGACACTGACCGCAGCCTTGAAATAGTCACTTGGTATGCGTAAATTGTGGATACTAACAATTAGCTCCAGTGGTGTCTTCAGAAACGGGACTAATTACTTAATGTTGAAGTAAAACATGTTGTAAATTGAAATGTAGCAAAACAGAGCTCCTGCAGGGCTTTCCATCAGAAAATCTCAGGGTGCTATCAACAAAATGAATTCTGGCATCACTATTTTACAAAAGGGAAACTAAAGTACAGCATGGCTATATGACTCATTATAAATTGGAATCTGATGCGGGTCTACTCAAATCCTATCAGAAGCCCCATGCAGAATGCAGAGATACAGTATAGGAATAAAAATAGATACGTGATGACACGATAAAGTGCAGAAGTATTTGCACTTGCCTTATTTTTTAAGTGCTTGGTTCCCAGTTATGCAAACTCATGCTTACTCTACAGATAAAACACATGCAGGCACATCTCAGCTTCTCGCCTAGTAAAAGTTCTGCGTGGCCTGAAGCCTGAGCTAGCCCCTGACAGGTATGGAGATACCTTTTGAAAGCTCTTTCAGTGGAACTGAGGAGTGGGGAATTCAACTTGTCAATTTTGCCTCCCACAGGAAATCCCCTCTGCAAGTGTTAGATCACTAGTTGCCTCTCAAGGGCGGTGCTAAAGAGCATGAAAACGGAGTTGAAGCTGGGCAAGATTCTAGCTCAAAACTCCTACTATAGTCATTTAAATCAAGAGGAAAAAGCAAACCCACGTCTCCAAATCATGCACTAAAGCACTGACTCTTCATTCTGTGGCTTAACTTTTAAAAAATACATTTTAAAAAAAATCCCAACTTTATTTTTAATTTCTGATCGCAGCAGTTTCTTGGAGGAATTTCATATCCCCCAACAATCCTATCAGGATTAATGACAGCATTGAGTCAGACTCCAGAACATAAATGCTAATGAAGCTGTATTGCTTCCTGTAGAATTTAATTCAGAGATGTCAGATGAAATGGGCCTATTACTGATAGAATTGACCTAAACCAGTTGCTTGACTAAGCCCTTCCATCTTGTTGACTAAAAAAATTGTGTATTCTTATACTTGAGCCTCTTTATGTATTTTTGTGAACATAAAGTTTCTTTGCAACGTTAAGCTTTAAATTGGAATCTGATGGTACTGGAACATGTTTAGCAAAAGCTCGTCATTAAATTCAAGACTGAAAGATATGCCAGTAGAAGAGTTTCTCTTAATATGCACAACAATTATTTACGCAGAAGATGGTGAAGGAAAGGGTAGGAGGAAAAATTCTTGTGTTTCTTCTATCTTTTATTCCTTTTGAGACCTCCTGTCCTGGTGAAATAGATAAACACCCACCAAAATCACATTTGCAGTATGTAGTGCTTTCCTTAATCATACCATGAACAAAACAAGTTTCCAATCCTGGGAAATAAAAAAAAAAATAATAAATTATTGGAAATCACCTTCTCCTTTACCTGGGAGAACCCTAACATTACAATTTATATTCAGCATACTGTATATGAATGCTGAAAAGATTAGCTAAAATTGAATTCCTCTGTCTTTACCAGCACTGTTGGGCCCCAGGCCTTGGGAACAAAAATCCAGGTTGATGCAAACATAGACCCACCGTCAGTGAAGGAAGAGTTGGTATGTGAACTATTACAGGAGCTTGACCCCTACAAATTGATAGGCCCTGACAACATCCACCTGAGGGTGTTAAGAGAGCTGGCTGATGTCCTTGTGAGGCTGCTCTCCATAATCTTTGAGAAGTCGTGGAGATCGGGGGACATCCCAGGAGACTGGAAGAAGGCTAGTGTCACCCCCACCTACAAGAAGGGCTTAAAGGAGGATCCAGGAAATCCATCAGTCGTACTTCAGTCCCTGGGAAAGTTATGGAATGAATCCCCCTGGGGGCTATCACGAGTCAAATGAAGCACGTGATTGGGAAAAGCCAGCATGGATTCACCAAGGGCAAATTGTGCTTGACAAACCCCATCGCCTTCTACGACGAAGTAACCTGCTTGGTTGATGTAGGGCGAGCGGTGGACATTGTCTACCTGGATTTCTCCAAGGCTTTCGATACGGCTTCCCACAGCCTCCTCCTAGAGAAACTGATGCGTTACGGTCTAGACAAGTGGTCCGTGCAGCGA